>NC_140168.1:153337384-153937384 GCF_963971535.1 Notolepis coatsorum | reverse complement strand
TGTCCTCGACGACCAGTTGAACTTCTCTGCTCACATCGCAGCGACAACCAGAACCTGCCGATTCCTCCTGAGCAACGTCAGAAGGATCCGCCCCTTCCTGACAAAAGAAGCCACCCAACTCCTCGTCCAATCAACAGTCATCTCCCGCCTCGACTACTGCAACGCACTGCTAGCTGGCCTCCCGGCCACTGCCACCAAGCCTCTTCAACTCATTCAGAATGCAGCGGCCCGCCTGATCTCAAACCTACCGAAGTCGGCCCATGTCACCCCACTTCTTAGGGACCTGCACTGGCTCCCCATTGCTGCACATATCCGCTTCAAGGCCCTTGACCTAGCATACCGTGCGGCAAAGGAAACCGCTCCCGCCTACCTCCGGTCAATGGTCTCTAACTACACACCCTCAAGACCCCTACGCTCTGCATCTTCTGGCCGCCTTAGACCTACTCCTATCCAAGCTCCAGGAGGGTCATCAAAGAGAAGCCGCCTATTCTCAGTCCTTGCCCCACAATGGTGGAATGAACTACCCACCCCAGTTAGGACAGCCGAATCCCGTCCAATCTTTCGCCGTCGACTAAAGACGCACTTCTTCAACCATTATCTGAAATAAAAAAAATTCAAATAAAATTAAAAAAAATCTAACCCTAACTAACCTTACTGTCATGCACTTGTCGTAATAAACTAACCTACACTGAAACACGCAACACTTTGATGAATATTGTTACTCAGCTGATAGAGTTGTATCCTTCCTGATGATCTGTCGTACAGAACTTGTAAGTCGCCTTGGATAAAAGCGTCAGCTAAATGACTAAATGTAAATGTAAATGTTTGCCTATTAGTCTAGTGTCCTTGTATTCATTGTATTATTTCTGTCCCTGTAATATTGCTCTAGTCTACTCCTCATGTATTCTTTGTATTATTATTATGTTTTAGCCTTCATACCCAGCTGTTTCTTGTCAGTCTAATTAGTTCTGTATATATTTGTGCCGCCCCCTGTCTACCAGTGCCATTGTTTGCTGTTAACCCCTGCACTTTTCCGTGCTGTCCTGTTCTACCCCTGTATCCTGCCGTGCGGTTCTGCCTACCTTGTGTTCCCCTCATGAAAGCCTTGTATTCCTGTATTTCCTCGTGAGTCCGTTCCTCTATTTTCTAGTCCACGTTTTCCAGCTTGGCTGAGGTTTTCTTTCGTGCTTACAGTTCGGTTTTGTTTTGTACCCCTGTAACGTGTACCTTTGTGTCTACTGCGCAGTAAAGCCCTTTCATTGCACCTACTCCGTCGACTCTGCCTCCTCTCTCTCATTACCATTGTCCAGCATTTGGGTTCTCTCACCTCCCCTCGCCACCCACCGTAATAGAATGGCGCGACCTAACCTGAATGAATGAATGAATGAATGAATGAATGAATGAATGAACACTTTATTAACAGATTGCAGAATGGGTACAGTACAGTACAGCTCAATACATACAATTGTTAAGGGGATGCAGACCAGAGAAAGACTTTCGTCTTGTTTACATCAGGGTCCCCCATTTTCAATTCATCGTAACATATATGACATACATGACATACAGATAGACAGTACTGCTCCATCTATACATTTATGACATACCAGATTTGCAATTACAGTACTGTTTGTGATACAAAAAGAGTCCAGAAAGAAAAGAGTATATACATTAGGCATGGAAACTGTACATTGGATTGGGTAGGTGGGGACTGTACATTGGAGGTGGTTGGGTGGGGGGGGTTGGTTAGGAGTGGGGGGGGGGGGGGGGGGGGTTGGGTAGGAGGGGTGGGTGGGGGACACTGTACAACTGTACAAACAACACTGTACATTGGATTATTGACAAGACTTGGTAATTTACTGTACATTGGAGGGGGTTGTGTTCGGACATTTACAGGGGCCAGTTTCGGGTTGCAGTCTCCCTTAGGTGTTTTTTGAGTGTGTTTTTGAAAGTGGGTAGTGATTCACATTCCTTTACAGCTTTGGGTAGGGCGTTCCACATTGATGTGGCATAATTGCGAAACGTGTTTAGTCCCTTGTTTGAGCCGAATCTGGGTTTAACATGATTTGTGGAGCTCCCTCTGGTGTTGTGATCGTGGTATTCACTGACCTTTGGGAAGTATTTTGTCATGTACATGGGTACCTTGGTCGTGTAGTGTATCTTGTAGACCAGGCCCATTGCAAGTTGCTGTACTCTGTCGTCTACTCTAAGCCATCCTAGGTTGTCAAAGTGGGCAGGGGTGAGGTGGGTTCTAGGAGTAAGGTCAAGCAGTAGTCTGACCAGTTTGTTTTGAGATGTTTGTAATTTTGTTTTTAGCGCCTTTGAGGTGCTTTGGTACCATGAGGTGCAAGCATAGTCGTAGTATCCTTGAATGAGTGCTCCTGCTAGAGTCTTCAGGGTATTCTTGTTTACCAGTGAGGAGATCCGGTACAAGAATCGAGTTCGTTGGTTGACTTTTTTTATTACATTGGATGCCATTTTGTCACAGGAAAGATTTGCCTCTAGGATGGAACCCAGGTAGGTAATATCTTCTTTCCTTGTGACAATATTGTCACCCACTGTAACTGAGAAGCCGTCGGTCTTGCTGAGTTTGTTATTTGAACCGAAGAGAATGGACTCTGTTTTGCCCATGTGTAATGATAGTTTGTTATCAGCGAGCCATATGCAGATTTTGCCTAGTTCTGAGCTGAGGGTTTTTTCAACCTGTAACTTGTTCTTGTCAGAGACCAGCAGGGCTGAGTCGTCCGCAAACAGGAACAAGTTGCAGTCACAAGCTGACGACATGTCATTTGCATATATTAGGAACAGTAGCGGACCTAGTATGCTTCCTTGTGGAACACCACAGTTTACTGTGAGGGGGGGGGGGGGTAGGGTACCGTTTACCTCCACCATCTGCTCTCTCCCCTCCAGGTAGGATTGCATCCAGCTCACTGATAGACTATCAAAACCAATTGCTTTTAGCTTGTCAATCAGAATGGTGTGATTGACAGTGTCGAAGGCCTTTTGTAGGTCCAGCATGACCATGCCGCAGTATTTGCCCGCGTCCACCTCTTGTTTGATGTGGTTGTTTAAATAGAGAAGGCATGTGTCAGTGGAGTGGGATGTTCTGAAGCCAGATTGGAATTCGTAGATTAGATTTTTTTCCGGAAGGTATTTTTCGACCTGTTCGTATACAATTTTTTCCATGACTTTCGAGATGGAGGTAAGGATAGAAACAGGGCGGTAGTTGCCTGGGTCTAATTTACTGCCTTTTTTGTGCAGTACCTGAACCCAGCGGTCAACGGGAGAGACCGAGCAAGCGACGCGCTGCTCACCGTGGAGCGTTTCTTCGAGGGAGATTTCCGCTCTTCGTCCTCGTGGGAAATGATACAGCTGCACGCGCTGCTCACCTGCGCAAGTGAGACGTGCAGCACGGAGCAGGCGCCACTGCTTGTGGAACACGACCGGCAGCTGGGACTGTTGATTCGGGCACTCTGGTCCTCTGCCCCCAGCGCAGCCACCGCTCCCAGCACGCCCTCCCCTGCAGTAAGACCTCAGTAGCTAGCTTAGCCTCACCTGCTAGACTACCGGTGGTTAGCACCTCAGCTAGTCCTACTAGCATAGCCACCACCGCTAGTATTGCCCCTGTAGCAAGCGCCGCTAGTACCCCAGTAGCCAACACTGCCCCTATAGCGGTTAGCATAGGCCCCACATCCTTTACTGCCCAGGCAGCTAGCACAAGCCCAGTAGCTAACACTGCCCCTTTAGCAGTTAGCATAGGCCACGTGTTCCTCACTGCCCCGGCAGCTAGCACTAACCCAGTAGTTAGTACTGCCCCTGTAGCAGTTAGCATAAGCTCCGCAGGCCTCGCTGTTCAGGCAGCCAGCTCAGGCCCTATAGCAACCAAAGCCTCTAATGCTGGGACCGCTCCGTCGGCCGGCAAGGTCCCTGTGGTTAGCTTAGCTCCTGTAGCCAATGTAGCTTCGGCAGCTACCCCCTTAGCTCTCTCAACTAACACAGGCCCCATAGCTAACAAAGCCTCTAATGCTGGGACCGGCCCACCGGCCGGCAAGGCCCCTGTGGTTAGCTTAACCCCTGTAGCCATTGTAGCTTCGACAACTACCCCCTTAGCTCTCTCTGCTAACACAGCCCAGGCTACTAGCACAGCCGCTAGCCTCCGTAGCTAGTGCAGCTAGCCCCCTCTCTGCTAACACAGCCCAGGCTACTAGCACTGCCGCTAGCCTAGCTCCCGTAGCTAGCGCAGCTAGCAGATCCTCTGCCCCCACAGCTAAGTCAATGGTTTCTTCTGTTAGGAGACTCAGTGTAGGCTCATTCTCTACCTCTAGCTTACTGCCTCCTGCTACTGCTAGCGAGGCTTCTGCAGCTGGCAGAACCTTTAGTGATAGAGCAGCCTCTGCAGTAGCTACCTACCTAGCTGCCCTCTTGTGCACAGGCCATATAGCTAACATAGCCTCAGATGCTGGGACCGCCCTTTCGGCCGGCATGGCCTCCGTGGTTAGCACAGCCCCTGCCGCTAGTGTAGCCTCGGTAGCTACCGCCTCAGTCCAGTCCACTAGAGCCCCGCCTGCTAGCATAGCACGCACTGCTAGCAAGTCTCAGAAGGCTAGCAAACCTAAGAAGACTAGCATAGTCCTTCCTGCTGGTGTAGCCTCTACAGCTAGCTCCTTAGCCCTTCCTGCTAGTGTAGCATCTACAGCTAGCACCTTAGTCCTTCCTGCTAGTGTAACCCCTACAGCTAGCACTTCAGTCTCCTCCACTAGGGTAGCCTCTACAGCTAGCTCCTTGGCCCTTCCTGCTAGTGTAGCATCTACAGCTAGGACCTTAGCCCTTCCTGCTAGTGTAGCATCTACAGCTAGCACTTTAGCCCTTCCTGCTAGTGTAGCATCTACAGCTAGCACCTTAGCCCTTCCTGCTAACGTAGCACCTACAGCTAGCACCTTAGCTCTTCCTGCTAGTGTACCATCTACAGCTAGCACCTTAGCCCTTCCTGCTAGTGTAGCATCTACAGCTAGCACCTTAGCCCTTCCTGCTAACGTAGAAGCCACAGCTAGCACCTTAGCTCTTCCTGCTAGTGTACCCTCTACAGCTAGCACATCCCCCACTGCTAGCAGACTCTCTGCAGCTAGTACTGCTCCTGCACTTAGCTTAGCCCCTGCTAGCTTACTCCAGATTGCCTATGTAGCCTCTGTAGCTAGCACCTCTGTCTCGTCTGGTAGAGCCCCTGCTGCTAGCACCTCAGTCTCGTCCGCTAGAGCCCCTGCTGCTAGCCTTTTGGCCTCGTCCGCTAGAGCCCCTGCTGCTAGCACCTCTGTCTCGTCCGCTAGAGCCCCTGCTGCTAGCCTTTTGGCCACGTCCGCTAGAGCCCCTGCTGCTAGCACCTCAGTCTCGTCCGCTAGAGCCCCTGCTGCTAGCACCTCAGTCTCGTCCGCTAGAGCCCCTACTGCTAGCCTCTTATTCCTGTCCGCTAGAGCTCCTGCTGCTAGCGTTTCAGTCCCGTCTGCTAGGGTTCCGATGCCTAGTCCCTCAGTTCCGCACATTAGAGTTCCTACTGCTAGCGCTGCTAGCCAAATCTGCATATGGCTCGCCGATAACAAACTATCATTACACATGGGCAAAACAGAGTCCATTCTCTTTGGTTCAAATAACAAACTCAGCAAGACCGACGGCTTCTCAGTTACAGTGGGTGACAATATTGTCACAAGGAAAGATGAAATTACCTACCTGGGTTCCATCCTAGAGGCTAATCTTTCCTGTGACAAAATGGCATCCAATGTAATAAAAAAAGTCAACCAACGAACTTTCGGCCGGCATGGCCTCCGTGGTTAGCACAGCCCCTGCCGCTAGTGTAGCCTCGGTAGCTACCGCCTCAGTCCAGTCCACTACAGCCCCGCCTGCTAGCATAGCACGCACTGCTAGCAAGTCTCAGAAGGCTAGCAAACCTAAGAAGACTAGCATAGTCCTTCCTGCTGGTGTAGCCTCTACAGCTAGCTCCTTAGCCCTTCCTGCTAGTGTAGCATCTACAGCTAGCACCTTAGTCCTTCGTGCTAGTGTAACCCCTACAGCTAGCACTTCAGTCTCCTCCACTAGGGTAGCCTCTACAGCTAGCTCCTTGGCCCTTCCTGCTAGTGTAGCATCTACAGCTAGGACCTTAGCCCTTCCTGCTAGTGTAGCATCTACAGCTAGCACATTAGCCCTTCCTGCTAGTGTAGCATCTACAGCTAGCACCTTAGCCCTTCCTGCTAACGTAGCACCTACAGCTAGCACCTTAGCTCTTCCTGCTAGTGTACCATCTACAGCTAGCACCTTAGCCCTTCCTGCTAGTGTAGCATCTACAGCTAGCACCTTAGCCCTTCCTGCTAACATAGAAGCCACAGCTAGCACCTTAGCTCTTCCTGCTAGTGTACCCTCTACAGCTAGCACATCCCCCACTGCTAGCAGACTCTCTGCAGCTAGTACTGCTCCTGCACTTAGCTTAGCCCCTGCTAGCTTACTCCAGATTGCCTATGTAGCCTCTGTAGCTAGCACCTCTGTCTTGTCTGGTAGAGCCCCTGCTGCTAGCACCTCAGTCTCGTCCGCTAGAGCCCCTGCTGCTAGCCTTTTGGCCACGTCCGCTAGAGCCCCTGCTGCTAGCACCTCTGTCTCGTCCGCTAGAGCCCCTGCTGCTAGCCTTTTGGCCACGTCCGCTAGAGCCCCTGCTGCTAGCACCTCAGTCTGGTCCGCTAGAGCCCCTGCTGCTAGCACCTCAGTCTCGTCCGCTAGAGCCCCTACTGCTAGCCTCTTATTCCTGTCCGCTAGAGCTCCTGCTGCTAGCGTTTCAGTCCCGTCTGCTAGGGTTCCTATGCCTAGTCCCTCAGTTCCGCACATTAGAGTTCCTACTGCTAGCGCTGCTAGCCAAATCTGCATATGGCTCGCCGATAACAAACTATCATTACACATGGGCAAAACAGAGTCCATTCTCTTTGGTTCAAATAACAAACTCAGCAAGACCGACGGCTTCTCAGTTACAGTGGGTGACAATATTGTCACAAGGAAAGATGAAATTACCTACCTGGGTTCCATCCTAGAGGCTAATCTTTCCTGTGACAAAATGGCATCCAATGTAATAAAAAAAGTCAACCAACGAACTTTCGGCCGGCATGGCCTCCGTGGTTAGCACAGCCCCTGGCGCTAGTGTAGCCTCGGTAGCTACCGCCTCAGTCCAGTCCACTAGAGCCCCGCCTGCTAGCATAGCACGCACTGCTAGCAAGTCTCAGAAGGCTAGCCAACCTAAGAAGACTAGCATAGTCCTTCCTGCTGGTGTAGCCTCTACAGCTAGCTCCTTAGCCCTTCCTGCTAGTGTAGCATCTACAGCTAGCACCTTAGTCCTTCCTGCTAGTGTAACCCCTACAGCTAGCACTTCAGTCTCCTCCACTAGGGTAGCCTCTACAGCTAGCTCCTTGGCCCTTCCTGCTAGTGTAGCATCTACAGCTAGGACCTTAGCCCTTCCTGCTAGTGTAGCATCTACAGCTAGCACATTCGCCATTCCTGCTAGTGTAGCATCTACAGCTAGCACCTTAGCCCTTCCTGCTAACGTAGCACCTACAGCTAGCACCTTAGCTCTTCCTGCTAGTGTACCATCTACAGCTAGCACATTAGCCCTTCCTGCTAGTGTAGCATCTACAGCTAGCACCTTAGCCCTTCCTGCTAACGTAGAAGCCACAGCTAGCACCTTAGCTCTTCCTGCTAGTGTACCCTCTACAGCTAGCACATCCCCCACTGCTAGCAGACTCTCTGCAGCTAGTACTGCTCCTGCACTTAGCTTAGCCCCTGCTAGCTTACTCCAGATTGCCTATGTAGCATCTGTAGCTAGCACCTCTGTCTCGTCTGGTAGAGCCCCTGCTGCTAGCACCTCAGTCTCGTCCGCTAGAGCCCCTGCTGCTAGCACCTATGTCTCGTCCGCTAGAGCTCCTGCTGCTAGCACCTCAGTCTCGTCCGCTAGAGCCCCTACTGCTAGCCTCTTATTCCTGTCCGCTAGAGCTCCTGCTGCTAGCGTTTCAGTCCCGTCTGCTAGGGTTCCTATGCCTAGTCCCTCAGTTCCGCACATTAGAGTTCCTACTGCTAGCGCTGCTAGCCAAATCTGCATATGGCTCGCCGATAACAAACTATCATTACACATGGGCAAAACAGAGTCCATTCTCTTTGGTTCAAATAACAAACTCAGCAAGACCGACGGCTTCTCAGTTACAGTGGGTGACAATATTGTCACAAGGAAAGATGAAATTACCTACCTGGGTTCCATCCTAGAGGCTAATCTTTCCTGTGACAAAATGGCATCCAATGTAATAAAAAAAGTCAACCAACGAACTCGATTCTTGTACCGGATCTCCTCTCTGGTAAACAAGAATACCCTGAAGACTCTGGCAGGAGCACTCATTCAAGGGTACTACGACTATGCTTGCACCTCATGGTACCAAAGCACCTCAAAGGCACTACAAACCAAATTACAAACATCTCAAAACAAACTAGTCAGACTACTGCTTGACCTGACTCCTAGAACCCACCTCACCCCTGCCCACTTTGACAACCTAGGATGGCTTAGAGTAGACGACAGAGTACAGCAACTTGCAATGGGCCTGGTCTACAAGATACACTACACGACCAAGGTACCCATGTACATGTCAAAATACTTCCCAAAGGTCAGTGAATACCACGATCACAACACCAGAGGGAGCTCCACAAATCATGTTAAACCCAGATTCGGCTCAAACAAGGGACTAAACACGTTTCGCAATTATGCCACATCAATGTGGAATGCCCTACCCAAAGCTGTAAAGGAATGTGAATCACTACCCACTCCCAAAAACACTCTCAAAGAACACCTACGGGAGACTGCAATTCGAAACTGGCCCTTACAAATGTCCTAACCCAGTTGTACAGTAAATGACCATGTATGGCTTTGTCAGTATTCCAATGTACAGTGTACAGTGTCCCCCACCTACCCCCTACTCAACCCCACCCCCCCACCTCCAATGTACAGTCCCCCCCCCCCCCACCCACCCACCCAACCCCACCCCACCTACCCCACCTCCCCCAATGTACAGTTTCTACATCAAATGTATATACACTCTTTTTTCTGGACACTTTTTGTATCACAAACAGTACTGTATTTGCAAATCTGGTATGTCATAAATGTCATACATAAATGTCATCAACGTCCGGCCCGGCCTCCGCGCCCGGCCCTTCCTCCTCGTCTGGTCCCGGCTCCTCGTCTGGTCCCGGCTCCTCGTCCGGTCCCGACTCCTCGTTGGTCCCGGCTCTTCGTCTGATCCCGGCTCCTCGTCTGGTCCCGGCTCCTCATCTGGTCCCGGCTCCTCGTCTGGCCCAGCCCTGCGCCGTGGTCTACGGCGTGGTCTGCGCCGTGGTCTACGCCGAGGTCTGCACCGAGGTCTATGCCGGGAGGGACCTTCGCCGGTCGTCGCCTTCGCCCCTCTTCTCCGGGCCCCCTGGTTCGGTCCCGAGGTCTGCGCCTGGGGTGGCCCCCATCCGGGGTCCTACTCCGGGGTCGTCGCCTTCGCCCCTCTTCTCCAGGCCCCCTGGTTCGGTACCGGGGTCTGCACCTGGAGTGGCCCCCGTCCGGGGTCCTGCTCCGGAGTTGTCGCCCTCGCCGCTTTGTTCCGGGCCCCCTCACCAGGCCTCTGTCCCCGTGTCCGGCCTCCTCCTTCGGGCCTCTGTCCCCGTCTCCAGCCCCCCTCACCGGGGCGCCGTCCCCGTCTCCAGCCCCCCTCACCGGTTCTCTGTCCCCGTCTCCAGCCCCCCTCACCGGGCCCCTGTCCCCGTCTCCAGCCCCCCTCACCGGGCCTCTGTCCCCGTCTCCAGCCCCCCTCACCGGGCCCCTGTCCCCGTCTCCAGCCTCCCTCACCGGGCCTCTGTCCCCATCTCCAGCCCCCCTCACCGGTCCTCTGTCCCCGTCTCCAGCCCCCCTCTCCGGGCCTCTGTCCCCGTCTCCAGTGCCCATGGTCCCGTGCCCCATGGTCCCGTGCGCCCTTCTCCGGGCTCCCGTCTGGTCCTGTTCCCCGGCCTCCCTGCTACTGTGCCCCTCCTGGGTTCTTTTCTCCGCCCCCCGGCTCCATTTTTCCGTGCCCTCATCCCCAGTTTGTTCCGGGGTCTTGGCCCTTCGCCCTGCCTGTCCCTGGTCGGTCTTGTGGGTCGTCTGGGAGCCGCCCCTTCTGTCATAATCTGAACTATCTGGACACAGACAATCCTCTTCCACGCTCTGTTTGCGGTACTGCAGGAGTGCCTACTCTTTGTCTGGAGATTATTGGATGTGTGTATTAATGTGTTCCCCTTGTATTTGTTATCGGTCCTGTGTGCTCCCCAGTATGTTCAGATATCTGCCTATTAGTCTAGTGTCCTTGTATTCATTGTATTATTTCTGTCCCTGTAATATTGCTCTAGTCTACTCCTCATGTATTCTTTGTATTATTATTCTTGTGTGTCCTAGCCTTCATACCCAGCTGTTTCTTGTCAGTCTAATTAGTTCTGTATATATTCGTGCCGGCCCCTGTCGCGCCATTGTTTGCTGTTCAGTGTTCACCCCTGCACCTTTTCGTGCTGTCCTGTTCTACCCCTGTATCCTGCCGTGCGGTTCTGCCTACCTTGTGTTCCCCTCGTGAAAGCCTTGTATTCCTGTATTTCCTCGTGAGTCCGTTCCTCTATTTTCTAGTCCACGTTTTCCAGCTTGGCTGAGGTTTTCTTTCGTGCTTACAGTTCGGTTTTGTTTTGTACCCCTGTAACGTGTACCTTTGTGTCTACTGCACAGTAAAGCCCTTTCATTGCACCTACTTCGTCGACTCTGCCTCCTCTCTATCATTACCATTGTCCAGCATTTGGGTTCTCTCACCTCCCCTCGCCACCCACCGTAACATTAATACAATAATATGGATCGAAAATACCCCTAATTGTTTCCTGTCGATTGCCCTTTCAGGTGACAAGTTACATGCTCTGTCCACAGAATCCACAGGCAACACGAAAGCAATTGGCAACTGATCAATATTTATTCTTACCGTATATATATCCATATCTGTCTGTACTGTACATACCTGCATATACTCCAGATACTATAACTATATCTGTACTAGGGCTGTCAGTTTATTGCGTTAATTAGATTAATAAATTATACAGCAAATTATCGCATTCTTAAAATTAACGCAAAATTAATTTAAAAAAAAATATTATTATTATTTTTTTAAATCTTTTTAAAAAAAATGTATCTCACTCATTCCATAAGAACGTAGTATACATATACAATACACATTTACAGACTTTTTTTTATATGGTCCATTTGCTATCTGATTCTAGGGACATCTATGGATCTCAGGGAATGTATTCCCAGTGTCAGAAATACTGTCTGGCTTGAGTAAATTGTAATGAACCAAATGAGAATATCAATTCAATTTTTTTTTATCTTTGACTGTGAATAACACCATGCTAAAATTTACCAGACCTGAAAAATCTAAGCAAATGAATAAAGGGAAGTAGATTAAACACAAGGTTTTGTAGATACAGTACTGAATTCTGCCATCCGGACATATGCAATTTGAAATATGATTATAGAATATAGAATATCAGGCCTAAAATGGTTATGCGATTAAAATGCGATTAATTCTATTAATTAATTACAAATCCTGTAATTAATTAGATTAATTTGTTTAATCGCCTGACAGCATGAATCTGTACATATCCCTTACCTACTTTTACTAGTTATGCTGCTGGCCAGTATGACTTATTACCATAGGGTCTTTATACCTGTATTACTGCACATATTAATACTACAACTTGTATATTTTATACCCAGTTTAATCACCTGTACATTGTCTCCATGGACTCTTACTTTTTAAACAGCACTGTGCAATATTACACCTACTGTAGACTTCAGTATATTTTTACTGTATTTATTTACTGTATCTTTTATTCTATTTTTATTCTATTTAATTTTATTCTATTCTATTCTTAGGCCATTTGTTTTGTTATTCGTAACTTGTTCTGTCTAAATGTTTGATGTTGAGTGATTTGCAGTGTCAAATTTCCCTCAGGATAATACATTTCTATTCTATTCTATTCTATATCTTTGAAAAGTCTCCATTTATTCAACACTTCTGAATTCACTGACAAACTGAACTGAACTGACAAAAATAAGGTGCATAAAAAAGCTAACAAAATTCCTCCACAGGCTACTCATTAGTAGAGTGGCAAGCAGCGTTTGGGGACAGTGAAATCTTCTTAAAACACTGCCCCTCCACTCATTCCTGAACTTTTTTGTTAAGTCCTTCTCAAATGCCAACTGAATTAAATTGGTCTTGCGTCGATGAAGCATACTAAGGCGATGTTCTGTAAAGACGTTCTTGACAGTAGAAAACGAATTCTCACAGAGTGCCGTGCTAGCTTCAGTAGTGTTGTTGTTGACATCAGTGCCCACTAGGGCTGTCCCTGACTAAGGATTTGGATAGTCGACTTTGATTGACAAAAAAATAAATAATTTTTTTTACCAGGGTGGGCACAGGTGACTCAGTGGGCGGGCCAGGCCCCCTAATGCCCGCCCATGGCGCCGGGTCTGGTCCAATGACACCATTGCAAGACGTATATGTGACATTCCGAATTATCTGGAAGAACAACTCACGGAGTCACTGAAAGACAAACATTTTGCAATACAAGTGGATGAGGCCACTGGCAGCAATAAAGACTGTTTGCTTATTTCCTATGTTCGCTTTGTAAATTCCCAGTCACTGAGTGAAGATCTGCTGTTTTGCAAATATGTCAAAAACAGAGTGACAGCTGATGAGCTCTTAAAAATGATTGACAGTTACCTGACAGAACATGGACTGAAATGGGAGAACTGTGTGGGCTTTTGCTCTGACGGTGCGCAGTCCATGGCAGGGAAAAGGAGGGGGCTACAGGCGATCATCAAGGGGGTCTCACCAAACGCGCAATGGACGCACTGTGTCCTTCACAGAGAGGCGCTAGCGTCAAGACATCTTAGCCCTGAGCTGAATGAGGTCTTGACAGAAGTTATAAATGTGGTAGATTTCATCAAAACCCAACCCCTGAAAGCATGCCTGTTCTCTGCGCTGTGTGAGGAGATGGGAGCTGACCATTCTGCGGTGCTGTTTCACAGCGAGGCAAGGTGGCTCTCACGAGGGAAGGTGTTGTCGCGAGTCTTTGAACTATGAGAGGAGATTCAGGTGTTCTTGGAGGAGAGCATGCAAGAAGCTGCAAGCAAGTTCAATGATGAACAATTTCTGATGGAACTAGCCTATCTCAGCGATGTCTTTGGAAAGCTGAATGAATTAAACCTTCAGCTTCAAGGTATGTTTCTAATTTTTTATTTTGTATTCACTTTTTCTCCTCTTTTTCTATTTTTCTCCCATCCCAATTTAGCTGTGCCAATTCTCCCCTCCTCTGTCTTGAACGTTGCTCGCATATGCCCCCCACTGGCCGGTTGTAGGGAGGATAGAAGCCTTGCATCACATGTCCCCTCCGATACACAAGGAGGCAGCCTGTCACATCTTTTCACCTGCCAGCGCGGACTCTCATTGGCGAGGTCTAGCGTGTGGGAGGCTCACTCTCATTTCCTGTCTCTGCTGTGCAGGCGTCCCCCAACCGACCTGTAGGAGTTGCTGTCCACAACGTCCAGATTAACACCCATCGACTTCCACCCGCTAACTCTGCCAATTGAGTTAGTATGACGGCCGCCCCAAGCCGGAGGCAACGGCGACAGCCGGATTCGAACCCGGTGTCTCTTGCGTTGGTGACGAGCGCAATGTCCGCTGCGCCACCCAGCCGCCTAGCTTCAAGGTATGTTGATATTTTTTGTCTTCTAGTATCTGTCATGTCTACTCTAAACTGTGTATGCTGTTCTGTTTAGTAGTGTCTGTCTGTTTGTCACTAAATGTAACTATGAATTGATTACAAAAGGACTGGACCACAGACCACTTTAACATGACTTTTAATCAGAGCAGCATTAGCATCAGACCACCCCACCTCATCCAATGTACAGTTTCTTCGTCCATTGGAGGTGGGGGGGGGGGGGGGGTTGAGTAGGGGTTGGGTGGGGGACACTGTACACTGTACATTGGAATATTGACAAAGCCATACTTGGTCATTTACTGTACAACTGGGTTAGGACATTTGTAGGGGCCAGTTTCGAATTGCAGTCTCCCGTAGGTGTTCTTTGAGAGTGTTTTTGAAAGTGGGTAGTGATTCACATTCCTTTACAGCTTTGGGTAGGGCGTTCCACATTGATGTGGCATAATTGCGAAACGTGTTTAGTCCCTTGTTTGAGCCAAATCTGGGTTTAACATGATTTGTGGAGCTCCCTCTGGTGTTGTGATCGTGGTATTCACTGACCTTTGGGAAGTATTTTGACATGTACATGGGTACCTTGGTCGTGTAGTGTATCTTGTAGACCAGGGCCCTCATTTATCAACGTTGCGTACGCACAGATATGTGCGTAACCCGTGCGTACGATCATTTCTAAGCAAAGTGTGGGACTTATCAATTTGAACTTGTGCTTGACATTGTGCGTATATCTAAGCACAGCTCGGAGCATGCGTAGCTTGCGCCCGGTGGTAGAATATGTTTATAACACGGAAATAATCATTGACTGCGCTCCGCGTAACTCAACTCGTTATTATTTTGTGCATATATTGCAGAAATACGGGAACGTTTTGATTATATTTAAAAGGCTTTGCCATTGTTAAACGTAATAAGTGGAACCCCGAAGCTGTAAGCAGAATACAAGTCATATGAACACCCATGATATAGTGTTCTTCCCCCTTCCTATAAGAAAGAATAAAAAACGCATTGCAACGAGAACAGAGGTTATTTGTTGAGTGTATGTGTATTACAAAACCCTTGCAAAAAATGTGTCTTAAATGAATGAAAAGCATACATGCTCTGGATACAGAGCATATATCGTGTGGGTGATATCATGACTTGTATTCTGCTTACAGAATTTCACTTATTTAGTTTTACAATGTCAAAGCCTAAATCAAAACGTTCCCGTATGTCTGCAATCTATGCGCAAAATAATAACGAGTTGAGTTCTAACAAAGAACGTATTACATGCTGGTAGGCTGATAGAGTAAACTATGATATGAATATGAATATGATATGATATAAAGGTATACTGGTCCGTCCGCGAGGATAGCGAGGACTCGAGTCGGATAGCCATTAAATGCAATTTGAGAATATAGGCTATTAATGCAAAGCGACGGCCTATAGCTTATACATATTATTTAATGCTTACGAACGAAAATAGAACACTTTCTAAGAATTGTTGATAAATGAGGGCCCAGGCCCATTGCAAGTTGCTGTACTCTGTCGTCTACTCTAAGCCATCCTAGGTTGTCAAAGTGGGCAGGGGTGAGGTGGGTTCTAGGAGTCAGGTCAAGCAGTAGTCTGACTAGTTTGTTTTGAGATGTTTGTAATTTGGTTTTTAGTGCCTTTGAGGTGCTTTGGTACCATGAGGTGCAAGCATAGTCGTAGTACCCTTGAATGAGTGCTCCTGCCAGAGTCTTCAGGGTATTTTTGTTTACCAGAGAGGAGATCCGGTACAAGAATCAAGTTCGTTGGTTGACTTTTTTTATTACATTGGATGCCATTTTGTCACAGGAAAGATTAGCCTCTAGGATGGAACCCAGGTAGGTAATTTCATCTTTCCTTGTGACAATATTGTCACCCACTGTAACTGAGAAGCCGTCGGTCTTGCTGAGTTTGTTATTTGAACCGAAGAGAATGGACTCTGTTTTGCCCATGAATGAATGAATGAATGACTTTATTTGACAATATAAAAAATAAACATGTGACAGAAGAGCACAGTCGGGATATACTGCCAAGGATGAAACACAAAAAAGCTCAGAGCTTATTTCCATTGTGGTCCTTGTAGGGGGGTGGGGGAATGTGATGCTTAAAACATGCATCATACAAAACGTGACATCACAACACATCACATAAACCATTTAACATTTATATACATACAGACTCATACAACATGCAAGGGTGCCTTAAGCTAAGTGTCTAGGTATAGTCCCTTTTGAGCCATGTCTTCAGGCTGGACTTGAATCTAACGGCACTGTCTATGGTTTTCAGTTCACTGGGCAGACTATTCCAATAGACAGCTGCTGAATATAAAAATGACTCCTTCCCCATACAGCTCCTGAATCTGACTGGCACAAAGTCAGTTGAGCTGCGCCTTGTTTGGTAAGCATGGGTGTCTCTGATTCGGTTGAAGTAGTTGTTAAAGTACACTGGCACTACCCCATGCACTATTCTGTGAACTAGGCACATCCCTATCTGGTTTACTCTGTCTTCCACCTTAAGCCATCTCATGACCTCAAAGTGAGATGGGTCAAGGTGGGTTCGAGCAGGTAGCCTTAGTATTACCCTGATTAGCTTGTTTTGAGATGTCTGTAGTTTTATTTTCTGACTTTTGAGGGCACTGTTGTACCAGGAGCCACACGCATAGTCATAGTGACACTGTATGAGAGCTCCAGCAAGAATCTTCATCGCTGACTGATCTAAAAAATTAGAGATTCTGGCTAGGTATCTAGTCCTGTTATTTATCTTTGTAAGTGCTTGGTGAGCCATGCTTTCCCCTGATAAGCTGTTTTCCAGGACGCAACCGAGATATTTCACAGATGTTTTGTCTGTGAGAACAGTATCTCCTATTCTAATGTTAAAACCTGGCGATTTTCTGAGCCTGACCTTTGACCCGAATAAAATTTACTCAGTCTTCCCCACGTGGAGGGACAGCTTGTTGTGGCCTAGCCAGTCGCTAATCTTCTCTAGTTCTGCACTCAATGTCTGCTCAACCACTTTTTTGTCTTTGTGAGACACTAGTAGGGCGGAGTCATCTGCGTATAAAAAAAGGTCACATGAGCAAGCTGCTTTCAGGTCATTTATATACAGTAGAAAGAGGAGCGGACCCAAAACACTCCCTTGTGGGACCCCGCACTCTACTGTCCGAGGACTGGAGAGTACTCCGTTTATATCTACCACCTGTTGTCTCCCTGTTAGGTAGGAACCAATCAATTTCTGAGCTGCCTCATTAAAGCCTAGGGCCCTAAGCTTCATTAACAAGATGTTGTGATCCACTGAATCAAATGCCTTCTGGAGGTCTAACATTACCATTCCACAGAACTTTCCCTCGTCTACCTCTTTCCTGATGTAATCTGTGAGGAACAGCAGGCAGGTGTCTGTGGAGTGGGACCTCCTGAAACCAGATTGGTATTTGTACATGATGTTATTAGTGGAGAAATACCCGTCTATTTGCTCATATACTAGCCTCTCAATGGTTTTTGATAGAACGCCCAGGATGGAAATGGGTCTGTAGTTACCCGGTTCCAATTTGTTTCCCTTTTTGTGGAGAGGAATAACTCTTGCCGATTTCATTTCGCTTGGAAATGTTCCTGTGTCAATGGCTAGGTTGGTAATGTGAGCTACATATGGGGCAATGATTTCTGCAGCATCCTGCAAGAATTTACCAGGGATGTTGTCTAATCCAGTAGCCCTTGAGGTGTCAAGTTTTTTAAGCTTTTCCTGGACCTCCATCTCAGTCACTTTCCTAAAGGAAAAAGCATTTGCTTTAACCCCCTGATCTAGGTAGAATTTATGGACTTCACTCTCTATGTTGTTGCCCATGTGTAATGATAGTTTGTTATCGGCGAGCCATATGCAGATTTTGCCTAGTTCTTATGTACATGTACATACTTAAGTACATTCAATAGCAAATACTTCTCTACTTTTTGAATGTCGAATTTGAATGGAGGACTTTTACTTTTACCAGAGTACTCATTTATCTTGGTATTTCTACTTTTACTTGAGTAAAGGAACTGTGTACATCTTCCACCACTGGGTAAGGGATATGTATGGATATAGTTATAGTATCTACAGATATAATATAGAAATGAGTATATGCCCAGTGCAGTACATTATGTACAGTACAGACAGATATGGATATATATATATATATATATATATATATATATATATATATATATATATATATATATATATATATATATATATATATATATATATATATATATATATATATATATACTGTAAGAATAAGTATATATATATACCTTTGCAGTTGGCTGAAGAGAAAAATCGATGTCCTAATAGTGCTTTTAGATGTGAAGTACCTCTGTGGCTGGCAATGCCACTAACTCACTCACTCATTCATGCATTCAATCACTCACTCACTCACTCACTCACTCACTCACTCACTCACTCACTCACTCACTCACTCACTCACTCACTCACTCACTCACTCAAACAGTCATTCACTCTGCCCCTTGTGGCGGTTCAAAAGCATGACACTTTCCAGCTCACTATGTCAGAATCAGAATCAGAAGGTCTTTATTGCCAAGTAGTTTTCACATACGTAGTTTTTGGTGCGACATTAACGGACAGACAGTAACAGACAGATAATAAAATAAAAAGGTTGAATAAAATGTAATGGAATATGAACTAAATTAAGATAGAAGCACAATATAATAGAATATAATTATGAACAAAAAATAGGCCAGGGCTGTACAAAAAATAAAAAGTTGGAGTAACATTTAATGGGAATATAGTATAATTATAAGTAAAACATTTAAATTAAAATTAAAATAGGCCAGGGCTGTACACTGTGGTCAAGTACACTAATAATAATAAAACAACAACAGTATAGTCGGCTGTGCAATTTAGCAGTTATGTGTGAGAATGCTTGGCATATTTGACACTGTGAGTCCATATGGGGAGAACAAAAAGGTATTGTACCCATATGACCTCTACGTCCTCTACACTGTCTAGAGAAGCACTATGACCACAGGTTTTAAAAATGTATTTTCTCTTCTCCTCATATTTGATGATGCTGTTCTTCCTTCTTTAGCTTTTTTAACTGTTTTATTTCTTTACAATGGCCTGCAAAACTTTGCAAGGTCCTTTAAAAGATAGAGGTTCCTGATTTTCTCAGCAATGCTCACATTTTCTCTTACAAATCCACTCTTTGTGTCAGTTTTAATAAAACTTTATTCAAAGTACTGTAATATATTTTGTATGCCAGTCGAGCACAGAGTTTCCTCCCAGACTCAATTCATAATGTCGCCTGGTAGCAACAGACTGCAATATCACAATATCTTCTGAATGATGGAATTAGTTTCGCCTGTTCCCAAAAATGTCTCCTCCCATTAAATATGAATTAGCCTTAATTAATTTATTCAAGTCAATGTAATTTTAATATCTTTTCCAGAAGAATGATCTCCATACATTTCCTCTGACATTAGTTTGCTTTTCCAAAGCCGACTCTCCATCATTTGTATGCATGGAGCGTCCTGTTGGTTTTATGTGAGGTGGTTCAGGGTAACGAGAGGGAAAAGGCGGGGAACCCGGTGTGAGAGAGACCATATTAGGCCAGGCCTGATTAAAGGTGTAAGGACCAGTAAAGGGATAGTTCAGATTTTTGGAACCCTAGCCCTATTTCTTACTTACCGGTGATGTTGATCAGTAGAGTCCTTTCTCAGCACAATCCATGCTGTTACTCATACGAGCTCTTTGCACTGCTGCGGTCAGGCAAGCGCTACCGGAGTCTCATGGCCAGTACAGAGAGACTCAGAAGGAGCTTGTATTCCCAGGCCATCAGGATGCTCAATGACTCTATGTAACATCATCAACCCATCCATCTACACTCATTGCACACACATCCACATGCACACACATCCACATGCACACACTCACTTTAAACAAACACTCACCTTAACACTCACTTTAGACACTTTAACACTACATTATATTTATCTATTATTAAAGAGATTTGCACTACATAAATACCTCATTTGCAGTTGCACCGTGCCTTAAAAAAGTGTTTGTACCTCATTGTCTGCATTTTTACTTCATTGTACTTAGATTGTACTTAGGTTGTACTTTAGTTTGTATATTGTATTGTACTATTGTATAGTGTTATTATTCCTCTTTTACTTACTTTTTTTTACTATATGAAGCACATTCTCAGGGGTTCATACAGAACCAAGCATTTCACTGTAATGTACATGTACCTTATACATGACAAATAAAAACAAACTTGAACTTGGATAGTTAGCCACAAACAAATGCAAATTCAATGGGGTCGAGCTCCTGTTTGTACAAGCTGACTGAGGCTCGCTGAAATATACTTTGTGTGCCAGTGTTGCAGTACTCGAGTCCTGGACTGGACTGATTTTCAGGACTTGTGACTCGACTTGGACTTGAGCACTGATGACTCAAAATTGGACTTGGAGTCGAGCATTGACTGCATTCGGACTCGGAAGGTGCAGACGAGGACTCTGACTTGGTAATTGATAAATACAGTGGTATACATACAGTTATTTTATTAGTTACAGTTTGTAATAGGCCCTAATCATTTGGCATAAGATATTGATGGCTATATGAATGGCAAAGTAAATAAACTCCCTTTGAAATGGTGAACGCTGTTTCACTTATGTATAATGTAGACAATTTTTTTTTTTGTATGTCAGCTCTTGGACCGCCAGAGTGGAGTGGACTCAACCTTGATGACTTGGACTCGGACTCTGACTAGGGTAATGGGGACTCGACTCAGGCTTTTCTTTGGTAACTCGGACTTGAACTCGGACACTGGGGACTTGGGATTTAGTGACTCGACTACAGCACTGTTGTGTGCACTGTGGAGTACACTTTAGTGAGCCTCAGTCGGCTCGTACAGACAGGAGCATGACCCCATTGATTTTGTATTAATTTGTGGCTAACTAGCCGGAGCCAGTGTGAGGAACAGCATGGATTGTGCTGAGAAAGGACTCTACCGATCACCACCATCATTCAAAAGGAATGAAATAGGACCAAACTATCCCTTTAACACAGCAGATCACTCCAGTATTGTAGCAATCCATAGTCATTCATTAGTATTAACATATGACTTCACAACCCTACTGTCAGTGGTGGAAGAAGTACACAGTTCCTTTACTTAAGTAAAAGTATAAATACACAGATATAGATAGATAAAGTAGTCAAAGTAAAAGTCCCCCATTAAAATTCTACTTAAGTAAAAGGAAATAAGTATAAGTATGTACAGTGAATCACTGATGAAAAAAGGTCTGATAGGAGGGACAGGAGTAAAACTTGGCGAAGAGAACATCACCAATATAAGATACGTGGATGACACTGCTATAGTCTGTAACTGTCAAGAAGATCTACAGGACATGATGAATAAGCTGAATGTCGAATGCAAAAACTATGGAATGTCGCTAAACACAAAGAAAACGAAAGTAATGATCATTGAAAAAACACCAGGAACTGTTTGTAAAATACAGGTGGATAGAGAAAAACTTGAACAAGTGAAGGAGTACATGTACCTTGGAAGCTGGATCAGTGAAGGTGGAAGAGCTAACATGGACATTAAGAGAATAACCGGAATTGCAAAGCGCGCATTCTGGAACCATAAAGAATTATTGAAAAGAAACATAAGTTGGAAAACGAAGACCAGGATTTTGGAAACGTATGTTATGTCAGTCTTTTCATACGGAGCAGAAGCATGGATGCTGAATGAAGAGGCAAAGAGGATGATAGACTCTTTTGAAATGTGGACACTGAGGAAGATGCTGAAGATAACATGGAAGGATAAGATCAAGAATGAGGAGGTACTGAGAAGAGCGGATATGCAAGGAGGACAGCTGCTGGAGAGGTTGAAAAAGAGAAAGATGGAGTTGTGCGGGCATGTTCTGAGAGGATCCAGCGGGGAGATGTTCAAGAAGGTGGTGATGGGGAAGGTGGATGGAAAGAGAGGAAGTGGAATACCAAGAAGAGGCTGGGTAGACGACGTCTGTGATTGGAGTGAGAGGCGGAGTCACAGAGTTGGAGAGAAGAAGTGGGGACAGAATGGGTTGGAGAGTGATAGGCAACCTTCAGAACGAAGAAGCCACCTAATGATGATGATTGAATGTACTTAAGTATCGTAAAAGTACGCATTCTACATGACATTTGTGTATCCATTGACCTCTATACAGTAGGTTGTGTTAAAGTGGTATGTTGTCCAGTTATGCTGCTCTGATTATGTCCTCTTGAAGTTGACAGGCTTCAAATGTGAAAGTATATAATCTTGATAAATCTTTTATTTTGTATATATTATGTTTTCTATGCAAAATCCTTTTCCTCAAAGTAACTAGTAACTGATGGGTTCAGATAAATGTAGTGGAGTCAAAAGTACAATATTTCACTTGAAATGTAGTGGAGTAAAAGTATAAAGTTCCCTCAAATGCAAATACTCTCATAAAGTATTCAAGTAGCTCAAAAATGTACTTAAGTACAGTACTAAAAAGACTTAGGTACTTTCCACCACTGCCTACTGTACACACATTGAACCATGTGTTTACCTCCAATGTCTCTTGATCAAAGGAAATTAACTCTGTTGAATAGTCGTTTAGGTGTTCTCTCCTCTGTATTGGTCCCAAATAGATTCTATAAAATGCTTGACTGAGCCCTTAGGCTACCAATGAGATGATGGAGATATTGATTCAGGAAGGCTGTTGCTGGCTGTATTACATGCTGAGATAGTCTTCATTGATTACCTAACATGGTTGAGAACCGAGGTTGTGTTGAGTTGAAGGTCTCTCCAGTGTCTTCTGCTCTACTCAGGCATCACAACATATCCATCACTACCGCAGGAGAACTGGACCAATTCAATAGCACAGTGCTGTACTGTAAGTGGAAGTTGGAAGTTGGAGGATAATGTCCCTTGGATACGGTCACGTAAAGTGTCTTTTCCCCTCAATGTTGTCAATGTTTTGCTTTGGGGCTGCTCTACAAAGGCTCTCCAAAGGCTCTCCAAAGGCTCTCCAAAGGCTCTACAAAGGCTCTACAAAGGCTCTACAAAGGCTCTACAAAGGCTCTCCAAAGGCAAACTTCTCATCACCTTCAAAGTACTCCATAACAAGGCCCCCTCCAAAGTACTCCATAACAAGGCCCCCTCCAAAGTACTCCATAACAAGGCCCCCTCCTATCTTAGATCACTCCTTCAACAGCGCACACCCTCAGATCAGCCAATGCTAACCTCCTCACTCCCACAATAAGGACCAGTGAACAGCAGTGAACCTGGGGTGACAGAACCTGACAGAACCTGGGGTGACAAAACCTGAGGTGGTGACATAACCTGGGGTGACAGAACCTGACAGAACCTGGGGTGGTGACAGAACGTGGGGTGACAGGGCCTTTCCTCCGCTGCCCCCACTTTCTGGAATGAGCGGTAAGATCATTTTGAAGGACCAGGAGCCACTCAGCAGTATCCACAAGAAACGGACAGTAAAGAAGGCCTCTCAAATAGTTGAGGATAATACACACACCCTTCACACCCATTACAAACGAATGCCCTCAGGCCGTCGATACAGAGCTTTGACACACAAAAAGGGGCTCAGCTAGCTTCGTGCCAACCTCCATCAGACTGCTAAACGCCTAGGTTGGTGGAGGCCGGACTAACAGACTCTCCTTCTATCTGATGGACGCATATCATCTGTATTATTATTATTTATAATTTATATACATATGGAATTGCTCCAAATGGATTTTAATATATCATGCTTTTAAGTACTGTAGTTTTAATGTAGTTGGTGTTTTTTTATAGTGGTGAGTGTCTATGTATTGTGACTGTATGTTTGTCTTTTAACCACTGCACAAATTAAGTTCCGAAAGGAAAATAAAGTAGTTTGAAGTTGAAGTTAAATTCTCTCCCCACTCACATTATGAGCTCAGATTCACTCCCCTCCTTGAAAAAGACCACTCAAAACATACCTTTTCAAGTCTGTTTGTAATTGTGGTAAATTCCCACAGACTTTCTACAATAATTTGAGGTTATTGTAGCACAACACAATGAGATTGACTATCTGGAAGGAGGAGGAAAGATTCATATTTGATAGAATCGTTGGTCTCCTCATCTGACTTAGCAGATGAGGAATAAAACGTGTAAGCCAGACAAACCAGAACTGTATTTCATCTCAACTGATTTATTTGAGTCAGGGCCAAGGGTGAATAAAAGGTTGACTTTTACATACAAAAGATGATCAGAAAACATTAACAGCTGTCTGTTGTACAGAAATATCACAATCAGGTTTACATCTCCAACCTCAATAATGTACATGAAACAGTCGATAACATAATCTGAACATACATTGACCATGCTGCACACATTTATACATGAGTAAATCTGGTTTCAGATATTAAGGATTTACACTAAACTTTAAACAACAAATGGTGTTTTCCCATGATTTTACTCACATAAAATGCAAACAGCACAGCAGTCTCTCTGGTGGTGAAGCGGTGGAGGAGCCCCCAGACCCCCTTGGTTGGGTCCGGCCTGAGAGCTCCCGAATTATCATTTAGGGCCCTCCTATATACTATCATTTCTAGCCAATAATACATATGGCTGGTCCAATCCAGCGTCTTCTTGTGGGGGTTGATCTCTTGTGGGGGGTGTCCGGTGGGCGCTGGCAGCCCCTCCCTCTGGGTTTCTCTGGGGGGAGGCCGGCTGCCCCCCCCCCCTTGATCTCCTGTGTGGATCTTGACTCAATACCCAGAGGGGGCCGCTAGTGGCCCCCGTCATTGTCTTCCTGATGGGTCTGTCCCAACAGGTCCCAACTTTAACATTCCTTCTATATGGCTATAGATGTCTAATATCATCCCAGTACAGTCAGTGCTTTCTTAGACTGATACCAGACATCATATGAGACCTTTTGATACTAAACAGTTGATTAATAGATTACTTTGTTTGTGAGTTAGTGTCCATGCTTCAACAAGTCTAAACTGGTCTGCCCTGTGTTCAACCCAGCTGTCTCTGCTTCTACATTTACATACTGTCAATTCAAGAAGGTGTTGTTTGTTCTCTAAATTAGTCATTGCTTGAGTGGGGGTTGAAATAACTGTTGCTGCTGTTATCTGATGTAACTGTCTCAAGTATGGTTCCTTATTTAGCCACTGAGTCCACTCTGCTATTGAAAGGTAGCTGTGATGATCTCTGATTATTCACACATATTAATTATGAAACTCAACTCAATATTACCACATTTCCCCGTTTTGACGATTCTTATTGTCACATATGATATATTGACTTGATTTTCTATACATTCTAACCATAAGATTTAACAAAATTACAAAAATCATAAATTTTGAATTTTTCACAATTTTTCTTCTCAATTTGTTCCATTCTTCTTTGGTACATCTCATCAATTTTTGCCTTCTTGTCTTCTTCTTTTCTTTCCCACATTTCCCCTGACTATGGCCCCCTCCCGGGGAATCCAAATGACCCATTCATCCAGAACCCCAATTAACCTACTCTGCCTTAAATGAAACCGTGTTTACCACTCTTTCATCCGGCTTTGTTCCTCTGGGCTCACAGCCAGAGGCCTATTTGTTGAAAACAATTAAAACAATTTAATCTAAACATTACACATTTAAAGTAAAACACAATTTTTTAAAATTATGGTATCCGTTTACATGATCTGGGGAGACACAGAGATTATTCTTCATTCTTTCATACATTTTGCTTCTCCTCTCCTGTTAATTCCTTTTCCAAGTCAGCCCAATCACATTTTGCATAATCAACTCAGTTGGTCTTCTCACCTCTCCCCCCTTTTATGAACATCCCTATGGACATAAACCTTACCACCTCTGCGCACAGACGGACAGGGAGGGCGGAGCAGCACCCAAGGGAAAAAAATTTTCACCAGAAATTACCGGCCATAACCTACACCTAATCTCCTACCTATGTGTATGTGTTTAGTTCAGTACTCTTGCGTTGTGTCATAATCTATACCAGTTGTTACCGTTCAGTCACCTCCCGTTCAACATACCAATCAATCACACAGAGGCCCTTGTTCAACGCTTTGGTTGCACAGTCTCCGACCGTTTTCGCCCCCCCCCCCTCCACCCCATGTCGGCCAGCCTCAGCTGAAGCCAACGTTTGTAGGCCTGGACCTCGTCATATTCTGTCCCATGACTGTATTTCCATGGATCTACAGACGAACGACTCCGTCAGTCTGGAGGTTTGTCTCAACCTCCGGCCTTTGTATCCGGGGCTATATTGAAGGAGGGGCCGCGTCTACAAGTGACCTCTTTCCACAGTCCAACAATCTCCCACAGGAACTGACTGAACGGGTTCACACCATCGTGTCATAATCTAATGAAATGTATCCCTACACATTTTCCCCATGATCCCTCCACTTGTGATGGTCCATCCTCCCTCTCCGACTGAACTGCAAGGGAACAAGAACACAAAACAAATTTTCTTTACACAATATGTCAAATATTCCTCAAGAGAAGCCAAATGTTTAAACCATTATGCAAACGTAATAGGACCACTTAACTGCCATTGATCTGTCCCAATGCATCTCACGCTCCAACAGTCCTCTCACCAGATCATGACAGAGAAACAACAAACAAAAGGCAAATAATCAAAAAAAACATTCCAACAGATGTGAAAATCAAATGAAATTACGCAGCTCCAACCGCAGACCACCTTAATGGTTATTTAGAAAGAAAAGAAAAGAAATCAAAACTCTACATCTAAACCTTTCATACCTAAAACAGTAAATCCATACATCTCATCACCCAACCGTACCATTCACACATGTCAGTGACTTTGACACCTCTTAAGCCAGCACATTCTCTCTCTACAGGCTCCATCCACACCCATTCAGGCCACACAACATAGATTAAAAATAGAAAAGAAATCTAAAAATTTAACTTCAATACCTCATCCCTACAAAACATTCAACAGAAATCAAATCAAATGAAAGTAATAAAGACAAACTCCTTCAGTATAACAAATGATATGAAACAAATGATAATGGTATAACCCAAGTGGTTCGATACACTCCTTACTTAAACACAATTTGTTATTTTTAAGACTAGTTTCACCTCAAGCGAAAGCCAAGTTGTGTGTGTGTATGCATGTGTGATCAAATTGTGTGAATGTGTCTGCGTGTGTCTGTGTGTGTGTCTGTGTGTGTGTGTCTGTGTGTGTGTGTCCGTGTGTGTGTGTCTGTGTGTGTGTGTCCGTGTGTGTGTGTGTGTGTGTGTGTGAATGGGTAAGCTTCCTGGTCACCATCCCCCGCTCAATCATTCCCTGAAATCAAAAGGACATCCCAATCTCACACATACACACAAAAATTAAATTTAAATAAAAAATAACATCTGTACCAACTCAACCAAACCCCCACTTTCACAGTGCCACAACACATTCTAAAAAAGAAATAAAAGCTAAAACCCCACCAAACATCACAATTCAACATCATCCACCCCTCATTCATATTATAAACATATACCTTTCACCACACTCGTTAATCATTTCACATTTCTGACAAACAAAGGTTAGTTCTTCTGCACTCATATCATCCACGCCTCATCTCTGGCTAATACAATACACACTTTCTCACCATACAGTTCTCACTGTATCTTCTACTCCTCACATCCAGAGGAAGTCTGGGAACCCCCTCAGCGATAGACCCCAAAACATACCCAGTGTCCTGAGAGCCAAAGCTAATCCTTCTAATCAAACAGGTAGCCCCCCAATGTAATTAACCTCATCTGAGCTGGCTATCCTAATTCAATTACTGTGCTCACTCCTCCATCAGCTGTGTTCTGTATTAGCACACTTCCTGTCTCAACATTTCCCCTGTCATAAAAATAACTGCCAACTGTTCTCTCACTCTACAACTGTCTCCTGCATCTTCACCTCTGACCTCTCTTTCCTGTTGCATCTAATCTCACGTCATCCTGTCATATAAGAACCGCCTTTGTAAGCAGTTGTATACACGACCCCCCTGGGCCGTTTACTGCCTCAAACGGATTCCTACCCCCCGGGCAATATCACCTCCTCACTTTTGTCTCTCTCATGCTCCATGCATACAGTCTCCCCTGAGCATAAAGGCTTTTGACACAAAGACCCTATCTCCTCACTTCATGAAATAACCCCATCTGTAAATCATTAAATGGTTAATCACACTTCTCATCTTCCCAGAGGCAAGCCGCCCCCAGGTTTTTGAATCAATCACACATTCCCAGGGAGAAGGCCAACCCCCTCCCCAGCGTATAAAATTATTAAGGATCAATAAAAACAATCATGTCGATCACTGTAAACACAACCATATCAAAATGTGTCATCTTCAGCAAGCCTCCATCAATAAATTATCCTACAAGTCGGAGGCTTGTGTCAACATTTTAACAGTGTATTAAAGATTTAATAATCTAAAACAAGCATCAACACATGTCTTAACCATATTAACAGTGTATTAAAGATTTAACAATCTAAAACAAGCATCAGTAAATTATCCTGCTTCACAACCGGGCTTGTATCAAATTCCACTACAAAACATTTAGCAACTAATATAAACATCATCCTATTTAAATCAACAGTGTCATTAAAGCTATAACAAGTATCAACATCTGACATTTCAACATCAATGCATTCTATACAAGCATCTTAATTCAAGCTACATAAAACAAAACATCATTCTACTCAAGCTTACCATTGTACATGTTACACAAATTAAAAAACTGGAAATGTCCATCAACTCTAATTATTATACATGTAGGCATCATTCATTTCAGCATAACATTTATAGTGGTTAGCCCTAAACGCTCCTTTCTTCATACACATGTGTGAAACTGGGGGACCCTGATGTAAACAAGACAAAAGTCTTCCTTTGGTCTGCATCCCCTTAACAATTGTGTGTATCTAGCTGTACTTATTTTTAATCAATCCCTATTCATTCCCCCCTGGATAAAAATATACCCGTTTGCATCAAAGACAATACTACAATCTACCCAGTATAGCCGGTTTGTGAACCCCAGATTTATCATAGGCAATGTATCCATTATTCCATTTCTCCTCAATAGGCTCACTGTATTGTTTGCAGCCTAAGTAAACCCTCACTGACTATCACCCCTAACCTAACCACTATACATGTTACATCCCTTCCCCTGCTTACACAAAAATACAATGCACAATATACAAATATAACCATATTACATAATGCAGAATATTCTCTCACCCGTTATTCCTGTCCCCCGAGCGAACTATCACGAATGCACCAGACCCAATCCACGTCGTACCGCGCATGCGCAGTGGCAACCGATGCGGCTGTTATAACGTTGCCTACGACAACCAAAATTTGCCACGACATTCATAACCTGCCCCGATATTCCTAATCTGCCACGACATTTATCACGTTATCTACCACGTTATCTACCCCTTCCCCAACATCATTCTCAAAACTCGAAACGTGACATATGCCGCCCCCAAACGCCACAAAACAACGGCATGCAAGCTAACTAGCTTTAGCCAGCTCTAATGCAACGTTCAAGGCCCTCACGGGAGCCGTGCCTTTCAAGATCCGTTCATCCACGCAATTCGCTCAGTACCAACCAAAGCATAAACAACTCACACAAGCTTAAAATAACCAACCACTCTAACAGAAAATAATTTTTAACACACTCACACCAACCAACGCCGCACATATAGTTCAACACGAATCCTTTCTCCTACCTACTCCGCCTCACTTCATAGCACCGCGAACGTTACATACTCTCCACAACACTATGACGTCACCAAGCAGCGAATCCCTAATATCATATTATACCATCGTTACTGCATCAATAATAACCCTCAAAACGGCCACAATTTCTCCACCCTGCGTCTCAACCGCCTCTTACCTGCAATCGCCGCCACAGTGTTCAAACAATTCTCCCATAACGCCATTGCAACGTCCCCAGTTTCACCGCGGACTTTTCCACAGAGCTAAGCCAGCTAGCCCCAACCAACAGCAGGGACTCGCCTCAAACATATGTCCGTTGGCCATTAAAATATCACAACAAAACCATTAAGTACTTATCAGTCAGTTCGACCGAATTGTTTTTGTATCACAGCGAACGTAATTAATCAACAGGCCGGTTTCGCTCAAGCTTAAAAAGGATACTATGCCTAAGGACGGCAAATATATCTACATTTAATTATTGTGCTATAATTCTACCATAGAACGTACAACGCACTCTTGAGGTCGCCGGCACCCTATACTTCCATTAATTACTACGTTTTAATCCTGCAATCGCACAGACCTGTGCGCTGATCATGCCAGGGTCTAACAATCTTTCACCATACTTGACTTGCATGTTCTGAAATAGTAACAGAGCCCTTAGCCCGACGCATTTATGCCCATACTGACCCACTCACGGTCCCCGTCCCGCCTATTCTGTGGCTACAAGCAGGGACACAATGCACCTTGGACCCAGCTCCCCTTCCATTTCAGAACAGTCAAATCTCCTCGTCTTACCTGCGCCCTCTTCCTGAGAATAACTTTAGGGCAATCACATACTCAGAACGCGCCCCTGTCGTACACAACAGAATAACCGTGCTTCCTAGCAAGAAAAGCCTTTTACCTGCCGTCATGCGACGCCACCCCCGTTATAACATGACCAGATATCCTGTGCGGCACCAATACGCAATCACATTACTATAACATGAGGCCTTGTAATTACTCCAACTTCCCCGTACAGTTCATAAAGTATATTCCATACGAGTTAATCAACCCAACCCCCGTGGCCCGCTGGGCCGAGACCGGCCTCCTGTGTCTGAATGAACATACAAACACAAAAAGCCCACGTTTGCATGTTCACTGCACAACAAGCGCGATCGTCATACCTCCGGACATCCTAACCTAAGACACCGCACCCCCCGACCCATGCATGCAGAAGCCATATTCACCGTGGGCCCCAACAGTGGCGTACACAACCAACCTCATCCTGTCCCTCTCCCTCCTCCATTCAGACAACAAGCCCATCGTTAATCACTTCAAACGCAGCAACACCCCAGCTCTTTGCCCCGTGTCCCCAACACACAGCAAGGTCCAGATATGATACATATGACAAGACCCCACCGCACCTTTTCAGGGGGAGACACAAAGGGTAGGGAAGAACGGCACCATTTCTGTGGTAAATTCCCACAGACTTTCTACAATAATTTGAGGTTATTGTAGCACAACACAATGAGATTGACTATCTGGAAGGAGGAGGAAAGATTCATATTTGATAGAATCGTTGGTCTCCTCATCTGACTTAGCAGATGAGGAATAAAACGTGTAAGCCAGACAAACCAGAACTGTATTTCATCTCAACTGATTTATTTGAGTCAGGGCCAAGGGTGAATAAAAGGTTGACTTTTACATACAAAAGATGATCAGAAAACATTAACAGCTGTCTGTTGTACAGAAATATCACAATCAGGTTTACATCTCCAACCTCAATAATGTACATGAAACAGTCGATAACATAATCTGAACATACATTGACCATGCTGCACACATTTATACATGAGTAAATCTGGTTTCAGATATTAAGGATTTACACTAAACTTTAAACAACAAATGGTGTTTTCCCATGATTTTACTCACATAAAATGCAAACAGCACAGCAGTCTCTCTGGTGGTGAAGCGGTGGAGGAGCCCCCAGACCCCCTTGGTTGGGTCCGGCCTGAGAGCTCCCGAATTATCATTTAGGGCCCTCCTATATACTATCATTTCTAGCCAATAATACATATGGCTGGTCCAATCCAGCGTCTTCTTGTGGGGGTTGATCTCTTGTGGGGGGTGTCCGGTGGGCGCTGGCAGCCCCTCCCTCTGGGTTTCTCTGGGGGGAGGCCGGCTGCCCCCCCCCCCTTGATCTCCTGTGTGGATCTTGACTCAATACCCAGAGGGGGCCGCTAGTGGCCCCCGTCATTGTCTTCCTGATGGGTCTGTCCCAACAGGTCCCAACTTTAACATTCCTTCTATATGGCTATAGATGTCTAATATCATCCCAGTACAGTCAGTGCTTTCTTAGACTGATACCAGACATCATATGAGACCTTTTGATACTAAACAGTTGATTAATAGATTACTTTGTTTGTGAGTTAGTGTCCATGCTTCAACAAGTCTAAACTGGTCTGCCCTGTGTTCAACCCAGCTGTCTCTGCTTCTACATTTACATACTGTCAATTCAAGAAGGTGTTGTTTGTTCTCTAAATTAGTCATTGCTTGAGTGGGGGTTGAAATAACTGTTGCTGCTGTTATCTGATGTAACTGTCTCAAGTATGGTTCCTTATTTAGCCACTGAGTCCACTCTGCTATTGAAAGGTAGCTGTGATGATCTCTGATTATTCACACATTAATTATGAAACTCAACTCAATATTACCACATAATCTCTAGTCAAATCGTATTAGCTTCAAAATGTCTATTCTTCTATGGTCCTTTTCTTGTTTTAAATTTTAATTAACTGTGCTTCTCCTCTACTGTATTTTTTCTAGTTGTGGGCCTTGGCAGTGATTTAACCGGATGGTTCCCCATGGCCTGCTGGCAAACCTCTCCATGCTAGGGATTACCACAGGGATTACTTCTGATTCTACCACTCACTCGAAACAAAAGTGATTGCTGTATGAAATGGATGGTGTTTTATATCAGGTGGGTTGTTTCTTCTAAACCTTTGTTCACCTTCAGCCAATGTGGTCTGGAATCCTACAAATAGCAGTTTCTCCTAGACTTTCTTGGCGTTAATGACACCTGTCAGCGCCTGCCATAACCATTATTACTTCCTGTTTTGAACACACTTGACAGAGTCAGCGATGCACATACTGTAGCATCCATTTACTGCTGTAACAATATCCTCACAGGTAGACCATTGATCAGGACTCTGTAGTTACTGGAACTTGTGGCTGTCTGTCACGGCATTGCAGGCAGGTAAAAAGGAAACCAGGAAGCCAGACAGCCTGGTTGAGGGATGGTACGTGTAAGTTCTGCGTCCTAGCAAGCAGAGTCGAAGGCTGTTGAGAGGCCTCAGAGGGTGACAGGGCTTGACGTGCAGCCAGGGATCAATGACGTTGGCCCTGAGGACTCTGGTAATTTATCACCATCAGCAGCCCAGACTGACCCGCAGTCACCTCATCCGGCCCATCGGGGCTGTGGGGTGGAGGCCAACCCACAGAGGGGAGGCTGAGGCCAGGGAAACCTCACGGCGACAAGGTGGCCACCGACGATCTTCTCTGCAGGACAGGAGCAGAGTCTCCGAAAGACCATGTGTCTGATCGTTGTCATCTTTGAATGAGCTGAGATGATCCTGTTCGTTGACGCCAAATTGTGGTGGAAATAGCCAAAGCTAATAACTTACTCTGTCAAAAGATACCTGGTTAATACGATTTATCAATATAAAATAGTCGGAGTTAGGCTGGATGACTCCCAATGAGGTGTTCAGCTAAGACACCACAGACAAAAAGAGACTCCTCACCGGATCTTCAAAGATCTTTATACATACAAAACTGGGTCACAGGAAACACGACTTGGCTGTTGGAGGTGTCGTGACATTTTGGGGACATATGGAAAGGGGGGAAGGGTTTGTTGGGGTTAGGGTTAGAAGAGCAGAGTCTCCTAAAAATCATGTGTCTGATCGCTGTCATCTTTGAATGAGCTGAGATGGAGGAGAACAGACAGACATGTGGTCAGTAATCTTCTTCTTCTTTAGGCTTTTCCTATCAGGGGTCACCACAGCGGATCATCCATTTCCATCTGTTTCTGTCCTCTGCGCCGTCCTCCGTCACGCCCGCTGCCCGCATGTCCTCCTTCACAGTGTCCATAAACCTCCTCTTGGGCCTTCCCCTCCTCCTCTTTCCAGGCAGCTACATCTCCAGCATCCTCCTCCCGATGTACCCCACCTCCCTCCTCCACACATGTAGAAACCATCTCAGTCTTGCCTCTCTCACTTTCTGCCCGAACTGCTCAAAATGGTAAATGGCTGCTTTTTTATATAGCGCTTTTATCCAAAGCGCTTTACAAGTTGTTACTCACATTTTACCCATTCACTCACACATTCACTCACACATTCACACACAGATGGCGGAGGCAACCATGCAAGGTGCCAACCTTCTCATTGGAAGCAATTAGCGGTTAAGTGTCTTGCTCAAGGACACATCGACACGCTGCCCGGGAGGAGCGGGAATCGAACCAGGAACCTCCGGATTGCCAGACGACTGCTCTACCTCCCGAGCCAGTCGCCTCAACATGGGCCGTTCCTCTGATGTAGACATTTCCAACCTTGTTACTCCCAGAGAGAACCTTAGCATCTTCATCTCTGCCACCTCCAGCTCCACCACCTGCTTGTTGGTCAGTGCCACTGTTTCTAGACCATACAGCATAGCTGGTCTCAATACCCTGCTGTAGACCTTTCCCTTAACTCTAGCTGGTACCCTTCTAACTCAGATCACCCCTGTCATCCTTCTCCACCCGCACCACTCTGCCTGCACTCTCTTCTTCACCTCCCTACCGCAGTCCCCATTACTTTGGACCGTTAACCCCAAGTATTTAAACTCGTCCACTTTTGGAGGTACCTCTACTCCTTGCATCATCACCACCCCTCCGTCTTCCTTCCCATTCACACACATCTACTCGGTTTTGCCTCTGCTTACCTTCATCCCTCTTCTCTCCAGTGCATGCCTCCACTTCTCTTCCACCTGCTCCCTGCTCTGACTACAGATCGCAATGTCATCTGTCATACTGACATGTGGTCAGTAATACTTAGTCTAATTGACAAATAACACTTTATAGGGACATGGATCATTACGACACACATGTTGCGCGGTGATTGATTGATTGAACATTTTATTAACAGATTGCAGAATGGGTACAATACAGTACGGCTCAATACACACAATTGTTAAGGGGATGCAGACCTGCAAGCCTTTCGTCTTGTTTACATCAGGGTCCCCCATTTTCAATTCATAATGAATTGTAAGTAAGGGTGCAATTAGCACCGTGCAATCCATTCTTTGTGGATCCTGCCCTGAGTCACCAAAGAAGAGCCCGAGTTGAGTCCCCATTACCCTAGTCCGAGTCCAAGTCATCATGGTTGAGTCCACTGCACCTATATACCAGTAAAATCACAGTGGGTGCTGTCATAGTATCCTGGGCAGTGTTGTAGTCGAGTCACTACATTTAGAGTCCGAGTCCAGTCTCGAGTCCCCAGTGTTCGAGTCTGAGTCCAAGTCTGAGTCACCAAAGAAGAGCCCGATTCAAGTCCGATTCGAGTCTCTATTACCCTAGTCCGAGTCCGAGCCTGATTCCAAGTCATCAAGGTTGAGTCCACTCCACTCTGGCAGTCAAAGAGCTGAAAAGGTCTACATTAAACATAAATGACACAACGGTCATCAAAGGGAGTTTATTTACTTTCTGACACAATAGCCAAACAAATGCACTAGCCATCAATATCTTATGCCAAATGATAGGGCCTATTACAAAAAAAAATAAAAAAAAAATAACTGTATTTATCAATGAACAAATCCGAGTCCTTGTCTGCACCTTCCAAGTCCGAATGCAGTCGATGCTTGAGTCCAAGTCCAAGTCTGAGTCATCAGTGCTCAAGTCCAAGTCGAGTCACGAGTCCTGAAAATCAGTCCAGGACTCGAGTCCTACAACACTGGCTGTATGACTGACGGATCAGGAGGTCACGCTGGCGTTAGAGGAAAGGTCACAGGGTCACAAGGTCACAGGGTCACAAGGTCACAGGGTCACCAACATCAATAGGCTTCCTCTTCCACTGGGCATGAATGTTCACGGCGAATTTGTTGTAAGATTCAGACAAGTCTCCCCTTCTGACAGCAAGCAGCAGGAGTTTGACGGTCAACATCGTGAACGGTCTCGCTACAATCATACGATTGAACGTGGACAGATCCAGTATAGGTCTGACCCCCCCCTTTTTCTTGGGTACCAGAAAATAACGGGAGTAGACGCCTGACATCGCGTCCTCTCTCGGGACCACGACTACGGCCTGCTTCGCCAACAGAGATTGGATCTCGTCGGCCAGGGCTGTCACTGCTTCCGACCCTGACAATAGGGTCGGCACCAAACCTGAGAACGGAGGGTGGGGTTGTGCGAACTGCAAAACAAGCCCCCGCCTCAACGTTCTCTCTATCCACCCCTCCAAACGGCATTCTTGTCGCCATATGTGAAAATAATCCCACAGCGCACCCGCTGTCAACTGACGCTGGGCCGCAAGGAACAGTAGATAGTTGGCCCGGTCCCTCCTGCTGTGTGACGCACCCAAGGGGGGACCCCGACAGAAAGGGCCGGTTTGATACCGGAGAAGCTGCCATCAAACTGGTTGACACACACCCCCCCCTGAACACCCCTCTAGCGCATGCTGAGGAGTTGTTCTACAGCTAGACACGCAAGGCGTGAGGACCCCATGGGCTCCTACACGCCATAGCCCTGCAGTGATATTGCTATTACCCAAATCACGCTCGCCTCTTCTTTGCAGACCACTGCCGCTCTCACAGGAGTGGGAGGCATCAGCGTGACACCCCGCCTGGCGAAGGCGAGGCCGGGGTAACCCTTGCTGTGCATTCAACTGAAGAGGCCTCGAGTCCCCCTGCTGACCACTGTAACTAGTGGCAGCCGTAACACCAGGCTCACCCATCACACAACGTGTGGTGCAGGAGCCCCGCGACAGCACAACATTCTCACGGACAGACCCAGGCTCAGCCATCAACTAGGTGTCAGCCCCTGTCCCCATGAGAAGTGAAAAGTGGGGCCGCGTGCGCTTCAAGAAGGTTCGCGACCCAAAATGGCCGAACCCTCGGCCGCCAAGGCTGTCGGCCTTGTGGATCCCCGTTGACTCTCCGCCCAGGGTACCACTGGCGGGGGAAACATGGCCGCCTGTCGAGGGCCTCGCCACAGTCGGTGACGAGGCCGTGCTCCAACCTCTGGCTGCACAGCGTGAGGCGGTGTGGGACCCAGATCAACAACCGCCTGCGACTCCACAGAACGACCAAAAAGTCCTTCCGTGGAAAAAGGAGTCGTGAGGAGAGAAAACCTATCCTCTTCCCCAAGAGGAGAGTGCTCCAACCAGACATGCCTATTAACAAACGTTGATAGCATCCTAATCCTCCCCACAGTTATAGCTTGCGTCTGAGTCAAGATCTCTATAACACCACAAACATGCAACATGTTTATAATGTCGGCTGGACCCATAGCCCCACTACCCGACGCCAATGTGGATAGGAAAATAGCCAGCTGAGCCATAACACTGGCCGCCGCTAAAAACCATCCTGCAGCAGTATACCACTCATCCGTCCATACTGCCACCCTCCGAGCCGATTCGCTCTCAAGCATCGGCCGGGTGGGACATCGTTCATCCCCGCCGAGGCACAGGATCAAAGCTACCTGGCTACTTAGCCACGGTACACCCGGCCTGCACCCTGTTGTCAGCCCTTTTACCCGTAAAAAAGGTAAATAAGACTCAGCGAAACCCCCCACATTAGCTACCGACTGACCTTCATCAATGAACCGGGCAAGAGGAGGGAAAAGCGGCAACGTCCCGCGGCGGGGAATATTAGAACAACGACCCATTTCAGCATTAGCATTAGCATTAGCAGTAGCATTAGTGTTAGCAGCATGCACCAGGATCGCCAGGAAATCGTCCACTGCAGTGGAACGTTCACCAAGCCATCCCGCCCCTGGCGCCGACACACACTCCACAGCATTACTAACACCAACATCAATGCCTGATGACACAGGACCTACCTGTGTACAAGCCGGCTCAATAGCCAAACCTTGCACGCTGCTCCTTGATCTGCTGCCACCAGACGAGGAAACATCAGAATAGGCCCGACGTGTCGCTGAAACATGCCCCCGAAGATTCCAGGGGTAAGCAAACCTCCGGTAAACATTCAACATTACGCAATTTCTCTAATCTTTTCATAGCACTAGTTACATAGGGCGCTTTGCGACCGCTATGATGGAAACGAAATAGAGGAGTGTTTGGTGACCATGCCTAGTATCTTATAGAGTACGCCTCTATAGGGGCGGGGCCCGGCAGGTGATGGGTGTATTTGTTTTTCGTTGATGGTGTACAGTAGGTACATGAGATGAGGTATATCTCGGAATGGCTTAAGAGCGGGACGCGATGGCCAAGTACGATAATATAACACGTCTGTGCGGGAGCTCACAAATAGACTGTGTTAGTCTTAGTGAAGTTTCAACGGAGGTCATCTATTCTAACCAAAAAATTGAAGTAGAAAGCATTTAGTTGTGACCAATCTTATTTGGAAACATGACACACAAAATAATAGTATTTAGCTTTTTATTTTAAACAATATTTAATCACGTTTGGAGGTGGGTGTTCTGCGTCTGCCCCCCGTGCCAAACAAGCAGGCCAACCTCTTCTTCGAGCGTGAGCCCGTTATAATTACACTACTGTCGCTATTTTATAATTAACTATAATGAATTACGGGTCATACAGAACACGCCAGTGTTGAAACTAATGCACGGAAGCTTATTTCCGCGTTGTAGTCTTCATATTCTACCGCTGGGCGCCAGGTACGCATGCTCTGAGCTGTGCGTAGATATACGCACAAAGTCAAGCACACGTTCAAATTGATAAGTCCCACACTTTGCTTAGAAATGATCGTACATACGGGTTACGCACATATCTGTGCGTACGCACCATTGATAAATGAGGGCCCTGGTTTCAGTATTCTTCTTTTCTAATTAAATACACCCGTCATTTGGGTTCTGGCTTAGTTAGTTATTACAGAAAATGTCACCGGTTGATAGGGCAGTGCTTCCCAAGCTAACTGGTTGTTTCCCAATTATTAAAAACTGCCTTTTATCTTGTCCCTTTTCTATATAACCATGTGGAATATACACAGACTATGGATTAACCTCTGGAATATAAACTGTGGATTAACCTCTGGAACTATGAACTATAGATTACTCAGTGTATCCTGAAAATTTACCATTTGGAAGGTATAAGTGTAGGAAGGTCTCCCTACGCTGCTTCTGGTTATTGGAAATGTTTACTAAATGGTACATGATTGGGCACAGCTTTAGACATTTAACCTCATTGGGAGAGGACCGTGGGATTGACTGACAGACTATCTCCAGGCACCTCCGCCAGCTCACTCTCAGTCTCCCGTAATGGCGAAGCAGTTTTCTTATCAGTCCTGGACTAATGATGGTGACGTAATTTATAGGCATGCTGCGGCTTCAACCCTTAAATCCTTGGACTCTGTATATCACTCTGCCCCCAGATTCATGGATAACGATAGATACGACACTCATCACTGTGTCCTTTTGGAGAAGGTTGGTTGGTCCTCGCTGTCCTGTGTGTACTTGTTGGGCCAACTACTTCAGTATTGGGTGGGCTACACACTGCAGTGGCCACTTCTGTTTATTTGTGTATTCCCTATAGGCTGTTTCCCCGTATCCTATCCTCTATCCCGACTATGTGTTTTAGAATAGGTAAGTGTATGTTAGGTTGGTTATGTACCCCCCCCCCCCCCCCCCCCCTCGTTTGCTTGCATGGTCCATGCGGTGTGACATAGCAGCAGTAATAATAATAATAATAATAATAATAATAATAATAATAATAATAATAATAATAATAATACTGTATTTGTATAGCACTTTTTTTTTTACTTTCTTTTATTTTGTGTCATAATGAACATCACATTGCATTAATCATACAGTATAATATACTTGATTCACATAGTCAATGACATTTGTTACTCAGGCTCTTCCCTCTTATTCAATTTGTTTTCAAAGTATTCAGCGTAATCAAAATAAGCTGTATAATCCGAGTACGCCTCATAAACAACCCAGTGGGGAGGGATTTTTACAATATTTTTTTTTATGATTTTTTGTAGGATAAGAAACGAAAAAATAAATAGAAAAATAAATGTAGCAAAAGAAAAAAAAAAAATTTAACAGGAAAAAAAAGGACAACAAAAAATGAAAAAAAAAGAGAGGGCGTCAGGAGGGTCAGACTCATGCTAGTGTATCTCCAGGTACAAGGTTACAAGTGACCATCTCTGCATAAACATATCTTTTTTCAGTTGCAATTGTGCAGTCATTTCTTCCATTGTATACATCTGTCTCAGTCTCTTGGTCCATTGTTTGATTGTCGGTGGTTGATTTTGTAGCCATGCCATAGTTATCATTTTCCTTGCTATTAACAGTATCACTCTCAAGATGTATAACGTATCTCCATAGTATGTGCCTTTCGGTATACATCCTAAGATATAGTACGATGGATTCAGAGGTAAGTCAAGATCTAGAATGGTTTTAATCTCATTTTTGATATTCACCCAAAATGTCTGCACCCTTGGACAGTCCCAGAAAATATGTGTATGATCTCCGATCATTCCACATCCTCTCCAACATAGTAGTGAGGACCCACCAGCAAATCCGGAGAGAACTTGAGGAGTCCTAAAGTACCTGACCTTGACCTTCCAGTCAAACTCCTTCCACATTGGGCTATTTGTGATTTTATGATTGCTTGAATGGCTGTCCTCCCATTCTTCATTTTCTATAATCACATTAGCTTCCAACTCCCATTTTTCTTTAATATAGGTGGTGTCTCCTGGATCGTCTAGTTGTAACATGTTGTAAATATTGGATATCTGCTTTCTTTCCATCAAGTTTTTTTCTATTGTGTTAATAAAGTACCGCTCCACATTTGTTGGTGGTCTCTTAATTGCTTCCCACTCACTGTGAGTCATTACATAGTGTCTTATTTGAAAGTATCTAAACAAGTCTTTCGAAGGTAGATCAAAACATTGCTGTAGCTGTGCAAACGATTTAAAACAGTCTCCTTCCATTAATTGATTGATAGTAACCAGGCCCAAATCCGCCCGTTTTTTAAAACCCCCATCCTCCATAGCTGGCCGGAATTCTGTATTGTCTGCTATTGGCATGGCCCTAGATATTGATCGTGGACCTCCCCCCTTTTTCATTACACTTTCCCATACCTTTAATGTATTTGTAATCCATTTGTTACCAATCTTAATTTTTTTCCAGTATGCTTTCCCCAGGAATATTATGGATCTGAGAGGGGTCTTTGGAATTGAGTTTTGCTCAATCTGTACCCATCCGGAATCTAGGTCCTTTTGTATCCAATGCACAAGTATGCGTAATTGAGCTGCCCAGTAGTAGTTTCTTAGGTTTGGCAGACCAAGACCACCCTTGTTCTTTGGCAAACATAGTGTTTTAAGTCTTACTCTAGGTTTTTTCCTCTGCCAGATACATTTGGATAGGAGTTTATCTAACCTTTTAAAGGTAGTGGCAGGTATTGGTATAGGTAGAGACTGGAAGAGAAAAATAAGTCTAGGTAGCACATTCATTCGAATTGATTCTATTCTTCCCAGTAGGGAGAGAGGTAAAATGTCCCATCTGGCCATGTCTGATTTGATTTGTACAATCAACTTTTCGTAGTTTGCTTGATATAACTGATTGCTGTTGGGAGTCAAAATGATTCCTAAATACCTGAATCCGTCTCTAGCCCAATGGAAGGGTGCTATACTATTCAGATGTGTTGGCCATGTTCCCACTATCATGATGGCTTCTGATTTGGTCTCATTTATCTTATAACCCGACAGTTCGCCGTAATTTCTTAAATCCATCATTATGTTTGGAATTGATTCTAAAGGGTTTTTGATATAAAGTAAAATGTCATCAGCAAATAGCGAGATCTTGTGTGTAATGCCTTTTTGGTCATCTATTCCCTGTATCTGAGGGTTTGATCTAATCATCTCCGCTAGTGGCTCTATGCCAATCGCGAATAGTAACGGAGACAAAACGTCTCCTTGGCGTGTCCCTCTCTGTATCTCAAAGAAGTGAGAGCAGTGACCATTCACCCTTACTCTAGACTTAGGATTTTTATATAAACATTTTATCCAATCTATAAATGTGTTATTGAATCCCATACCTTTCAATGTTAGTTCAAGGTACAGCCAATCAACTCTATCAAATGCCTTCTCGGCATCTAAGCCGAGAAGCATTGATGGTTATTTTCGAGATCCAGCCACTGTTTGCAGATTTAAAGTTCTTCTGATGTTGTTAGCACCCTGTCGACCAGTGATAAAGCCAGTCTGGTCTGGGTGTATCAGTTTTATTATATGTTTCTGTATTCTTTTTTTAAGTATAGATGTCAATATCTTGAAATCGTTGCAAAGGAGACTTATGGGCCTATAGGAACTACATCTTGTGGGGTCTTTACCTTCTTTATGTATTACCGAGACAATAGCTTCTGACCAGCTTCCTGGTGGATCTCTCTCAGATAGGGCATAGTTATAAACTACACTTAATACTGGTGTTAACTGTTCAGTGAAATGTTTATAAAATTCATTTGAAAACCCATCTGTACCTGGTGATTTATTGTTCTTAAGCATCTGAATAGTTTCCCCTATCTCCTTCTCCGTAATAGGGGAGGTTAGCTCATCCGCCTCATTTGGGGATAGTTTAGAAAGTTTAAGGTTATCTAAGAAGTTGTTGATTTTTTCTTTCTTGTTTTCCAATTGCTGTGCTTTGTAGAGGTCGGTATAGTAATCTGCAAATGCATTAGCAATTTCTTGCGTTTGCATTACTTCCATGTGTGTGCTGGGGTGTTTAATCTTTGGAACTATCCGACTTGACTGTATTTTGTGGAGCTGGAATGACAGTAGCTTGCTTGCCCTATTTCCCATCTCATAGTAATTCCTACCAGCAAATCTAAGGGCTCCTTCCGCTTTGTATGTCAACAGGTCATCTAGTTTTTGTCTGCAGGTTAGTAGAGCTTTTAAGTCTTCCTCATCTCTGTTCAGTTTATGTTTCCTTTCTAGTATTTTTAACTCATTTTCTAGGTTCTGCTGTTTTTCATTTCGCTGTTTCTTTAGTGCACTTGAAATTGAGATAATTTTACCTCATTACAGCCTTTGCCGCGTCCCATAAAATTGATGGTGAGACATCCCCCTTATTGTTGAGATCAAAATAACTCTTCAGTTCTTCACTTATCCTCTCCCGTGTGTGAGAGTCAGACAGCATGGATACATTGAGCCTCCAATATTTAAAGATCTTATTGGTACTGAGGTTAAGTTGAAGAGTTAGAGGTCCATGATCTGAGATGGTCGCTGGTTCAATGATACATGATTCAACTTTGTCAATATCTTGCTTGGAAATACAGAAGTAATCTATCCGAGAGTAGCTACCATGGACCCCAGACCTAAAGGTAAAGTCTTTCTGCCTAGGATGGTGGAAACGCCATGCATCTATAAGTCCAAAGTATCTGCTTTTTTGGGGTTAATTAAAATAATTATGTCATATTTTTGTATGCCTAAAGATTACTTCATTAATACATGTTAAATCTGGGTACTATCATCTATCTACCTATAACGCATTTTGGATGGCAAGTCAAAACACTTTAAAGCCATTTTTCACTGTTTGGAAGTTATTGCGGTCTGCCTGGGTTTTGAGTGTGATTTTGTAGTTACTGCAGTTTTTAAAACCCCATATCTCCAAAACTGAGCGACATTAACATCTGAAACTTAGTCACAAGATAAAACATTTATTGACAAGGTCAATTTCACTCATAACTAAATTTTGACTTTTTTCAAGTTACTGCGGTTAGCCTTGACAGGGCAGTATAGAGCACTGCATTTTCTTAAGTTGTCCAAAAAGTTTTTTCCTCTTTATTGGGTTGTTAAGACCATTTATATTGTAACTAATACATTTAAGGCTTGTCATAATGTCATTGTATTTCGTATGTACAACATAGATCTATCTTCCATAGTATATGAGCTTGGCTGCTTGAGGCATTTGTCAAAGAGTATACAACATAAAAAACAAAACAAAATGGTCCCCTATTCACTTGTAAGGGAAAACCTAGGGCTTCCAATTTTCCAGTAAGCTGTTTTACATAAATCACAAATGAAATAATCTCCCGATGTTCTAGAGAGGTGTAGCTTTCTCTCTCAGGGAGCATATTGCACTAAGTGCAGAGAAGTTAACCACGAACGTATAGGGTTAACCTTTGCCTGATAACACAGGCTAAGTGTGATCCGTCTATGGCTCAGTCTCTGGCCTCAGAACCACATATAAATTAAAGTAGATTTGATATATTTAAATTTTCCCAACAGGTAATTAATACTCAGGGTAAATGATAATCATATTAGTCAGCAGCATGTCCATTATTTCTTGTGTTTTACACTTATTGTAAACATTTCGTTAGTCTACTATATCTAACTGGTTTACTCATCTTTATCGTCCATGAATGATCTTAGGTCTGCGGCAGATAGTAACCAGTGGCGTCGTTAGCCCTGGGCTTCCGGGGCTTTAGCCCCGGATGTTTTTCTCCTAGCCCCGGATCTAAAAAAAAAAAAAAAAAAAAAAAAAATTGTTTACATTTTTTTTTTTTTTTTTTTATGTCAGCATCCCCATTGTCTTTGCTGAATGTTTGTTAGTGTTTGGTATTTTTTGTTGGTTTTTAGTACTTTTAAACATTTTTAGTAAGTAGTTTTCATTTGATCCACTGTGACCTCTTTTTTTACTTCTAATTTTACTATGTTTTTATTTCATACTTATCTTGTCTTGCACAGTCTCTGGAGCGCAACAGTAAGAAGCATTTTGTACAAAAGTATTCTGTACTTCTGTATGACAACTATTAAAGAAACTTGAAACTTGAACTTGAAACTTGATCCTATAATTTTTCATTCACCGATTTGTGGACTTTTTTTTAGTGTCCTGAAAGGCGCCTTATAAATCAAATGCATTATTATTATTATTATTATTATTATTATTATTATTATTATTATTATTATTATTATTATTATTATTATTATTATCATCATCATCATCCAGGAGGGAAAAGACACTTTGGATAGTAGGGACTGCATCTCTGCCTGTCCTGACCAGGAAACACTTTGCAACTGTGATCTCCTCTGGCAATAGTTGGATATTGTAATGTGTGGCGAGGGGTTGCAGCAATTCCACTGAGAGAAACTGGTCTGAGGCTGGATAACATGCCTGTATGCCTCTCATAAGTTGTTATCCAACTCATGAGAACCTGCTCTCAAGCTCTGGATAGAACAGTCTCTGTCTCAGCTGATCTCCTGAGCTGAGGTCTGAGCTTGTGCCACAAGATGCCATTACATATGGCCTTTGTCCTGTCATACATGTCCACTGCCATCTCTGAGGTGCGATAACCTTTGAGTGTGTCCTGCACTGTGCTTTTAAATAGTACAGATAGGTATTGAAGATGTGCACTTTAACGCAGCAGCACCTGGAGCCTCCATACCCATGTCCAGTGTCCACTGACAAAGACATGCTCATGATACTGTGATAAACTATAATAAGCTTTAATCGAACCCTGGTTCATTTCCTCGGATAGTCCGGTTGGTTTGGGGTGGTGTGAAAGCTCATTCACTCTTGCAAGTGAACCCTGCATTTGAGATGTGAATGCAAAGCGGACCAAAGGCAGGAAAATACCCAAAAATCTAATATCTTTTTTATGAGACTTTTTTTTCCGATTGCTTAAGCATGATTTTGAAAACGGGGCCCGGTGTTTCAAAACACACAATTAGCACAACCACACACACAATTATCAGAACACCTCAGATCCTTTGCTAAATTAAACACTTGTCAAAACCATACACTAATTTAAAAAAACTACATTTTGTTACTATATGAAACACATGTTACATAATGACTTAATTCTGTTTGAACCAGTTACTCACACTGCTGTGCTTAACCTAAAACACATTTAGCTATTCTACTTCTCAGTGATTAGAGTACTGTAAGTGAAGTACGCAGAGAATGTGCAAATATACAATAAATTCACCAAACACTACACAAGACCAATGCTGTAGACTGATGAAAATATTATTTATTTATCTACATATACCCAAATCAATGATGCAGACTGCTGGAAAAAAAACATTTTCTCTCCATATACCCAAATCAATGATGCAGACTGATGAAAATATAGATTTTCTCGCCATATAACCAAATCAGTCAACATTTCAACATGGAGAATCACAACAAAACATGTCCCAGTTTTCATGCTACTATAGTATGTGCATAACACTGTAAGCTCAGCAAATATCAGACAAACATAAAATACTGTATCCAGTAGGCCTACAGGTTAAAATTACAGTAAAACAAAAACAATTTTGAAAAAATTTAAATAGAGTACAGAAAATACTAGACATTATCTCTTTGCCTAGCTGGATCTGGCAAGATACTTTTTTGCTCTGTGTATTGTTTTGCAAAAAGTGTGAGGCTGACATTGTGCTTATAGAGGTGCAAATCTGGGCCTATGTTTTGCTCCTTGAGTGTAATGTTTTGATAATTGTGTAATACTTTTGATTTGAGTGTTTATGCAATTGAAGAAAACTGTAAAGACTAGAGATTAACTGTTTATTTCTTTTGTACATAGGCTGTGCATATGTTTGTTTGTTTATTTGCTTATGTGTATGATTCTTAACTGTTTTTATTTTGTTATTGGTGTATATGTGTGTATGTATGTACAGTATATGTATATATATATATGTGTATATATGTATATTTGTACTCCTGTTGGGGCCTCTTGGACCAGATCAATGTTTTATCTGGCTAAATAAAGGTTAAATAAATAAATAAGAAACTGATGATTTGGTCCTGTTAACTTTGAATTTTCTATGGGGACTGCCCAGATCCCTCTCATGGACATGGACCTCACTTTGAGAACCTCTAATGATTCTAGTTCTTCAGTATTCATCTCTAATTACTCTAAAATTGCGTATTACTGTGTTTAAAAAAAAACACCCTCCACCCCCCTGGGCTGAAGCCCCCAATGTTTTCTAACCCTAAAAACGCCCCTGATAGTAACGTCATGGCTCCTTTCGTTCGCTGCTCTCGCCCTCTTCTTTGTGTTTGCCACCTGTCCCTTGTCAGTTCTCTTTGTAGCTTCTCTCTTTCATCGATTTGGACATGAATTCCCAGTTCTTTCAGTGTGGGAATTGCATCCACCAGAGAGTCAAACACCTTCGTTCCCGATTCTGTTGTCATCCTGAGTCTTGCCGGGTATGGGCAATTAGTGCGTATCCCTTTTTCCTTCAGCTGTTTGATGACGTGACGCACCTGACCCCTCTTCTTTTGCAGGTCTGGGGAGTAATCGTGATCAAAATAGATCCTTTTCCCTTGAAATGTGACGGATTGTCCCCATGCCAGCTGTAATACCTGTTCTTTGATATTGAAATCTAGAAAGCGCACACAATGATAGAGCGCGGGGGGGCGCTAGAATCTCTCGGTTTGGCCATCAGTGATCTGTGCGCTCTTTCTATCTTAATCTCAGACTCAAGTTCAGGTGTTACTTTCATGGATGTTGTCAATAGCTGCTTCACAAACTCTTTAGTATCCTTGTCCTCGCTACCTTCAGGGACTTGGTAGATCCGGATATTGTTGCGTCTGAGTCTATTTTGCAATTCTTCACAAGTTGCCGTCATTTCTGCATCTCTTCTTACAAGGTATTTGAGCGCCCTCTGGTGTCTCATTCCACTATCATCCAGTTTCGTGATTTCTGTTTCAATGTCCGTAATTCTACCGTCTGTTTTGTCAATCCATTCGGTTACTTGCGACATAGATGTTTCAAGTTTGCTCACTGAAGACTGAGTGGCATTGTGTGCTTCTTTATTCTCTCTCCTTAGATCTTTTAATTCTTTTAGAATCGCGGATTCCTCTCTCTCTGTTTCCTCGTCGGTGTCGGAAGAGCTGGTTTGACAAGCCTGTTCATCTGTGACATCTTTCTCATTTCCAGCGTCGGTTTTGGTATTTCTTTTAGCCTTTCGTTTCTTCGGGCTCATCTTTAGACTTCTTACCGTCTCACTCGTTAAATGTTGCTGACAATATCTGTTTGTTGGGTCGTTTATCTTGGGGGTTCTGAGGAGCTAGAGACTCAAGCTGCTACCTCGGACATCACACAACCGGAAGTCCCAGATCATGTGTATAGCACCTTTGATACAAAAATTGCAGCTCAAAGTGCTTCACAACAGAAAAAAGACACACAATGAGCACATAAAGTCCAGGCATATAATCACATTAGGATCTAGCATCACAACGGGCCACCTTGTTTATGGTTTGATTCAGTTTTAAAAATAGACAATAATAAAAAGAGTAAGATAGAATATACAGTAAAATAGTGCAATAGTGCAGTGCAATAAGTAGTAGAATAGAATAGACATGAAATGAGCACATATGAAATGAGTGCAGACAAAAATGTACAGTGCAATAAAATAGTTCAGTACTCTGAACCCCCATTCTAATCAGTCACCAAGCAGAGCTTAATTTGTGCATAATATCCCTTTGTGTAATCAAAGGCATTTTGAATAAGTGCATGCATGCGTAGCCCGTTGTTTGTAGTGAAACAGAGTGTAAAACGTGTGCACAACCTGTATGGCTTGATATTTGAGCGCGCCTTCCTGACTAAAAAAGCCACTCAACTCCTTGTCCAATCAACAGTCATGTCTCGCCTCGACTACTGCAATGCACTGCTCGCTGGTCTACCGACCACCGCCACCAAGCCTATTCAACTCACCCAGAATGCAGCCGCCTGTCTGATCTCCAACCTACCAAAGTCAGCCCATGTTTACCCCCCTTCGCCGCACGAATCCGCTTCAATCCGGAATGTTAGGACCTGACATATCGCGCAACAAAGGGAACGGCTCTCTCCTACCTCCTACCATCTCAAAACAAACTGGTCAGACTACTGCTTGACCTTACTCCTAGAACCCACCTCACCCCTGCCCACTTTGACAACCTAGGATGGCTTAGAGTAGACGACAGAGTACAGAAACTTGCAATGGGCCTGGTCTACAAGATACACTACACGACCAAGGTACCCATGTACATGTCAAAATACTTCCCAAAGGTCAGTGAATACCACAATCACAACACCAGAGGGAGCTCCACAAATCATGTTAAACCCAGATTCGGCTCAAACAAGGGACTAAACACGTTTCGCAATTATGCCACATCAATGTGAAACGCCCTACCCAAAGCTGTAAAGGAATGTGAATCACTACCCACTTTCAAAACCACTCTCAAGGGACACCTACGGGAGACTGCAATTCGAAACTGGCCCCTGTAAATGTCCTAACCAAACCCCCTCCAATGTACAGTCATTTACCTAGTATGGTTTTGTCAATATTCCAATGTACAATTTTGCTTGTTTGTACAGTGTCTCCCCCCCCCCCCCCCACCTCCAATGTAAATTACCCAGTATGGTTGTCAATATCCCAATGTACCCAACCCCCCCCACACAACCCCACCCAACCTCCTCCAATGTACAGTTTCTACGTCAAATGTATATACTCCCTTTTCTTGACTCTTTTTGTATCACAAACAGTACTGTATTTGCAAATCTGTCATTGTCATAAATGTATAGATGTAGCAGTACTGTCTATCTGTATGTCATGTATGTTATATATGTCCTGATGAATTGAAAATGGGGGACCCTGATGTAAACAAGACAAAAGTCTTTCGCTGGTCTGCATCCCCTTAACAATTGTGTGTATTGAGCTGTACTCTATTGTACCCACTCTGCAATCTGTTAATAAAGTTTTCAATCAATCAATCAATCAAACCTCCGGTCAATGGTCTCTAACTACACACCCCCAATATCCCTCCACTCTACATCCTCTGGCTGCCTCAGGGAGGGTCATCAAAGAGAAGCCACCTATTCTCGGTCCTCGCTCCACAATGGTGGAACGAACTTCCCACCACAGTTAGGACAGCCGAAACCAGACCAATCTTTCACTGTCGACTAAAGACACACTTCTTCAATAAATATCTGAAATTAAGAAAAAAAAACACTAACCTTCTTACTGTCTTATAATTCCATGCACTCTTTCAGCACTGTTTTATGAACATTGTTACTTGTTGTCTTGTTGTCTTGTTGTGTTACTGTGTTGTGACCCTGTGTAGACTAGTCCAGGTCTGTTGTGTTACTGTGTTGGGAACCTGTGTAGACTAGTCCATGTCTGTTGTGTTACTGTGTTGGGAACCTGTGTAGACTAGTCCAGGTCTGTTGTGTTACTGTGTTGTGAACCTGTGTAGACTATAGTCCTGGGCCCTCATTTATAAATTTTTCTTAGAAAGTATTCTATTTTCATACATAAGCACAGAATTTAGAATGTGTGCATGCACAAAAAAAACGGTATTTATCAACCGTGCGTACACAGGTCCTACGCTCCTCCGTGTTGATAAATACCTCTTTGTTCTACCGTCAATGCTTGTGCATGATTATCCATATATGGTCATGAAAGTGATGAAACACCCCCCATGGGATGTGAAATAATGGACTGACCCGAGCGGAACTCTGAGAAACTTCACGGGAGATTGTTCACTGAGGCGCTGCCGAACCAAGAAGACACAACCTGGGAACCTGTGTAGACTAGTCCAGGGCCCTCATGTATCAACCTGACGTACGCACAGATATGTGCTTAAGCCGTGCGTACGACCATTCCTAAGCAAAGTGTGGGATTTATCTATTTGAACTTGTGCTTGACTTTGTGCGTATATTTAAGCACAGGTCGGACCATGCGTAGTTGGCGCCCGGTGGTAGAATATTTTTACAACGCGGAAATAAGCACTGACTGCGCACCGCGTAACTCAACTCGTTATTATTTTGCGCATATATTGCAGAAATACGGGAACGTTTTGATTATATTTAAAAGGCTTTGCCATTGTTAAACGTAATAAGTGGAACCCCGAAGCTGTAAGCAGAATACAAGTCATATGAACACCCACGATATAAACGCATTGCAACGAGAACAGACAGAGGTTATTTGTTGAGTGTATGTGTATACAAAACCCTTGCAATAAATGTGTCTTAAATGAATGAAAAGCATACATGCTCTGGACACAGAGCATATATCGTGTGGGTGATATCATGACTTGTATTCTGTGTCAAAGCCTAAATTAAAACGTCCCCGTATTTCTGCAATCTATGCGCAAAATAATAACGAGTTGAGTTCTAACAAAGAACGTATTACATGCTGGTAGGCTGATAGAGTAAACTATGATATGAATATGAATATGATATGATCATATAAATACTGGTCCGTCCGCGAGGATATCGAGGACTTGGATAGCCATTAAGCCATTTGAGAATATAGGCGGCCTATAGCCTATACATATTGTAACTGAGGGGTACTGTTACAAAGGATCAGATTAAACCGAATATATATATTTATTGATTGATATATATTGCATAGTATTTGTATATCGTTTGATATCCCTTGTATATTCCTTGTACATATACACGGAATATCCCTTTAGCCTAGTACGGACCATGATGTTTCGTTCTCCTATTGGACAGCGGTCCACAGGCGCCAGGGCCATGCCTCCAGAGTCAGGTTCAAGGCTACCGTCAGGACATGTCTGTACATGCCCGGCCTTGCCCAGGAATACGAGACAGAAATGAGGTTGGCACTAGATTGTTCGCCGTGCATATAAATATGGCGCAGGTGAATACAGAAGTAGAGTTACCCAATAAGTTGAAGCCTCACCCACGATACTCCGTGCGGTGAAGTATGGCCTGTTTGGCCCCAAATAGAGCATTGAGACCGCGTGCGAATTAATAACTGAATTGTCAGAGTTTGGCGCTATACCGTCGAGTGCGACATATTTCTATTAAGTCAGTAATAGTCTATTTGTGTATAGTGTATCGTGCTGCTAAAGTTCTACAGTGACCAGCATCACCAACGCTTCCTCGTACCAGCTAGAGTGCTTATCCAGGCTGGGCTGCTTTCATGGCGCTTTCACCCGAGGAGACCTAGACGAGAACCGTGTGGACATGTACACTGGATTAATCTACCCGACGACTACATAGCCCTTTGCGGCTGGATTATATTTGTTTTGGTCCTGTGATTTATGGAGCGGAGAATCGCCGACGCCTACACGTGTGGGATTTACCCTGTGAGGAGCCACGTCGAGTCTGCGCCTCAGAGAGCCTGAGGCCGGCTAGCTTTCTTCACTGTGGAGCTACAGTCTACGGAGAACAGCTGTATTCGTCTGTGGATCAAGAGACTATTGCACCGTCTCCTGTACTTGGAGTCTCCTTAGTCATCGTTGACCAGACTCTCTACTACCGACAGATCCTCTACCCCTGCTGGCTTACAACCAGGGGGACCCTTCCAGTATCTCCCGCTATATATTACTAGTGTACCATAGATATAATTCCCTAAGATTCAGGTTGTATAATTACCTCCTGCGTAACCAGAGGATGGACATTCATTATTGATTTGCCTACGCACATTCCTTTGCCTTATAAGCGCATCCAAAGTAAAATAGAGAAGTATATTATGTACCTTTTGCTGCAATAAATACTTAATTACCACTTTGTGTGGAACCGATTCATTGTGGGAAGTGTTCATCATATTTATATATCATGTACTGTATGGCCAGTAATTAAAGTACATAAAGCGGTAGTGGTTTAATGATACCATACTTATCAATACAGTCAGGGAATTGTACCCCTCAGTTACAGGTACAATTCCCTGACTGTATTAATAAGTATGGTATCATTAAGCCACTACTGTCTTATGTACATTACTACTGGCCATACAGTACACAGGTATATGATGTGAACACTTCCCACAATGACACGGTTCCACACAAAACTTGGTTTAAGAATATTTATTAGCAGCAATGATAGTATATATAACAATACTTTACTTAGGGTGCGCTTATAAGGCAAAAGAATGTGCGTAAGCAAATCAATAACGTATGTCCATTCTCATATTACGCAGGAGATAATTAATACAACCTGTATCTTAGGAATTATATCTATGGTACACTAGTAAGGCAGCGGGAGATACTGGTAGGGTCCCTCCGGTTGTAGGCCAGCAGGGGGAGAGGATTTGTCGGTTTGTCTGGATCAACGGGGACTCAATAAGCTCCTGCTACGGGAGACGGTACATTACTCCCTTGATCAGCAGATGAAAGCAGCAGCTATTCTCCAGTATGCGGTGCAGCATGGAAGAAAGCTAGCCAGCCTCAGGCGTCTTAGAGGCGGGCTCGACGATGCTCCTCACAGGGTAAATCCCACACAGTTGTGGGTGTAGACGGTTCTCCGCTCCATCAGATACAGGACCAAAGCAATAATCCGGCTGGAAAGGGCTCTGTAGTCGTCGGGTAGGTTATCCAGTGTACATAATCCACACGGTCCTCGTCTAGGGCTCCTCGGATGAAGGCGCCAGGTTAAGCTGCCCAGCCTGGATAAGCACACTAGCTGGTGCGAGGAAGCGTTGGTAATGCTGGTCACTGTAGAACGGTAGCCGCACGATACACTATACATAAATAGACTATTACTGAATTAATAGAATAGGTCGAACTCGACGGTACAGCGTTAAACTCTGATACTTCAGCTATCAATTCGCACGCGGTCTCAATGCTCTATTTGGGGCCAAACAGGCCTTACTTCACCGCACGTTGTATCGTGGGTGAGGCTTCACTTGGGTAACTCGAACTAGGTTAACTAACTGCTGTATCCACCTGCGCCGTATTTATACGTTAGGTGAACAAACTAGTACCAGCCCTATTCCTGTCTCGTATCCTTGCGCATAGTCGTTCATGCCCAGGCATGTCTTTGACGGTGACTTTGAACTAGACCCTGGGGGTATGGCAATGGCGCCTAAGGGACCGCTGTCCAATAGGAGAACGAAATATTATGGTCTGTACTAGGTTAAAGGGATATTCCGTGTATATGTACAAGGAATACACAAGGGATATCAAACGATATACAAACATTATGCAACATATATCAATCAATAAATATATATATTCGGTTTAATCTGATCCTTCGTAACACATATTATTTAATGTTTTCATAAGCGTAAAGATACAACAGCTAGATTAATGATCAAGTTAGTTTACTGTATGTAGGCTTCGCAGGGCTGTGTGTTATATATGCGCAAGTTACTGTTGCATAATGTAGGCTGGCTGCTATTATATGTAATTCATAGGCTACCTAATACCAACAACAAAATAGATTGTATCATATGCCTCTACACACATTATATATATATTTTTTTTTAAACTTAATTTTTTAGCGTTTATCGCTTTTCTGGTCAAGCATGACCGACAGTTGTAGGGTGAAACGGGAGAGAGCAGGGGGAGACATTCGGCAAATGACGGCGAGTCCGGGAATCGAACTCGGAGTCAACCAGATCCGTGACGCAGCACGGAGTCCCGCGACGCAGCGCGGTAACATGGTGTGCTACTGGAGCACCCCACACATTATATTATACACATCATATTATATCTTGGTTCGGCAGCGCCTCTGTGAACAATCTCTCAGAGTTTGCTCCATCAATAAACGCGCATTTTGGCTGACAGTGATAATGTGCCGGTGGCCGGAGTCTCATTCAGGCCTAATTGTATTTAATTCAATTGTAATGTTATTACTGGGGTATCTAAAACATCACAATGTAGATCAGGGTTATCCACTGAAGCCATAATGACTCTGATCAGAACCACGGGCTCATGACGAGCGCACACAATAGGCATTGTAGAGCGCAGAGTTGGCGTGCTGAAATTGATTTAATTTCAGTCATTACAGTGCTTAATGTCGGGTCATCTCTTGTCATTTATTTCTGTCAATGTGCTGGTTCTGTAGCAGGACTGGGTCAGTCAACATCCTTGTCTCCCGGCGCACCGATGATTATACGTTCAAGTTGTTGGTTCGACCTCGGTGATCAATCTCGCTCTCAGTGAAGTCTCTCAGAGTTCGCTTGGGTTAGTCCACTTTTCCACATTTCATGGGGGTGTTCCATTACCGTATATGGTTAATCGGGGCGGTTCTGGTATGCAAATACGTGAAAGTGTGCACGAGCCTCGGCGTAGGACCAAGGTGATATTTATCATGACAGGTGTGCGTAGGACCTGTGTACGCACGTGTGATGAATCCTGTTTTTTTTGTGCGTGCACACATTCTAAATTCTGTGCTTAAGTATGGAAATAGAACATTTTCTACGTCACGTTGATGAATGAGGGCCCAGGTCTGTTGTGTTACTGTGTTGTGAACCTGTGTAGACTAGTCCAGGGCCCTATTCCCCGTACCTGGTTCAACTAAGTCGATCAAAAGTCCCATTATCCAGATTCAATTAACCTGATGTTTGAATCCGCGCTTTCCCTGTTCCTCGAAGGTGGATTCAGTCTCGTTAATTCGAACCAGACTTGATGCTCAGGATAAGTGCGCGTGGCCGCCTCAGCTGAAAAGACAGCAGGTGTCGATCGCAGAAATCCTGATGTTCTAACGGCATTGATTGATTGATTGATTTAAAACTTTATTAACATATTGCAGAATGGGTACAATACATACAGCTCAATAGCCTCGCCGACAAGTTAAATGCATAATCTATAGGCTAATGTTAAATCCCTCATTACCCCAATCAATCAGATTATATTTCTTTAAATGTGCCTGATGGCAGTAGGCTTAATGGAATGAATAATCGAATGAGATCTATTGCTAGGGGAAATAATTAGTTAAACTCTTTCAGAATAAGTAGATACAAACAAGCCCAAAGAGTATCTAATTGATAAGAATTAATAGATGCTTATGAGGATATCTGCACTGTATGCGCTCGGCTTAGGTAACATGTACTTTATATATAAATACAATTTTCAAGGCGCGACCCCCGAAATAACAGAGGCTTGGAGCCGGCTATACAGTTTCACTATTAATCAGGTTTTAATCTGTTTCGGACATAATCCATATGCATTGAATTGATTAACCTTTGGTTTATACCAGTGACGCATGTTCATCATCAGATAACAGTGCTTGAACAGATAAATGCATTTTCTCAAATGCATTAATGTGACGTCAACGGCTCATTCAATTGCTCAAATCCATCAAACAGCGCATCTCATCAGACATTTTAATACCAGTTACAATATCACAATAACGTGTGAGTGATGATACAATTCAACAATCCTCAGATTCCTTGTAATTCATAATCCACAAAGACCACAATCCACGCATAGACACTTACATTTTATGCTTGAATGAAACACAATCCGGGCGCTCCGTTAAGCAAATCTACAGCAGAGAATATATGAAACTAATCAGAGCCAAACGGCCGATAGGTTTCATTCATTAAAAATATCCCAGCGGGATTCACATTTGCAATGCGCCGTTATTAAAATAACCACATGCAGTGTGTATCGCGACTCCGAGCGCCGTATATGACGTGCATTATTTTATTTAGGACAAAGTAAATCTATAGGCTGAATATGATTTATTATCAGCATTTAGGTCTATTATTTTACATTTCAAAAGCCCCCTCTAGGAAAACGAAGCACAAAAACATAATTTAGAATGGTATAATGCAGATCTACACTGTGGTAATTATTTCAGGAAGCGAGCTGGCACTTCTTTGCGAGGGTGTGGCCATGGTTCATCCAGCTAACTGAACTTAACCCTGCTCCGGAGCAGGTTCAAACTTTCTGATCTGTTACCATGGCGATTTAGAAAATCCGATTTCGGGGAATGGAAATGTCTGGCTTAAGTCAAGCTATGCTGAAAATTATCCGGCTAGCTCAGTTAGCCAGGTACGGGGAATAGGGCCAGTTGGTCTGTTGTCTTGTTGTGTTACTGTGTTGTGAACCTGTGTAGACTAGTCCAGGGCCCTCATTTATCAACGTGGCGTACGCACAGATATGTGCGTAACCCGTGCGTACGATCATTTCTAAGCAAAGTGTGGGATTTATCAATTTGAACTTGTGCTTGACTTTGTGCGTATATATAAGCACAGGTCGGACCATGCGTACCGGCGCCCAGCGGTAGAATATGGGGACTGCAGACGGACGACATAGCTCTCATCAGTTGCATGCATTAGTTCCAACGCGGAAATAAGCTTGACTGACGTGTTCTGTATGACCCCCGTAATTCATTATAGTTCATTGTGAAATAGCGATAGTAGTGTAATTATTGTCAAACCCTAAATAGCATGTGGAATAGGTCTTTCTCTCCGAATGAATGCAGCATATGGTTTATATATAGCGTTATCGGATGCACTGACTGCGCTTGTAGGAACTGTTTTCAGAGATAGCATCAGATAGGGATGAATGAATGAATGAGGGGCAGTCTAATTGCAGAGAGAACATAATATTAACTAGAGTCCACTACCCGAGACACCTCCTTCATTTGTACCGCAATTTGGGACCCAAATTGGAGCTATAAGCTTAAAAGCTTTTCCGTGCTTATTAAATAAGCACGGCTCTGCAGGGTCCAGCTGCAGAGCCGGAGAGACAGACAACAGAGAGACAGACAGACAGACAGACAGACAGACAGATAGACACTGTTCCACAGTGTGTGTGTGTGTGTGTGTGTGTGTGTGCGTGCGTGCGTGTGTGTGACGTCTTAGAGACTCCCCCCCCCCCCCCTCTGGACCACCTCCTAGTAGAGACCCCCCCCCCCCCCCCCTCTGGACCACCTCCTAGTAGAGACTCACCCCACCCCCCCCCCCCTCTGTACCACCTCCTAGTAGAGACTGTACGACCGGCTGCGATGAGGAGGGGGAATTGCAACCACCGCAAGCAAAACTTAACCCTTTCACTGCAGTACACGGCTGTAACCGGAAAAGTCAAGTCATTAATCCTCATCTTCGTCTTCTTCCTAGAGAAGTCTCTACTAGGAGGTGGTCCAGGGGGGGGGGGGGTCTCTACTAGGAGGTGGTCCAGGGGGGGGGGGGGGGTGGGGGGGGGGGGCGCCACACACACGTGCGCACACACACACACACACACACACACACACACATGTGGAACAGTGTCTGTCAAATCAAATCAAATTTATTTATAAGGTCTGTCTGTCTGTCTCTCTGCTGTCTGTCTCTCTGCTGTCTTTTTCAAAATAGTATAAGTGCTATCTTGGCCCTGAGAGCGTTGCTCTCCGGCTCTGCAGCTGGACCCTTCTCAAATCAGCACGAAAAAAGCTATAAGCTTATAAAACGATTTAATATGCTAAACTTTGTTTTAAATTCTTTAATTCACATTTGTTTATTTCATAAAGATTTTCCCGACATAATGCTATCTGCCCCGACCAGATCCGTGACTCTGTTGCGATACAGATTAATTATCTACTCAGAAAGCTTAAAAAAACGATTTAATATGCTAAACTTAATTTTAAATTATTTAATTCACATTTGTTTATTTCATAAAGATTTTCCCGACATAATGCTACCTGCCCCGACCAGATCCGTGACTCTGTTGCGATACAGATGAATTATCTACCCAGAATAGTATATAAAGTGGCTATCTTTTATGCTGTAGATCACTGCTGGTACGTGCGTGCAGAACCTTTATTTCAGCGGGGACTGTACGTATTTATTTGACGTTACTGTACAATATATGTGTGTATTAAAAGACGGAGCTGTCTTTTATTGTAATATAATAATTATTAATATTAAAAATAAATGAAGAAAGGCATTCTTATTCCAGCATGCATTAATGACACCAACGGGCAAAGGCAAAACAGTGGTTAATGGTCTTTATTAGTGTTTGCGGTGTCCAGGCAGCAATGGTCTTTTAGGAAGTTAATAGATATAATATCCGACGTCACCATGTACAACACGCTTCCCTCGGCTTAGTCCACTTTTCCACATTTCATGGGGGTGGCCCATTACCGTATATGGTTAATCGGGGCGGTTCTGGTATGCAAATACTTAAGATTTGTTTATTAAGGACAATGCAAATTAATGAACATCATTTACATGTGTATGCATAACATCACAGCATGATAAGGACGTAAATATGCCGGGAATAGCACAGGGCTAATTTCCACCCGTAGTCCTAACATAAAACAAACACAAAGCGGACCATACAACGTTCATTCATAAAAACTGACATCACTGACATGACCACACTAACATGACATTCAGTCAGTACAACATCACTAACATCCCTAATGAGTGCATATTTGGCTGTCTAACAGCCATTTCCTGAGTTGGCCCTTAAAGGTGGACAGGGTGGGACATTCCCTTAAGGGGACCGGAAGGCTGTTCCATGTTCCACTTCCCTTTATCGATAGACAATTTTTGCTGAAGGCGGTCTTTCTAAAATGGACCTCACAATCCCCTCTGGGCCCCGTTCCCCGTACCTGGTTCAACTAAGTCGATCAAGATGTCATTATCCAGATTCAGTTAACCCGATGTTTGAAGCCGGGATTTTCCTGTTCCTCGAAGGTGGATTCAGTCTCGTTAACTCAAGCCAGACTTGAGACCCAGGATAAGTGCGCGCGGCCGCTCCAGTTGAAAAGCCAGCACGTATCGATAGCAGAGATCCTGATTCTCTAGCGGCATTGATTGATTCATTGATTTAAAACTTTATTAACATATTGCAGTACGGCTCAATCGCCTCGCCGACAAGTTAAATGCGTTATCTATAGGCTAATTTTAAGTCCCTCATTACCTCAATCAATCAGATTATATTTCTTTAAACTTGCCTGCTGGATTGAATAATCAAATGAGATCTTGCTAGCGAAAATAATTAGTTAAACTGTTATACAAAATAACGATACGGCTCTCTTCCCATTGATTGATGTATGGTCGATCTTTTACTTATCTCCACTGTGGTGTAACGGGTTCTTCTTTTGACTTTCACGCAGACGACCGGGGTTCGAAACCTAGTCTTTCCCTTCTTTTTGCGATGTAGGAATAATTCAATTTGGTGCACGTTGAGAGCTATATAAAGAATGACATCCTCAATGCATGTAGATTTATAATATTTTACCTTAAAACTAGGCTACTTTGGCGTATAATCATTAATATTATATTCCAAAAAATTATATTGGAAACACTGGGTTTCGAACACCGGTCGCTGGGTTGCCAGGATTGAGCACTACCGCTGCGCCACTGTGCCAGATGGGATAAATTCATTGTTTATACATTAATGAACGAGACAAGATCCACAATCCACGCATAGACACTTCAATTTTATGCTTGAATGAAACACAATCCAGGCGCTCCATTAAACATCCACAGCGGAGAATATGAAAGGAATCAGAGCCAAACGAGCGATAGGTTTCAATCATTAAAAATATCCCTGCGGGATTCACATTTGCAATGCTGCGCGTTGTTAAAATAACCACATAATGTGTACATCGCACCGAGCGAGCGCCACGGTATATATAATGTGCATTATTTAGGACAAAGTGAATTTAGTATCAGCATTTTGGGTCTATTTTACATTTCAAAAGCCCCCTCTGGAAGAATGGAGCACAAAAACGTAATTCAGAATGGTATAAAGCAGATCCTAGACTGTGGGAATAATTTCAGGAAAGAGCTGTCACTTCTTTGCGGGGGCGTGGCTGTGCTTCATCCGGCTAACTTGAACTTAACCCTGCTCTCGACCAGGCTCAAACTTTTGGATCTGTTGTCATGGTGATTTGGACAATCCAGGTACGGGGAACGGGAAAGTCCGGCTTAAGTCAGACTTAACCGAAAGTTATCCGGCTAACTCAGTTATCCAGGTACGGGGAACGGGGCCCTGGTGTTTGATCTAGTGGCTAATCCAGTGTTCCTTTTCTCGTGGATAAACTCCTTGAGAGGGGGAGGGGCTAATCTGTGCAGGCATTTATATACAAAGCAGGAACTTTTATAACGTCTGAGGTTTTCAAAATTTTTAATTTGATGCTTATCCAGGATTTTACAGTGGTGGTATGAGTACTGTTTCCTGTCATATACCTTCAATGCTCTGTTGTAGAGTTGTTCTATGGGTTTCATGGCTGTGGCCCCAGTAAATGACCAGTTTAGAAGGCAATATTCAATGTGAGAGAAGACCATACAGTGTAGGTATGTCTTTGCGGCTTCAAGTGTTAGGGAGGGCCGTATTTGTTTGAAGTTGGAAATGTTGAAGTTGATGGTGTTCCTCACTTTCTTTATGTGTTTCTTAAAGGTCAGGTTTGAGTCCAAGATGACCCCAAGGAATTTGAAGTGGGAAACAAGTTCTAGTTCTTCCTTCCTTCCCTCCTTCCTCAGGAACACATTGGACCGCTTGATGGTTTCTGGACGATTGCTAAAGAACATGCACAGTCTTTTTCGCATTAAGTAGGAGACAGGTGCTGTTTAGCCAGCATTGTACCTTGTCTAGTGTGCATGTGAGCCTGGATGTAATCAACTCTATGTCCTTGCCCTGTGTGTAGATGACTGCATCATCGGCATACATCTGTACATTGAGTTCGGGACACACATTTGGCAGGTCATTGATATACAGGGAGAATAGCAGGGGCCCAAGGATTGATCCCTGAGGGACACCTACAGGGTTGTCTAGATATGGGGACTTGGCGCCATTGACCGTGACACATTGTTTTCGGTTTGATAAGTAGGATCTAAACCATTCTATTGTAGCAGCTGAGAAATTGAAGTGAGTTAGTTTGGTTAGGAGGATATTATGGTTGACACAGTCAAAAGCCTTGCTAAGGTCTAAGAAGACAGCACCAACATACTTGTTGCTATCTCGTGCACTCTTGACCTTTTCAACAAACAGACAGTTGGCTGACTCTGTTGAGTGAAGGGCACGGAATCCAAACTGCATTGGGTTAAGTGGGGTGGGGCCCAAGTCGAGATGTTTAGTCATGAGATTCGACACCCACTTCTCTGCAACTTTGGATATGACAGGAAGTATACTGATGGGCCTATAATTGGTCACCAGTGCCTTGTTGCCAGATTTAAAGATAGGGGTCACCATGGCCATCTTCCAGGATGATGGAACTTCCCTGGAGGTGATTGATTGATTCACTAGTAGAGTGATGGGTTTAATGAGTGCATCAGAGTATGTTTTGAGGAAATCAGTGTCGAGCCCGTAGGCGTCCTTGGCGTTGGAGCCTTTCAGAACCAGAATGATCTTTTTCACTTCAGGCTCTGTTATCTCCTCCAGTTCAAAGAGGGGCTGGGTGTTGGTTACTGGGTTTGGTAGGATACTGGAGGGGGCAAAGTGTTTGGTGCTGTCTAGAACACTATTTAAGAAGTGTTCGTTGAGGGTGCAGGCCAGTACTGTGGGGTCTTTAACTAGTATGTCATTCACATTCAGTTCTAGGGGGTCTTTTTCCCGATTCTGGTGTTTGCCTAGGAGTTTATTCAAGGTTTGCCAGATTTTTTTGCCGTTCCCTTTTCCTGCTTCAATTATACTAATAAAGACGTTTGCTCTGGCCTTTCTGAGGGTCTGTGTGACCTTGTTCCTAGCATGCGTGAATCTCTGTCTGTCGATAGACAGTCCAGACTTTAAGCTCTGTTTGAGGAGTGAGTCCCTGTCTTTCAATTGCTGTCTGCAGCTGTGATCTAGCCATGGGAGGTGGGTTTGTTTTTTGACTTTTTGGCTCCCCTTCCTAGAGAAGGAGGCCATCGTCTCCTTGATTTTTGTTGTGAAGAGGGTGCAGTTTTTCTCTGTGGTATTGGAGGATAGTATCTCCTGCCAGTCAAGCTTTTTCACTGCATCCTCAAAGCTCTGTTGCAGGTTTTTTGGGATGTAGTTTGATGAGGTGGCAGATTTTTTGGATGTTTTTAGAAAGCGAGTTTTATTTTCCTTTTTTTTTATTTTTAGTTTCCTGGTGAAACAGATGAAATTGTGGTCAGATATACCGGTCAACATGTTGTTGGTCTTAGTGATTCTATCCGGTTGGTTGGTGAAAACTAGATCTATTTTGGTCTGGGAGGTTTTGGTAATTCTAGTTGGCTGTTTGATTATTTGTTCAAAGCTGTGGGCATCCATGGATTGTTTTAAGTTCTTTCTAGCCTGTTTACTGTCCCAGTTGACATTGAAGTCACCTATGATTATTGTTTCCTTGTTGCAGGATTTTAGGACATGTTTTAACTGGTCGTAAAACTCAACTTTTGCATCTGGTTTTCTGTAGAGACATATCAGGGTAAATGACATTTGTTCAGCGAGAGTGATTTCCACACCAACAGATTCTACACCAACACATTCAAAGTCAGTGGACCATTCCAGTTTTTTACAGGCAATTGTGTCTCTGATGTACAGTAGGACTCCCCCACCTCCTTTCCCAGTCTTCCTGTCATTCCTAAATACATTGTAGCCTGGCATGGATACTAGGGCTTCAGGGGATGACTTCTTTAGCCATGTCTCACTCAGACCTAAGCAATGTAAGTTAGAAGCAAGTAGGAGGTGCTCTAGCTGTTCGCGTTTATTACCAACACTACGAATGTTGAGGTGACCACAAAAGAAACCCTTTGGTTTGCATAGGGGGTCCCATACAGTTCTGGCCTGATTTAGGGTACCAAATAGTTTAGTCTTGCGGTGCTTTCTCAGTACATGGTTTCTACCTCTAGGTGCTACCTCAGGGTCTCCTCTGGCAGTGGAGATGTGGGGTGACAGCTCAGTGTTGGCCGCTGGGTTGCCAGTACTTGGGGGCCCGGGGGTTTCTAAGACGCTGGTAGCCGGACACTGCTGCGGAGCTGATGCTTGTCCACCAGTGCCGGTGAGCAAGCGGAATACAGGTGGGGGTAGGTGGAGGATGTTGAGCCAATGTTTTAGGATTGGCTGGCAGCTGTTCAGAATTGTCTGACTATTATTTAATTGGATTGGCCAGGTGAATTGCAGGGTACTACTGTGTGTTGGAATGCTAGCACTGGTGATTGTGTTGGCAGCGCTGTTTAACACAGTCTCTGCGTTGTCACAGGGGCCAGGATGTTGGTGAATATCCCCACTCAGCAAAAAGCAGAGTATGATGATAAGTTTGCTTGCATTAATAGACTGTGTGTAAAACTTGGACTTGCGTTTGTTACTGGTTCTGTCATGGTTAATCAGGAAACTGAAAAGTACAGCATGTCCATACCCAGTGTGTTTCTCCGGTTTTCCATATGTGCAGCTCTTCTGGGTGTGTGGATATATTCCAGTACAGTTTAAAAATAGGAAGAATACTAGCAGAGTTGCGGTCGTTCCAAGGTAACCTGGTGGTGACATGTTATTGATTGCCAAGCAGCTAGCTAGCAACAGCAATGGCAAACTAGCTGGCTCTGGTGGTGGCTAGGCTGTTGGTGTAGCCTGGTGGTGGCTAGGCTATTGCTGTGGCCAGGTGGCAGCTAGGCTGTGGATTCACTACACCTGGGGCTGGCCTGGTAGCCGGTAGCCTGGGGTTGGCCTGGCGGTGGTGGCTGGTAGCTGGTATCCTGGGGCTGGCCTGGCGGTGGTGGCTGGTAGCTGGTATCCTGGGGCTGGCCTGGTGGTGGTGGCTGGTAGCTGGTATCCTGGGGCTGGCGTGGTGGTGGTGGCTGGTAGCCTGGGGCTGGCCTGGCGGTGGTGGCTGGTAGCTGGTATCCTGGGGCTGTCCTGGTGGTGGTGGCTGGTAGCTGGTATCCTGGGGCTGGCCTGGTGGTGGTGGCTGGTAGCTGGTTTCCTGGGGCTGGCCTGGTGGTGGTGGCTGGTAGCCTGGGGCTGGCCTGGCGGTGGTGGCTGGTAGCTGGTATCCTGGGGCTGGCCTGGTGGTGGTGGCTGGTAGCTGGTTTCCTGGGGCTGGCCTGGTGGTGGTGGCTGGTAGCTGGTAGCCTGGGGCTGGCCTGGTGGTGGTGGCTGGTAGCTGGTTTCCTGGGGCTGGCCTGGTGGTGGTGGCTGGTAGCTGGTATCCTGGGGCTGGCCTGGTGGTGGTGGCTGGTAGCTAGTAGCCTGGGGCTGGCCTGGTGGTGGTGGCTGGTAGCTAGTAGCCTGGGGCTGGCCTGGTGGTGGTGGCTGGTAGCTAGTAGCCTGGGGCTGGCCTGGTGACTGGTAGCTGGTAGCCTGGGGCTGGCCTGGTGATGGTGGATGGTAGCTGGTAGCCTGGTGCTGACCTGGTGATGGTGGCTTGTAGCTGGTAGCCTGGGGCTGGCCTGGTGATGGTGGCTGGTAGCTAGTAGCCTGGGGCTGGCCTGGTGGTGGTGGTGGCTGGTCGCTGGTAGCTGGTAGCCTAACTCTGTTTACAGTGACTCAGCTACATTAGCAGCAAGCAGGAGTTTAGGAGTAAGCACGTAGTCCATATCTCAGAGGTTGATTTTCATGCAGCATGTAGACCACTGTTTCTTCCAGACAAAATTATTGGGAATTTAATCCAGTTTAGCCGACATTAGACGAGGTAAAAACAGAGACAAACTCACAACTCACAAACGTGCAGCCATCTTGGGAATTATGCCAACGTTAGTTTGATGCTATCAGTTAGCCTAGAGTTAGCTGTTAGCTTGTGCTACGACCATTGACATTAGCCGTGAGAATAGCAGGGGGTTCTGGCACTCTGACTACGACATCATCTTTGACAGAAGATGTAGTCGGGCCTGCACCATGACAAGGCTCCGGCCATAGCTTCTTTTAGTCCCGCCAGCGAGAGGCCTTTCGTCAACGTGGAGACCTGTGTTGCGGCCTTTCGCCCTGCGTTCCTTGGTGCAGGTAAGAGATGTCATGACATTACCCCACTCTTCCTTCCTTCCCCTCCCGAATGTTTTGTTAATAACGATGTTTTTTTCCAGGCAAAACATATGTTACTTCACAACATTTGGAGATACGACATGTGCTGTGTGTGAATTGTCTTGGTCGTTTGTGTAGCTTGGGTAGCGTTGGGCCGTTGGCCAAAGCTGTGTGTGGCCTGGTGTCAGTACCTGGCTAGCCTATTTAGCTGATGTCGGCCATTGGCTCCGAGTCCTTGCTACTTTGTTTTCTCTGGTATAGACCCTCTTCTCTTTGGATTTAAGTGTTGATCTTTGTCCTTTTGGATCTATGTATATTCATGTTGCCTTTGTGAAGTTATCTTTTCCTTCTGTTTTGTTCTTCCATTAAAAGTTGAATATCCTTTAGGGGCTCATCTTTGCTTATCTCTCTCATACATGCTCTCTCTCTAACACACACACACACGACAAACACACATGCTCTCTCTCTCTCTCTCTCTCTCTCTCTCTCTCTCTCTTTCTAACACACACAGTCTGCCTATGGCGGCCTTTCTCGATGGCTAGGCTGTGCTCGCTGAGTCTGTACCTAGTCAAGGTTCTTCAGTCACAGTGCTCAGGTATTCTGCCACTGTGTACTCTCTGTTTAGGGCCAAATAGCATTTCAATTTATTTCCAATGTGTGTCTCTCTCTCTCTCTCTCTCTCTCTCTCTCTCTCTCTCTCTCTCTCTCTCTGTACACTGTATATTGACTGTAGAACGGGAGCTCTCTCTCGCTCTCTCTCTTGCTATATGTTGACTGTATCATGCCCAGCCTCGGGCAGCGCTATTATTTAAGAATATGTTGACTGTATAAAAAAAAAAAAAAAAAAAAACAGTTGAGAACCTGTGTGTAGACTAGTCCAGGTCTGTTGTGTTACTGTGTTGAGAACCTGTGTAGACTAGTCCAGGTATGTTGTCTTGTTGTGTTACTGTGTTGTGAACCTGTGTAGACTAGTCCAGGTATGTTGCCTCAATGTGTGACAAAAATCCTATGGAATGCTAGAAACCTGGAAAAGGAAACTGCTATTCTGCATTTTGTCATTTGCAATAACATATTTTCCATCTCTTGCTAATAACATAATTCCTCCATTCCAGCTCGTAATGGATTTAGCACTGGTCACATTTTCTCCTTCAGAATGACCAACCCCCTCACCCCCCCCCCCCCCCCCCCCCCTCTCTCGCTCGCCTCTCACAGCCGACACCTGTCTCCGCCAATCTCCCGCTGACAGAAGCACAGCTGATCTGAGCAAACGATCCGTCTTCCCATGTAAACATCTATTACCTGGCTGCTCTGATCCCCCCCGGTACCCTAGATAGATAGATAGATAGATAGATAGATAGATAGATAGATAGATAGATAGATAGATAGATAGATAGATAGGTAGGTAGGTAGGTAGGTAGGTAGGTAGGTAGGTAGGTAGGTAGGTAGGTAGGTAGGTAGGTAGGTAGGTAGGTATAGGTAGGTAGGCAGGCAGGCAGGCAGGCAGGCAGGCAGGCAGGCAGATAGATAGATAGATAGATAGATAGATAGATAGATAGATAGATAGATAGATAGATAGATAGATAGATAGATAGATAGATAGATAGATAGATAGATAGAAGTATGGAGGCAGAGAGGGGCATGGGGGGTTAGAGAGAATTATGTACGTTTGAATTGGGAGGTAGATGTCACAGGGCATCTTTGCAATCACAGCTACAAGTACGTGTTTTACATTACCTGGATGCTTAAAGGAACACAGCAACATTTTGGGAAATTAGCTTACCGTCTTCTCCAGAGAGAGACAATAAGATAGATACTAGTTTCCTCTTTGTGCATTCAGTAGAAAGCTATCTGGCTGCATGTTAGCCTAGCTTAGCACAATGAATGGAAGCGGACATGACCAGTTAGCCTAGGCATTGTCCAACTAGCACCTCTTCCGAAGGCTACCCGGCCATGTCCGCTTCCATTCATTGTGCTAGGCTAACATGCAGCCAGATAGCTTTCTACTGAACGCACAGAGAGGAAACTGGTATCTATCTTCTTGACTCTCTCTGGAGAAGACGGTAAGCTAACTTCCCACAATGTTGCCATGTTCCTTTAATGCTTTGACCCTTATTCCACATGAGGGGGGAGAGGGTTCCATTCACCAGCCATCGCAAATATTCTGTTGTCTGACAAGTGTTTTTTCATGTGCTAATGGCCAGAGGCTCAGTTCAAATCCATGTGCTACTGATCCTGACAGGAAAATGTCCTATTACATGCATCATCCATCACTGTGGATCTGATGTCAGATAAAAACAGATTCAATGATGCCTTAGATGATGAAACACTGTATAAGACGTTCATTCCTTAAGCCTCGACACCAAGCTTATATCTGTCAAATCCTTTTCATTTCTTTCATGTCTCCTATCAACCTGTCTCCTTTCAACCTGTCAGCTTTCCTATTCAGTCATGTCAAAGGAAACCGCCCTACAGGGTTATCGTGCTCAGCCTAAATAAGATAAGATAAGATAAGATATTCCTTTATTGATCCCCTTGAGGAAATCCAGGCATCATGGCAGCATGGGGGAGGGGGGAGGGAGGTACAGATACATGGTAATAGTAAAAGACATGATACAGGTCATACAATTATAGTACAGTAGAAAAGTAAAAAAAAAAAAAAAAAGGCAGTCTAAACAATATAACAACATAATTAACTCTGAGTATGCGCATATGAGCAAGTAGGCAGTGTAAATCAAGGTGCAGAGTCTGTATGCTCTATCAGTTATGATGATGATGATGAAGACTTTATTCCAGATTCAAGGTCCATATTACACATATTAAAAACAATACAAAAAACAAGGACAACAAAAAGTTATATTTGCATTACAATAAATATAGTTACAATAGACACTAATAATCTATATATATACTATGAGTAAGTAAGTATACAGTATACACAGGTGCAGTATGCATTATAGGTACATATGGCGTGATATACTTCATACCTTACATCTAGACCAAGGAGCCGAATTTGGCTTTCCACAACATTAGGTTTGGCCCTCTGAAAGGTTCCGATGATAAAATGTTGTATTTCTTCAAGTCAAATATATTTATGAAGCCCATTTCATACACAGAGGCAATCCAAAGTCTTGAAGAAAATGATAAAAAAGGAGGCACAGTATAAAAAAAGAATGATTCTCTATAATTAAAGAAGATATAAAAGGAACACAGAAGGGTACAGTATAAAAGCGGTACAATCTCACAAATAGATTTCAGTGCATTAAAATAAACAAAATAAAGTGGTTTAGCAGCAGCAGTTAAAAGCAGAAACAAACATAAGGTTTTAGCCTATTCTTAACCTGTTAATCTGTAGACCGTTTTCGCCTAAAGGTACATGCCTAAGTAAATGGAAGATTGCTCCACTTCTGCAAGGTCAATTAGCATGTTCTTGGTATCTAGGAACATCTAGGGACCTGGGGGTATGTATTTCCAGTGTCAGAAATATTGTGTATGTTACTAGTAATTATTCAATTGTAATGAATAAATTAATGATGATTAATTATGATTTATGATTTTGATGATGATGATCAAAAATTTACCTGTTAAGCGTATAAGGGGACCCTGCTTTTTTTTATCATAAATCGATCAATACAGACCATATTGATTAATGTTGTGTTTCTTTTTCAAATGTAGCCAAGAGTAAAGACCTTAACCCTATCAAAACAGCATTCAAAGTGTATAGGCCTATGTTCAGCACTACGTTTGTTTACCGATGTTTTTAAGATTTACCGAAAAATAAGAATTTATCGGAAAAATGCTAATTCTATCTCTCTTTTATCGTAAAACCGAGAGTAAATGACTAAATCCAGATTTAACACTGCCATTGGAAATAGGAGCTTTTCCCTATCCATAGATGATTTGGCCATAATAAGGTCAAGGTCAAGTTCAAGGTCAAATATGAATTTATAATTAAAATTGATTATAATATATGTATCTATCTACAAATCCTTCTGTTTAATCATCTTCCCTTTATTAATTTGCTTAGATTTTTTGTAAACTTGATCTCAAGAAGGTGCTGAATGAGCTCAGTGAGCATAATCAAAAGAACCTCAATGTTTGCATGGTGTTATTCACTGGCAAATATGCAAAAGAAATATCATAATTTATATTATCCTTTGTTTCATCACAATTTACTCAAGCCTCGTAACAGACACAATATTTCTGACACTGGGAATACCCCCCAGGTCCCTAGATGTTCCTATACCAAGAACATGCAAATTGACCTTGTAGAAGTGCAGCAATCTTCCATTTACGTGGGCATGTACTTTTAGGCAGAATTTCTGAAAATAGGGCTACAGCTTACAATACGCAGAGTTGGGGCAGATGTAAGATCTTCTGGCAGTTTATTCCAGATTTATGTGGCATAGTAGCAGGATGCAGCTTCACCATGTTTAAGTGTTACACTTGTTGAATTTTCATTCTATAAATGTCCATGGTAGCCTATTGCCTATAACTTGTATTTTCACTAGACTGTTTTAAAATGTGATTTAAATGATCATGTTTTAGCAAAAACCATAATGTATGATAGCTTTTACTCTATCCTGATAGGCAGTGGCGGCTGGAGAAAAATATTCTAGGTGGGGCGGTGCCATATTCAATCAGTTTCAGTAACTAGAGTATCGCTGCTGTCGGGACAAAACCTCATAACTCAATTTTTTTTTTAAATTTTTTATTATATAAATCAACTCCGTAGATCATCCTCCATATGTGTGTGTGGGTTTTACAAAGTTTAAACAATGGGAAAGCATTAAACCGATCATCTGTCTAAACCTCCTAACTCTATTCACCCTCAAATCTGTGTTAGTTTTTTTCATCTGCTGAAAAGTTGGGTTTTTGGAGTTATGAGGTTTTGTCCCGACAGCAGCGGTATATAACCAGAACTGCAAACTGATAAGAGGTGAAAAAGGTGACATGTTTGTAGGGGTTTGTGGGCATGGTCCCCCAGAAGAAAATCGTTGTGATGTAAACGAAGCACTCAGAGAAGAAAATAAAGGGAAAAGACAACCCATTTCCGGGTCTGACAGCACTACAATTACATTTTCATATCATAATATCATAACGCAGAGGCTGAGACTAACTTTTTTTTGCTGCCGGTAGAACATCGTGTACGAATTGGATGAGCAGTCACGATTATTATACATTTTCGATGACAACAAGAAGTCAACAACTATTAGCTTTAGTTATTTCCTAGTTGCCGTGATTCCGGACGTGATGTCAAACGAATTCCACACGCTCAGCCATGACGTACATATGACGAAAGCACGTAAGTGCTTGCACTAAAACAACCCATAGAAATGCATTGAAAGTCGTGTTTTTTTAGAAAAGAAAATGCCAACACATGAATGAACGAGAGGACTGAGGGGCGATCGGCAGCCAGAGAGAAGTCGCCCATGGAGTCAGACAGTGATTAATTCCAGAACAAAATTAGATGCTGCCGCTGATTGAACTATGATTTTTTTTAATTATTATTATATTTATCATACATCATCATTATTTTGTAAAAAAAATTATGTACAAATCGCCATAATCAGTCAGCCGCCCCCACTGATAGGACTGAATACCCTGTTTATCCCTTGTCCGAGTTTATTCAGAGCAAACTGGTAGGGGGGGGGGGGGGGGGGCAGAGACAACCTTCTGCACAGGACCCCAGAATGACTAGCTACACCTCTGCAGTCAGCTATGTTACCCTGTGAAGGTACGTTAATTGACTAAGGGGTCATACAGACGCTTATCACACTCACTTTGAAATCTCCTGCAATTAGAGAATCACTCTGGGGCATCCCTGATCTTGACTGACACTGAAGCTCAGGAAATAACACTCACTGAGAATGTTCAAACACGACACGAGAGGTGACGACATTAGACTCACAAGTGCGTCTCGACTGCCACAGTATGCAAAGCTATTCATTAATTCACCGTCTCGACTGGAGAGCCGCGCCGCCCCTTGAAGTGCCGCTCCTACTCTGCCGTAATTAGATCACTCTCTCCATTACTGGAGTCCCGCGTGGCTGGAGGCCACGGGCTGTTTGAAATGCCAGCCGCCGCCGACGGTCTCTGCCGGGGCAAATATGCAGAGTATGGAGGTGGTGAATTAATGGAGATTCTCCACGACTCTACAGAAGTGGCGATGGAGCCGTTTGTGCATCAGTGACTTCTGGGTTCAAAGGGTTAATGGCATCCATTAAGCCGAGAGCAATAGAGAGAGAGAGAGAGAGAGAGAGAGAGAGAGAGAGAGAGAGAGAGAGTGTGAGAACTGGATACAATTGCTGAATACACAAGAAGAGAAAGGGAGCGGTTTCAAGGGTGTTTAATTGAATAGAGCAACACAGGAATTGGGGGGGGGAAATAGAACAGGGTTAATGTTCTGTCCTGTGGCTGCCACGGCGGCAGTGAGCGAGCAAGCGGTCCTGGTGCTTGTCGGGGGAGCTGCTGGGGGGGCAGCGGGTGAATAGGGGTTCCTCTCGGGAACAGGTGACGTCCAGACAGGGACGCTGGAGCTGCTGGGTGGCAGCGGGAGATAGGTGTTCCTCTCGGGAACAGGTGACGTTCAGACAGGGACGCTGGAGCTGCTGGGTGGCAGCGGGAGATAGGTGTTCCTCTCGGGAACAGGTGACGTCCAGACAGGGACGGCGGTCCTTTGGGGCACAGGAGAGAAACGGGTTAGAGTAAGCCAATACATGGAGGGTATCTAGCAGTAGAGCTTGTGGCAGAGACGTCGTACCTGGGCAGTGGTAATTAATACCACGACAGCTTCTGGTCAGCGTCGAGGTGTAGATATAGTCCCCTCATCAGGGGAGGATAGGGTGCAGCTGGGGAGAGTGGTGTGCTTGCCCGTGTGTGAATTAGGGGGATGGAATACAGCTGGGTGAATGAGGGTGAAGGAAGGGGTGACTGAAGAAAGAGAGGATGATGAGGAGTGCGCAGTGGATAGAGAGGGGGATGAAGAGGAGCGTGTGGAGGACGTGAGGGGAAAAGGAGGGGGAGTGAAGTAGGCCCGTGCTGTGATTATGACAGGACCCCCCCCTCGACGGGCGCCTCCCGGCGGCCCAGGCTTGTCAGGGTGAGCCCGATGAAAGTCCTGGACGAGAGTTGGGTCCAGGATCATTGGCCGGGAGATCCAGCTCCGCTCCTCCAGGCCGTAGCCCTCCCAGTCGACCAGGTACTGGAAGCCGCGGCCGCATCACCGCACTCCAACAACTCCCGGACCACGTAGGCCGGGTGGTCGTCTATCACCAGCGGAGGAGGGGGCTCTGGATCAGGGGGAGACAGGGGACTGGAGACCACCGGTTTGAGCTGGGAGACATGGAAGGAAGGGTGAATGCGCATATGGGGGGGAGCTGGAGCTTGACAACAGAGGGATTAATGAGGGACAGGACCTTGTAGGGCCCCACGAAACGTTGGGTTAGCTTTCGTGAGACGGATTTGAGAGGCAGGTCCCGAGACGAGAGCCATACCATCTGACCTGGTACATAGGCGGGAGCCGGGGTCCGGTGGCGGTCGGCGAAGCGCCGGTTCTGGTCCGCAGTCCGGAGCAGCGCAGCCCTCGTCTCCTCCCAGATGGTCCTGCACCGATGGTACGGCGATCTCCTCTTCCTGGGCAGGGAACAGCGGGGGTTGGTAGCCCAAAGATGACTCAAAGGGGGACTGACCTGTGGCCGCCAAAGAGAGGGAATTGTGGGCGTATTCCACCCACGGCAGGAAGGCGCTCCAGCCGGAGGGGTCCCGGGCTGTCACGCAGCGGAGTGCGGATCCCAGGTCCTGGTTGGCCCGCTCCGACTGGCCGTTGGTCTGGGGGTGGAACCCGGAGGAGAGGCTGACCGTGGCCCCCAGAGCCCGACAGAACGCCCTCCAGACCTGGGATATGAACTGAGGGCCTCTGTCGGAGAAGATGTCAGCTGGGATCCCATGGAGCCGGAAGACGTGGAGTACCATCAGGTCAGCAGTCTCTGCAGCAGAGGGGAGTTTGGGGAGAGCAACGAAGTGCACAGCCTTTGAGAAACGGTCAACAATGGTGAGGATGGCAGTGTTACCGTGTGAGAGGGGAAGGCCAGTGACGAAGTCCAGGGCGACGTGCGACCAGGGCCGACCGGGGACTGGGAGTGGACGAAGGAGTCCGGCGGGCGGTCGGTGGGAGGCCTTCGCACGAGCACACACGGTGCACGCCAGGACGAAAGCGCGGGTGTCCTCTCTCATGGTGACCCACCAGAAGTGCCTCTTCAGCAGAGATAGTGTCCGGTCGATCCCCGGGTGGCACGCGAACCGGGAAGCGTGAACCCACTCAAGCACCTGGGAGCGGACGAGGTCAGGGACAAAAAGACGGTTAGGTGGACCGTTACCTGGGTCCGGCTGGGCACGCTGTGCCTCCATGACGACGGACTGGATCTCCCAGGTGGCGGTGGCCACCAGACAGGAGGTAGAGAGGATGGTGTCGGGGTGTGTGGACCCCTCCTCAGGGACGAACTGCCGGGAGAGGGCGTCTGGCTTGGTGTTCTTGGAACCAGGCCGGTAGGTCAGGGTGAAGTTAAACCTAGCGAAGAACAGCGCCCAGCGAGCCTGGCGAGAGTTCAGGCGCTTGGCCGTTGAGACGTAGGCGAGGTTCTTGTGGTCCGTCCAAACCAGGAAGGGGACCTCCGATCCCTCCAGCCAGTGCCTCCATTCCTCCAGGGCTAGCTTGACCGCCAGGAGCTCCAGGTTCCCGATGTCGTAGTTGACCTCGGCTGGGGTTAGGCGGCGTGAGAAAAAGGCGCAGGGGTGCAGCTTCTGGTCGGTGGCAGAATGCTGGGAAAGAACCGCCCCTACTCCGGTGCAGGAGGCGTCCACCTCCACCACAAACTGGCGGGACGTGTCCGGCTGGACGAGGATGGGAGCAGTGGTGAAGCGCCGGCGCAGCTCGGCGAAGGCAGAGTCCACTGCGTCGGACCAGACGAAGGGCACGAAGGCGAGGTGAGTTGGGTGAGAGGCGCCGCGACCAGGCTGTAGTCCCTGATGAAGCAGCGATAAAAGTTGGCGAATCCCAGGAAGCGTTGGAGCTGTTTAACGTTGGTGGGACGGGGCCAGTCGGACACCGCTCTGATCTTCTCTGGGTCCGCCCGGATCTTGCCGCCCTCTATGATGTAGCTTAGGAAGCCGATGGAGGAACTCACACTTCTCCGCCTTGACAAACAGCTTGTTCTCTAGAAGACGCTGGAGGACCCGGCAGACGTGCTGGACATGCTCCTCCATGGAGCGGGAGAAGATCAGGATGTCATCTAGGTAGACGAATACGGAGCGGTGGAGTACGTCACAGAGAACGTCATTGACGAGGGCCTGGAAGACAGCAGGGGCGTTGGTCAGACCGAAAGGCATTACCTTGTACTCGAAGTGGCCGAGTGGTGTCTTTAAGGCCGTCTTCCACTCGTCTCCTTCCCGCATGCGGACAAGATGGTAGGCGTTCCTGAGGTCCAGTTTTGTGAAGATGGTGGCACCTTGCAGGGGCTCAAAAGCAGAGTCGATTAAAGGTAGGGGGTATTTGTTCTTTACCGTGATGTTGTTGAGACCCCGGTAATCGATACAGGGGCGAAGGGAACGATCCTTCTTGGAAACGAAGAAGAATCCTGCGCCGACAGGAGGAGAAGAGGGGGTGATTATGCCCGAGGCCAGGGATTCGTGAACGTACTTCTCCATTGATTCTCTCTCTGGGCGCGAGAGGTTGAACAGGCGACTAGCGGGGAGTGGCGCCCCGGGGAGTAAATCAATGGCGCAGTCGTATTGGCGATGGGGAGGCAGGGAGAGAGCCTGTTGTTTGCTGAAAACTGCCTACAAATCGTGGTAGGCCGGCGGAATAGCAGACAGATCTATGTTCTCTTTGGGGGGGTACGAACCGGCGCCCTCTAGTGGCGACCGAGCCGACTGTAGACAAGCAACGTGACAGTGGGCGCTCCAGCTGGTCACCAGGCCGGTAGGCCAATTGATAACGGGATTGTGTAACTTGAGCCAAGGGATGCCAAGAACAATGGGATTGTGGGGAGAGTTGGTAACGTGAAACCGAATACTCTCGCTGTGATTCCCGGATAGCAGAAGGCGAAGGGGTAAGGTGTGGCGAGTAATCCGCGTGAGTAGTTTCCCGTTTAACCCCCGGGCGTCACGGGGTATCGGCAGGGCGTCAGTAGCGATGTTGTAACGGGAGACTACTCCGGCGTCGATGAGGTTCTCGTCGGCCCCTGAGTCAACCAGAGCAGATAACGGGAGTGTTTGGTTATTCAGACACAGCGTGGCGCGGAATAGCATGTTTGGGCCAGAGCTGGGAGCGATATCTAAACTCGAACAGACGCCCAGCGCTACTGTCGAGCCCCGTCGTTTGGGCGAAGCGAGCAAGAGGCAACTGAGTGACCCGTTTGGCCGCAGTACAGGCATGCTCCAGTAGCGAGCCTGTGTCGGCGTTCGCTGGGAGGGAGACGTGAGCGGTCGAGATCCATGGGGTCGGAGTACCTATTTTCTTCGGCGCGGGCAGCGCGACGAGGCAGACCGGTTACAGGCGAACGAGTGGTGCTAGCTTTCTCCCGACGACGTTCCCGAAGGCGCAGGTCCAGTTCTCTGGCCAAATGGATTAATTCACCCAGGGAGGTGGGTCTTTCTTTGGACGCAAGCTCGTCTTTAATAGTGTCGTTCAAACCCTGGCGAAAGGCGCCTCGCAACGGTGTGTCCCCCCAGTCGGAGCCGGCGGCGAGGATGTGGAAATCGATAGCGTATTCGCTTACGCTGCGGCTTCCCTGGTGGATAGAAAACAAGCCGGAGGCCCCCTCTGAGTCATCTGGAGGGTGGTCAAACACCTTACGCATGTCGTCGACGTATTGTGAGTACGAATTGCAGAGGAAGGAATTGTTGAAGAGGAGAGCGGTGGCCCATCTCAACGCCGCGCCTGTGAGCAGCGCCGACAGGTAAGCCACTTTATACCTATCGCTGTGAAATGTGTGGGGTTGTTGTTCGAACACTAACGAGCACTGGAATAAAAATGCACAGCATTTGGAGACACTTCCGTCATAACGTTCCGGTGCAGGGACAGGGGGTTCCCTATGCAGGGGGCTTGGTGCAGCGGGGGTAGCGGCTGATGAGCCCTGCTGTGACAAGTGTGCCTCGATAAGTTGATACTGTTTTTCTCGCTCAACGGAGTCGAGGGCGAGAGCGGCCAGCTGTGCCGTGACGGCGTCTAGGGAGTGGGCGAGTTGGTCTACCCGGACGGTCTGGCCGTTAATGATACTCACAGACTGCTTCTGAAACACGTCAGAACCGGCACGGGTTTACATGAAGAAACGTATCTTCAGAATCAGCTAGAAGCTACCTGTCAAACAGGTTCAGAGAAAACAAAAGGGTGTACAGTCCTATGTTCCTCCTAGAATCGCTTGGTGCCTTATACACCAAACCTACCCGGCCTACTCGAGTCCCATATCCTACCTGTGAGCACATGCAGTAACACTACTTACAGTGACACATTGCAAGACTAAAGTGTACACAGACTAAACAAATATGCACTAACTACAGCAACTACAGTATACTGCCCATTGACCTAGACAACGTCGGTTTCTACGGTGTGAGCTAACTGCAGCCGCTACAGTACACTGCCCTGCAAAGGCTAACCGCAGTCACTACAGTATCCTGCCCATTGACCACACGGTGTGAGTTAACTGCAGCAACTACAGCCACCTGCCCTGCAACCTAAACACTTAGATACAAACACAGGACGTGGAAATCAAGGAGCGTGAAATCAAAAAAAATAATTGGCCGCTGCACAAAGCACAGAGTTCCTGTGACATGACAGAGAGTTCCCGACTCTGTATACTGCAGGGCACCAGCTCTGCCCCAAGCAGAGAGTTCCAGTGACATGACAATAAAATTCCAGGCTCTGCTCACTGCCATATAACCATATTCCCAATTATACTATGTACACGTATATAAACCAATATAAAAAAAAAAGAACTCCATTCTACGACATAGGGATCCACCTTCTTTCTCTTACTACAAAACGAGCTATCAGGAAAGAAGGGAAAAAAATTATATATATTCCACTAATCACAAAAGAAAATTTCTCCAAATGCTTCAGCACCTTTAACAAAAACAGAAAAACAAAAACTGACCACCAGTCCTTTCCAACAACTCAACTGTCCTCTTTTTTCAAAAAGAACACGATGTCCTCCTTTTTTTAGAAAGAACACGATGTCCTCCTTTTTTAGAAAGAACACAGTGTCCTCCTTTTTCAGAAAGAACACGATGTCCTCTTCTCTCTTCTTCTTAGAAAGAACACGATGTCCTCTCAACTGTGACACAGTCACTTCGACACAAACCTCCCAAGGGAACTTTATTTTCTTCTTCTTCCTCCTCTTCCTCCGACCTCCGATGATCAAGCTGGCCTTGACCCTCATTGCAAAAAAATTTTTTTTTAGTGATCACAGCATCTTTCTTCTGTTCTTCTGTAGTTCTGTTCGACGACCTCCCGGTGACCAAGCTGGTGTTGGTACTTGCGTCGTCCGGGTCATCGGCACCACTGTAACTGGTTTAAGGCCACTCTCTTTAATGTCGGTCGTGTATGTGAAGTCAAGACAGGCCGTGATCCATTCAGTATTTATTTCTCCTGTTGGGACATCCAAACAGGCACATATTAACATTGGCCAGCAGATGGCGTCAACGCTCACATGCTCCTCCTCGTTCAGGCCAGACTATCTGGCGTTTAGAATCATCCACTGAAATATCACATTAAAATGAAACAATACAATGAAATAATACAAAATAAACAATAAGACATCTCAAATTACCTGTTGGGACATCCAAACAGGCACATATTAACATTGGCCAGCAGATGGCGTCAACGCTCACATGCTGCAATGGGGAAATACCAGTCACATTTCAGACCTGGGCCTCATACACTTTGCTCAGCCATTACTACTAGCTCAACCACATGTGTCCTTACAACAGTTCGCCACCACAGCTAAACCACATCACAACAAGTACAGAATTGCTCATTATTGCATAGATACCATTACATATACCCCGGTTCATCTGCCCGGCAACTTATCCACAAAATGTAAACCATCAATACGTTCTTTCAAACCAAGGACATGTTTAGAGACACTGAGCAACTCTCACCTCCTCCTCGTTCAGGCCAGACTGAACGGGAAGAGGCGCGCACCAAAGTAAATACGTCACTTCGGGAGGAAGTGACGAATTCAAAATAAAAGACTTTGAGAATAAAAGATAAAAATAAACAAATTAAAATAAAACGTGAGGGAGGGATTCTTTGTGGAATACATATTAGTATATTTTATATATACCTGCTACATGAGCTTGCCTTGAATATGTACATTTGTGATTTATTTAAATTGTTTTGCAAGTCCACACGGGTGTGTTTGATTTGTCTGTAAACAAGACCGAAAAATAAACTTCATTCATTTATTCATGGTTCTGGATATAAGTGGAGGACAGACACGCACACAGAGACTCCTTCCTTCCTTCATAGTTAGATTATATTCACACACATTATATTCAGCGACTTGTTGTTTTCAAACGTCTGGGATTTGTTACTCGTCTCCAGACTAATTTAGTCCCTTTTTCTCATTAACGGTTCATTAACGACTCGGCCAACGGAACGCGTCATGTTCATTATCGTCTCACTCCCTTTTCTCTGTCTGGGTTTTTGATGAAAAGACTGTGGAATGAAAGCAGATAAAGGTCGGCTGACACTGCACAACTCACAATGTGAATAATGATTAAATACATACTCTACCATAATTAAAAACTTGGTTTTAGCACACACACACACACACACACACACACACAGGCACACACACACACACACACACACACACACACGCTTCCCTCTTTATGACACAGTAGTCCATGTAGTAGAGAAAGAGTGAATCAAAACAAATCGCTAACACTTTATAATAACACTCAGTTATAAGACCTTTATAAGGTATTTGTAGATAATGAACTAATCATGAACAAACCATTTATATACATTCGTAAATTATTATTAAATAATTTATAGCTATATTTGTATAACATTTACAAATTAGTTCTACATTATTTATAACTCATTATCAACATTGTTTGTACTTGATTTGTTCATCATTAAATAATGTTGTTTAATGTGTAGTAACACATTTGTAGATGCTTTGAAAAATGGATATGAAAAAACTACTATACTGTACCTCCATTTATTTGTTCATGTTCAACAAATGATTTGTTAAGACATTCATAAAACATCTATAAATCATTTGCAGATGCTATTGTGTGCCCTAATCTAAAGTGAAGCCTATTCATCATTAACAAATATCTAATACAGTTAATTATGTTTACTTTTTCATCACCTGTTACAAATGTTGTAGACAGCTTTCGGATACACCCTTCTTTGTGACATCAAACAGTGACAGAATTAGGACTATAGATAAATGCAATTGTATTAACATATAAAATATATGTGCATGACATATAGTGTAACATGGGGGGGCACTAGGACCCAGGAGTACCCTGGCCAGGTATTGACAGAGTATGTAGAGGAGGTATCACGCAAGTGAGACTTGACTTTGACGTTTGTTACGTCTGTTGAATGGAAGCACGACACATTAGCAGAGCCAAGTTATTCATGCTGCCCCATGCTTTTAAGGTATGAGCAGGCTAAACACATTTTTTGTTGGTAAATCTATTCCATCATTTCTGACCTACAACTCTTATATGTTGTGTAGACGTACTTGATGTGGTGGGTGCTAATGTTACATTTGAATGATGTGTTTGTTCCTAATGTGTGCTCAGTATATTGCGGTATGTGATGATGACACGACACACAAGGGTAATAATTATTTGTATTTTCAGGCTGTATCGGCGCCTTCGTGTGTATTCATAAAAGTCCACAAATAAACAAACCATTAGACATTTGTTAATGATGAATAGGCTTCACTTTAGATTAGGGCACACAATAGCATCTGCAAATGATGTATAGATGTTTTATGAATGTCGTAACAAATCATTTGTTGAAAATGAACAAATAAATGGAGGTACAGTATAATCGTTTTTTCATATCCATTTTTCAAAGCATCTACAAATGTGTTACTACACATTAAACATTATTTAATGATGAACAAATCAAGTACAAACAATGTTGATAATGAGTTATAAATAATGTAGAACTAATTTGTAAATGTTATACAAATATAGCTATAAATTATTTAATAATAATTTTTACGAATGTATATAAATGATTTGTTCATGATTAGTTCATTATCTACAAATACCTTATAAAGGTCTTATAACTGAGTGTTATTATAAAGTGTTACCAACTAATCAAATGTATTTGTATAGCCCAAGATCACATGGAATAGCCCCACTGGGCTGTACAAGTCTTCTTGTACAAGTCAAGCAGGAACATAGACAATAGATCCAAACAAAAATAAAAAAAACATGAAATCCAAATATGCGACACTCCCAGACTTTCCCCAAGATGAGGAACAACTCACTAAAAACCTAGCAATAGGAAAAAAGAAAAGCACCAGAGGCGGTGTGGAGGAGAGAAACCTCAGATGGGCTGTTCAAAGGGGATCCCCCAACTGGATGTCGGTGATAATATAGTGTTGCTATATTGAATGAATGGATGAATTAAAGGGGAAACTAAATTTACATTGTGATGATGTTAAGACAAGCTGAGGACGAGCTCTATCTAGGTTTTTGAAAATGCAGGGGAGACCTTGCTCGTCATGGAGCATGCAGCAGAGATACAAAGAAAAACAAGATGACTAATATTTCCGTCGGTCCAGAAGAAGAAACAGGGCAGTCCGACAGGTAGTTTAGACCGCAAACAGATGGTGTGCCTAGGCCAAGTCTGCTGCGTCAATGAAGCTCATAACATAATTTATTTCCCATGAATAATAATATTAATAATAATATTAATATATCTGTATAATAAAAATTATCCGTGCTTTTTCAAATTCATTTTTGGATTCGGGCTCATCCCTAGTTGATTCGTGTATTTGATTGAGAGAGAGAGAGAGAGAGAGAGAGAGAGAGAGAGAGAGAGAGAGAGAGAGAGAGACAGTGAATCCTGGTCTGGTCATAGTTCCAAACAGCCCTATTATCAGCATGGTTGGGCTGGTTTCACTCTGAAGTCTCTGAAGCACTGTGTAATTCACAATTAACTCCCATTCAGAATCTGGATGTCCTGTCTGGAATATGAATGACTGTGATAAAAACCCTGGGATCATAGCTAACGCCTTGTACCTGAAGGATTTATCAACGCCTCGACTGGCATCAGTGTCCTCCCTGAGCCTCTGCAAGCGCACGCCAGATACCTCCGGAGGATTGTACTCCTCCTCGCAGCTTTAGACCAGTCATTTACTGCCTTTGAGGGGAAATTCCTGTCGGGGAAAACCTATAAAAACTAAATATCAGGCATTGTGTTGGGGGTTTAGAGGCTGTATGGCACATAGCCCAGACCAGCTGTATAATAGGACATTATGTTGTGTTCTTAGTGTAGGGTGACCATGTTGTGATTTCCAAGACACTGTGCCCCCAGCCTCAAGACACCTAAATGATACTCAAAGTTTACTCAAAGATATTTAAAGTATGCCTCCTCTGTATGGATAGAAAATTATTATTTATATTATTTTATATAACAAAATAATATCTCTTTTTTTGTGCAAATAATTTTTTTTTTCAAACATGAAACAACACAGTTCACAACATAATAACAATAATACAATACATACAATAATAATAATACATAAAAAGACACCAAAAACATTGACTCAACACTACAATGACTAGACAATAAATAAAACAGATTGTACAATTAACACCCTAAGCCCCCTCTCACCACCCATCACAGCCACGATCCCCAATCCTCGAGAGCCCCAAGTCCGGTACCCCGGCGAGCCAGGGCATCATGCCTCTTTAACACCCGGACCCGCCGCTGGCCCGAACCAGGGCCCCCCCCCCACCCCTAGCCTGTGACACTCCGACACAATCAAAAAGGGCCCAGAACACAAACATAATGGGTTTCCTGAACCCCCTCCATCTACAGGCCCGGCAGCCGCGAACCCCGACCCCGGGGGATCCGCAGTCCGGCGCCCCCACGAGCCAAAGCATCACACCTCTTTAATGCCTCGACCTGCAGAGACCCCGAACCACAGCCCCCCCCCCCCCCAGTCCGAGCCCACAACCACCAGACCCACATCTAAAGGGGGCCCAGAACATATACATAATTAAAAATACAATAGAAAACAAAAAGAAAAAACAAGTGGACAATGGTCTTCGCTCGCTCTTCACCCCCCCCCCCCCCCCACACTCGCCCCAGGACCTCAACATGAGTTAAATACATAATATATGGTAGATTGTCTAGCAATTGATCGCTATATGTGCTCTTTAAGTTTTGCAACCGCTGCCAACCAGATAGCAATATTCGCTTTGTTAACCCCTAAAAATCGTGCAGTGGATATCTCCAGATATATCACATCGAGGTAGGTAAGAATCCATACCTTCGGGCATAACTTATCTGGTTGTATCCAGCGTGAAGCAATCAACTTTTTGGCAGCCGTAAGGCCGGCCAAAATGAGTCTCTTTACATGTACATAGGTCGGCAATTGAGAAACATCATTTAACAATAATACAGAAGGCAAGGTCGGTATGGTCAAAGAGAAAACATCTGATAGCTGAGAGGTAACATTTTCCCAGAAGATCTCAACAGGAGGGCACTCCCAGTACATATGCATATATGTTCCAATGGCACCGTTTGGACACAAGGTACATCGAGAGTCAGGTCTGAGACCCATTAGGTTCAATCGCCTGGGGGTCAAATAAGTCCTGTGAACAAAATTTAGATGACTCTGTTGGTGATCTGGGTTGCGTGATGATAGCCTAATATTTTCCCAGACTGCATCCCAATCAAAATCTATATCCAACTCAGGGATATCCTTTCTCCAAATCATATCTAGCGGTAGGTCCTTGTATGAGGACATAAGTAAGTGCCGATAAAAGTCAGAGACGAAGCCTCTCGATGTCTCCCTGTCATAAAATAATTTGTGAAACCGGTGTCGCTCTAGTAGTGGAACGTCCCATGGAACGCCATGAGCCTTCAGAGCTGCCCTCATTTGTAAATAAAAGAAAAATTAGTTTCCGGGGAGATCATATCCGTTGGATAGATCCTGGAAAGATCGGAGACCAGAGTCATCAAAGATATCCCCCAATGTATGGATGCCTTTCCCTTCCCATCTAGGGTATCTAATGGGTTGTTGTCCAATAAGGAGTCAATTGTTATTGAATAGTGGGGAATGCGTGTGCCATTTGTGGCGGTTAGTGCTTGCTTTCTGGGTGTCACGCCAAATCTGGATCACATGTGTGATAAGAGGGCCAAATCGTAATTTGCATTGCTTAATTGAAATTTTTGTATACACAATATCTTGAAGTCTATGTGGGGACACCATCTTCTCCTCCAATGGTCGCCAGGACACGGCTGCTTGAGCGTCAAACCAAGTGATGAGAGGTCTCAAAGAGTAACCTTGAAAATAATATTTGAAGTCTGGAAATGCTAGACCCCCGTCGAGTTTACTCCTCTGTGCAGTGGATCTCTTTAAGCGTGGGCGTTTGTTGTTCCAGACGAATTTATATGCAGCAGAGTGCAGTTTTTGCCAGTAACCAACAGGAGGAGATAACGGTAGCATGGAGCTGATAAAGTTAATTCTGGGTAAAACATTCATCTTAATTATTGAGGCACTTAATTATTTAATTTGGACCACCTGTTAAAATCATTCGTAATCCTGTCACCCAAGCTGGAGTAGTTATACTTTACTGTCTGGTTAATAGTGGGGAATATTTCAATCCCAAGACACTTAAAGTGCTCTACCATGAGTATGTTTGCTGGGAGGATGGTTGCCTTCGCAGTCTCATTGAGTGGAAGGAAGGCTGATTTTGGCCAGTTGATCTTAAAGCCGGATAGACTGCCAATCTATTACTTGGAGAAGATGAGGTAGAGAGACGGCGGGGTTCTGCATAAATAGGAGTACATCATCTGTGTATGGTGATGTGTGCCCTTAATTGAAACAGGGGATATAATCTGGGATTGTCTTATGTACTGAGCTAGAGGTTCGAGGGACAAAGCAAAGAGTCCGGGACTAAGAGGACAACCCTGTCTAGAAGAGCGCGAGACAGAGAAGAGTGGCGAGCAGAGTTTCCCTGTTAAGATCATGGCCGAGGGCCCTGTGTAGAGAACTTTGATCATGTGAATGAACCCCTCACCTAACCCCATCCTTCTAAGGACTGCCCACAAATAAGACCACTTCAATCTGTCAAAGGCCTTCATCGCGTCTAAGGACATGACAGCCGTAGGGGTTGCGACATCCTTGCTGGCATAAATCACGTGTAGTAACCGTCTGATATTATCCGTGACCAGTCGGCCTCTTATAAAGCCAGTCTGATCAGGGTCAACCAGAGATGTCATATGCTTTTGAAGTCGGATGGCCAGCACCTTAGCATATAGCTTGAGATCGGCTCCGAGGAGACTTAAGGGTCTATAGCTGCCACATTCGGTGGGATCCTTATCTTTCTTGAGTAGGACAGATATAAGTGCCATATTGACATCCCTGGAAAAATTGCCCTCTTTGACTGCGTGTAAAATCATTGAGAGTAATAAGGGACAGAGTACATCCCAGAACGCAATATAGAGTTCCGGTGGAATGCCGTCCCAACCAGGAGACTTGCCCCGCTGCATGTCAGTAATCGCCTCCCTGAGCTCATCTAGTGTGATAGGTTCAGCTAACCGTTTAGCGTCATCCTCTGAGATTTGTGGTAAGTTAATTTGACTAAGATATTCCTCCAGCTTGGTATGATCATAGACCACTTCTGACTCGTACACGTTGGAATAAAACAAGCGAAATGTATTGTTGATTTGGTTGGGGTTGGTGGTTATCTCCCCCTGTTGGTTCTTAATGGCAGGGATATCTGCAAATTGTTCACTGGCCCGTATCTTCATAGCTAATAGGTGACTAGGTCTAGAGCCATGAAAGTAGTAGTGTTGTCTTGTTCTGTGCATTTGAAATTCAGACTGTTGTCTTAAACTGGAGTTAATCTCCTTTTTCACCACCTTAATTTGGAGCTCCAATCGGCTAGAGTAGCTGTGCTGCATAGAAGACATCATTGTTTTATGAAGCTCTTCCAATTCTACCAACTTGGAGAGACAACCCTGGCGGAGATTGGAAGCAAATAGAGTGGTGTTACTTCTAATAAACCCCTTAACCGAGTTCCATACAATTCTGGGGTCCTGTACCGATCCAGCATTAAACTGCAAGAATTCAATGAGCTTCTCCTTAAATTGTAGGTTGAATTCCTCATTCTTCAGCAGCATTGAGTTAAAGCGCCATCTAGGGGCACGGGACATTATTTTACTGAGTGAACCCTTAACACATCCCACGCCGGAAACGGCTTACGACGTGTTTCAAGTTCATGCGAATTCTGCCAATCCACGGCGTACGACGTATTGAGATCATATTTAATTTTTTCGCCATGTTATTCATAATTCCCTCACGGAGCCTCGTATGATGCAGTGGGAGCATGCACAACTCTGCAACGCTTCAATACTGCCACCTGGTGGATGATCGGCGAGTTGCCAAACCGGAAATGGACGAGTCGACCTCGGTGCGTCTTGGAAATGCGTCCGGCACTCGCATATTGTTGCAGGACTGTATACACACGTCCATCCAGAAATGGATTTAGGAGATCGCCGTCAAATAAGTGGGATCTTTTTCCTCCAGTCTCATCGTCGAACGGTAAGAGGACGCTGACGTTACTTTCAGCCTGTTTGTTTATTATTATCCATGCAAACCGCTCTGATCAATATATCACCCATACTACATAAAGCATTTACCGACGATCACGGAATTATAAACGACCCCCCCCCCCCCCCGTTCACCCGCGCATGATCAGTCATAACGTTTAGGATCATGTACAGTTGAATCTTTTTTTATATAGCGTGTATCGCCAACAAACGGCATTTGATAATCAATATATGCGTTTATGCCTATATCTCACGTTCTAGAAATTACTGCAGAAAACGATAAAAACATATTTATATTCTAGACGGTATTTTCGTATGAATCTATGAATGAAAAAGTAAAACGTTCCTACATCCTGAACGATAGATAATCGATGTTGAATGGGCCATAGTAATGTCAATTTAGCAATACAATTTAAAAAGTTATAGCCCTGCAAAGAAGGTGAACATCTCCATAGGCTTACAGTGCTGGCAGAGTGGTATAAGATGCTCAAATTGCGTGGCAGGGAATGTGTTAAGGAGGATGTATTTGTGGTCTGACAGTGCAATGGGCCTCAAGTCAACGTCAAAGCTATCGAATAGCCTAGAGGAAGAAAAAACATACCGTAAATCCTCAAATAGAGGAGGGACCTCCGATAAAGGAGGGGCCTCTTATAATGGGGGGGGGGGGGGGGGGGTATTGATGCATTTAGACAAACACAGGCCTATCTCTAATATAAGGTTGCAAAATAAAGTATTTTTTAAATTTTTCGTGCCGTGATATAGAATGAGATAAACTCTTGCCAATGGAAATCAAGTGCTGCCTCCCGCTACACTGACTACCGTACATTAACGTCTCCCTCTGGTTAGCTTTAGCGCTAGCCGCTAGCTAATGTTGTCATAATATCTAGATCTGTGGTGTCAGCTGGATGACGTTGACTTCGTTTGCAAACGTTAACGTTCGCTATCTATATCGCATTGGCAGACGAGGCTGGCGTTGTCCAGTTGACACATTACAGACCATGATGCTATGATAACGTTAGTAGCTAAAGCTACTGCATGTAAACAACTCGATTCAACTGAGGAAGTTGAGAAGGTACCACACGCTAAACCGTCCCCGGACCCCACAACCTAGTATAGACAGTTCCAACTTCAGTGTGTGAATTACGTTAATCCCACAATTACTCAACTGCACTCAATATTTAAATACCAATGCTAGTCTAAATAAATGTAGACAGACAATGTACGTATTAAAAAATTAAAATAATAATAATAATAATAATAATAATAATAATAATAATAATAATAATAATGCAATAAAAGTCTGAAAATGAAGGGATTATGTCCATGAGTGTAATTTTTTTAAATTAAGGCCTGCCTCTTATATAAGCCTCTCTCTAAAAAAAGATTTACGGTAATCAATTCTGGAAAAAGTTGTATGTCTCGCAGAGAAACAAGAGTAGTCTTGCACGGTTGGGTTGAGTAACCGCCACATATCAGTGACCCCCGTGTCTTTAGACCAGTCACGTAGGGCCGCGGTAGCTTGCTTCTGATCTTGGGTTTCAGCATTACCGGACTTATCAATCAATGGATCCCAAATGGCATTGAAATCAGCACCCACTATAAATGAGTACTCAGGTAGTTTCAACATCTCTGTAGTGAGTACAGTATAAAAGTTTTTTAGTATTCCATTTTAGCAATAGTAATTCGACCTTCTGCACAGACCACACGTCTAATAGTTTAATATTCAACTTCCGTTTAGCTACTATGGCTACTCCACAGGACTTAGTGCTAAAAGAAGAGGAGCTTATGTTATGATAAAATTTGTTTGCAAGTCTTGCACTGTCAACCATTAAAAGATGCGTTTCACTCAGCATAGCCATGTCCCCCTCCTGCCTTTTCAACCATGTTAGTACACTTGTGCGTTTATGTGGAATATTAAGACCCCCTGTATTCCAGTTCAATATGTTTAAATGAGCCATAGTCTAAGAAGGCTGCAGTATGACTGAATGTAATTGTTTGGAGTAGCACAACATAACAGATATATATCCATTTGTTAACACTTTGAATGCCCAGCAGGGGGCGCACATTTAGTGCTTGAATGCCCACCATCCGCTTCAATGTTAACGTTAATATCGCCTAATCTATGTTTTAAATTATGGCTATGTGTCTAATCTGCCCGTCGCATTATCAATGACCCCCTCAACATTGTCGAAGCGGATTGTTTTTTTATCGGTTCATTTCCGTTTTATAGCATTTTGAAAAGCCCTCGTTTTCAAGAAGAAAAAAAAAGAATCCCTGATAAACGCTGATGTACTGTAATATTCTAGAACGTTGTCATTGTTCAGCCTATTTATGAATCGTTTTCAAATAAACGCTAGATTATCGATAGTATATGTGTACGTATGCACGCTGGTGCCGCAAGCTGTAAATCTATTCTCTTATTTCCTGATCACTCGCACAGTCAAAACAGCCATATCACATATAGGGGGAAAGCTTATATCTCCGTGAAAAAACGTCTGATTATCCTAATACTGGTAACATAGATTCCTTACCTGAGATCAGATGGTATCCACATGGATTATTCCAATTTCTGATCGACCATTCCAAAAATCAATCCTTTTATTGTTCCCACGTGTATATACTGTAAAACAGCGTATACACGCTGTGCTGAGGGTCCAACACGAAGCTGATGGGCCCCGGTTACATGCGTGAGAAGTAAAATGTGGAGTCCGGTTTTTTTTACCCAATGCATTTTCATTGAGTCCAATCCAAAAGGGTGAATTACCATCTGGGAGACGATAGGGGGTGCTTATTTCACATCTGAGCGCCTGGGGTGGCTGATTTACCAACGGTAGACTCGGTTGATGAAATATGAATTCAGATTGCGAATAAAAAAATAATAATAGAAAAAAACGAATATTCTCGTTAAGGGCATTCAACCCGTGGGGGGTAAACCCGAGAAAACTCGGGTTGGCAATCAAAGTGTTAAGGTCCTATTGAGATCCGAGCGTGAGCGTGAAAACAAACATAAAATAGACGAATAGAGCGAGTCCCCTGGAAAGAAAAACAAAAAAACACACAATCCCCCATTCCCACCCCCCTCCCCCCCTTCAAATTACTTGTCCGGTATCGCCTGACCGAGCATAGCAACCACAACAACCATATGTATCCTACCATAGGGCCTAAACCCCTCAAACCTACCATAAATAGATTACTCTCTCAGTGGTTGCTTGCCACACTCCCAAAAGGGACACCCTTTTTTGCAACTCAAGGGACACCAACAAGCTCAACAAGCTGGTGAGGAAGGCTAGCTCCGTGGTGGGAGTCAAGCTACCTAGACTAGAGGTGATGGCAGAGAGGGGGATGAGAAGGAAGCTGGCTGCCATCATGGAGAACCCCTACCACCCCCTCTACGACGAGCTAGTCAAGATGAGAAGCTCGTTTAGCCACAGACTCATACCCCCCCGACCAGTGGCGGCCGCTGGGTACTTCGCCACTAGGGGCGCTATACCAAATATTTTGCGAACATGTACAGTACAGTACTCTTATGAACGAGTCGCTCAGCTGTTACTACAACAACACACAACCAGTCAAATAAAGTATAGTCTAGACTCTAATTCACAACTTGAAACACAATATAAATAGAAAAGTTAGAAACAAAACTCGCCCGTCTACAAACACAGGCAGATCTCTCCCTCTCTCCTTCTCTCTCTCACACACAGCGCGACGTGGAATCGATTCGTTACACAATCAGACCTATTATATACCAAGAATAACTTCAGTATGAGTACAGGGCTGTACACATATTTTGCATATTGTTAAACGAGCCAAGGCTAGCTATTAAACTATCGATATGAATCGAAAATCTGGGACCCTGATGTAAACAAGACAAACGTCTTTCTCTGGTCTGCATCCCCTTAACAATTGTGTGTATTGAGCCGTACTGTATTGTACCCATTCTGCAATCTGTTAATAAAGTTCTCATTCATTCATTCATTCAAACATAGACGATATTGAACAAGCCATAATCCACGTATTTTCAATCCGAGAGAGCTGCAGTAGTTAAATCAATGAGCCATCGATAAATAAACAATCAGCAATGTCTCGCTTCATGAATGGCCAGCAGTAGTACTGCTCCTAAAAAAACTATTTACAACCGTTAACGTTAAGAAGAGAGAGAGAGAGAGAGAGAGAGAGAGAGATTTCTTCAACCTCGAACCTAAATTCCTTAGCAACCCGTGTTACCAAGTAAACAAATCACAGAACGATAGCCAGTTAGCCCGCACCAGCCTAGTAGTACTACTAACGTTAGCTCCCAGAACGATAGCCAGTTAGCCCGCACCAGCCTAGTAGTACTAACGTTAGAGAGAGAGAGAGAGAGACTCACTGTTTAGTTGAAACGTCCAGGGCAGGAAACGTGTATAATCCGCCATATAGCTTGTTAGCCAAGTGTTAGCTCAGCTGAGCTCGTCGACGTTAGCACAACACTCAACAAGTACATTCCTTTGTCCATTTCCGCTCGAACAGACTGCAAACTACCTGGCGTTCTATCGCCATGCTCTAAGACAAACTCTAACCTTAACCAACTTTGAAAGAGTGCCTAAGCTTAACAGTCTAAAGAACTTGCAGTCACAGCACGGCACGCTCTAAGACAAACAACAGTCCTAGTACCAGGAACCAAGCTAGAACTTGCTAGAATTGGAACATTAGAAATTGGATTCGGCCAATCAGAGATCGTCTCTGTGAAATTCTGCCATAGAAAAAAATACTGGCGTCGGCCAATCAGAGAGCGTCTCCGCGAAATGCGGCTATGGAAATTCTCACGGAAGTTCACGCTGCTTTCTAGACCGCTTCAAATCGCGCTCGGATTCCAACATAATAGTCATATTTCAACGCACAACGCCGTATGCACTGATTGGCTGTGACGGAGACAGCGATCAAACTGTGACGCGCACTCAGAGCGCTATCGCTTCTTGCCCGGGCGAGAAATACGAAAAAATAAAAAAAAACGTCACTTCCTGCCCATGAAAACGCTGTTTTTTTAATTTAGATAATAACGTTATATTGTGCATTGGAAATACAAACATACTTAAAATGAGTAAATATTATTCATTTTAAACATGTTTATATTATTTATAGGGCTATAAAACAAAAAACAAAAAAGTTTTTTTTCCCCCTTCTTCTCTCATTTAACAGGTGGGTCGGCGCCCATAGCGCCACCAGTGGCGAGCCGCCACTGCCCCCGACACTCAACTAACCGCCTCGGACAGTCCTTCATACCAGCGGCCATCAGGCTCCACAACAGTGGGCAGCGACTAGCGGCCTCCAGGCTCCACAACAGGGGGCAGCGACTGCTGCCAGACATTGACCTAGGACTAATAGGAACCCAAGGAGGACAATAACACTACCTTAGGCATACTGCACCTTATGTTGATACTGTGAATAATGTATATTTCAGTGGATCCTGTGATACTGTGAATAATGTATATTTCAGTAGATAGTAAATTATAACTAGAGGTGGGCATAGATACATTTTTTTAATCTAGATTAATCTATCTGCAATCCTGGATTTAATCTAGATTAATCTAGATTAAAATGGCTCAAAAAGAAAAAGAAAAAACCTGCCGAAGGCATTCAAAATATGTGTGTTCTACCCAAATAATGACCAGAAGTAAGTCCTTACTTTTTCTTTCCTCCTTATGTTTCTCAGGCCAGGTGGCCCATTACACCATGAGCCCATCTCCCGTTTCCAAAATGCATTACAGACTGTTTGAAAAAGCTGTTTTGCTATGATAATTGGTAATGAAATATCAAAATAATGTTCAATAAGATGTACTTGTGTTTAATAAGTTGTTTTATTCAGAAGTTAACACAAATAAATAATATTACCAGTACAGTACAGTATCTAGCACACTCTCAGGAGCAAAACAGAAAGAATCATTTCAAACTTGAACTATGTGACATGGCTTGAATCAACTGCTCCAGTGGAGTTGCTCAGTGGCCAATGGTGTCAACTGTGGTTGTACTGGGCAGCTCCCAGGTGTGAATGGAACTGTGTGAATGTGAAGCAGGGCGTTCCTGAAAAAGAGCATCTGTGCTCAGCGAACCTACCCTGGGTAAATAAATGTAAAAAAAAAATGTAAAAAAAAAAAAAATTAGATTAATGCGTTAATTATATTATCGCGCGATACTAGTATAGCGTTAACGCAGCACGTTAACGCCGTTAATGGCCCAGCTCTAATTATAACACTACCTTATGCATACTGCACCTTATGACACTGTGAATACTGTGAATATATTTTTCAGTTAGTTAGATAGTAAATTATATTGACCTATTTGTTTACACTGCTTGTGTTGTTTTTACTACCTGTACCCCCCCCCCCCCTTCCCCCATGCTGCTATGATGCCTGAATTTCCCCAAGGGGATCAATAAAGGAATATCTTATCTTATCTTAAAACTTAAAAATACATTTAAACAAAAGAAAGAAAATGCCTCAAAACGTAGAGTAAATGGAACAGTTCACATTAAACCTTATAAGAACATGGCTAAGTTTAAACAAGAAGAAGAAACCTAGAACAGGAACCATAGCAAGAGAAAGGGGGGGGGTATACAACCTACATGTGTACTGCATGATAAACGTGTGCAGTACGTCCACCAGGTCGGAGGGGGGCGATACTCCAAGTTTCAAGTTTCAAGTTTCTTTAATAGTTGTCATACAGAAGTACAGAATACTTTTATACAAAATGCTTCTTACTGTTGCGCTCCAGAGACTGTGCAAGACAAGATAAGTATGAAATAAAATAACATAGTAAAATTAGAAGTAAAAAAATGAGGTCACAGTGTTCAGTTTAGACATATGTACAATGTTCGATGCAGAATAGACGTAGTTACCATACAATATACAATACTGTGCAGTGTACTAATATACAATACTATATAGTGCAAGGCAGAAATGGAGAAATGGGACGAGGTGCAATTTAGGTACAATTCACAGTAGGTGTACGAGTTGTAGTGCAAATCCTTTATCAATAAATATAAAGTGTAAGTGTGTTTGTGTGATCTAAAGTGTGGAGAGTGGGTGCTGCAGTGTGTTGTTTGTTTGAGTGAGTGTGTGCGTGTGGGTGTGTGTGCTGTGTGCATTTGATGGTTGTTGCATAGTGATTATTGTTCGTTTAGCAGCCTGATGGCCTGGGGATAGAAGCTTCTTCTGAGTCTTTCTGTGCTCGCCTTAAGACTCCGGTATCGCTTGCCTGACCGCAGCAGTTCAAAGAGGCAGTTGTTCGGGTGGCTCGAGTCCTTAATAATTCTCTTAGCCTTCCCCTTGCACCGCTTGTTGTAAATGTTCTGGAGGGTGGGAAGCCCCCCTCCAATTGTGCGTTCGGCTGAACGTGTCACTCTTTGTAGTCTGCTACGGTCTTGTGCAGTGCTATTCCCAAACCAGGAGGTGATGTTGCCGGTCAGGATGCTCTCTATTGTACATGAGTAGAAGTTCCTCCGCTGACAAGTCCGTTGTTTCCTATGATTCACATAGAGTAGAGGTTGCATTGTAACTCACTGCTTTCTCATAGTGCAATTGGACCGCCGTGTCAGGAGAGGGCGCTGTGCAAAAAATCGTCTGACATTTTAGTGGACCAGCAGGTCAACAGCAGATGAGGACGCACCTGGCCGCAGACGTGTGTGGCTAGCAGAAAGTAGCTGGAAGGCTGGTGGATCCATGAGACCCCAGCCAGTCCGATAAAATATGTACACACACACAAAAGAAAACGCATCACGGAGGCAATAAGCCAAGTCAAGATGAGGCGTGAGTGACATGCATAAAAGTCATAGGTCATTTAAACAAAGCTAGCGCTTAGCTCCCCGGCACATAGTGGATGTAAAAAAATAAAAAAAACACATTGTGTACTAGTCCTCAAGAAGTCCACGGCGTCCTCAGGCGATGAAAGATGTTTTTTCGCGCCGTCTCCGGTCGTGATGAAAAGCCTCACAGGGAACTGAAGAGACGGCTTGAGTCCTTGCTTGTAGAGGGGGCCCATGACGTCTTTGTAGTGGGAACACTGCTCCACGACTTCAGGATAGTAGTCTTCAAAGATTAGGACTGGTTTCCCTCTGTATTTCAGCGTTCCCCTCCTCTTCCGTGCCTCCCGGATAATCCTCTCTTTTATTCGATAATGATGTAGGCGAGCAATAACCGCTCTAGGCCTGGAACCGGGTGCTGGTTTGGCAGTAAGGGCCCTGTGACACTGGTCCAATTCTGGTGGCGTAGGGAGGACCTCCTTCCCCAGAATTTCAACCAGTACCTCCGCAAAAAAGTCACTAGGCCGGTCGCTATGAACGGACTCATCCAGTCCTAATATGCAAATATTAGACCGGCGGCTGCGAGACTCGACGTTGGTTAGCTTAGACTTTAGCTTATCATTGCTCTCTTCTAGCGCCGTACATCTAGCCTCTAGCTCGTCCACCCTACCAGTCCAAGTATTCAAGCAGGTCAGACGCTCTGCATGGTCATTAACCGACGTCCAGAGGCTGTCGAGTTTGGCTTCGAGCGAGGCAGCGGACGCTCTGATTTCGTTGGTTAAGGATTGCCTGAGCTCTTCAATTAGCCCAGCAATGGCGGTTATATCAGCGGGAGCGTCGTCCTTCTTGGATTAATTTCTCAGTTGTCTCGTCGCCATTGTGGTTCTTGCAGCCAAAGAAAATAGGTAGAAACATAAAGGGGGTATATACAAAAAGGTTTAACCGAGTTGAAAATATAAAAAGAGGCTTTTAGGACAAAATATAAAAATACGGGAGTCACATGTGGCAATGAGCGACTACTCCATCCTCGACCCGGAACAGGAACCCCACAAAATAATATCTCTATAACCAAAGTTACTCAACATGCTGTTGTGAGGGCTGCATCTGAAGTCCTGTTCCTCTGTTTCCATAACACATGCTTTATTATGCCTAAAGTATGCCTAAAGTAATTTCTCTGACAAATATCAAGAAAATAACTTAAAAATCTACCTAGAACTAAATAATTGCTCTTTTCAAGTCTTACTGGACAATATATATATATATATATATATATATATATATATATATATATATATGAATTAATTTTCTAAATAATACCTCTTCTGTATTCGAAAATCCAGCTTTAAAAATATATATCTTTGTATCTTTTCAATGTAATGTAAATTATAAAACAGTAACCTCACACAGATACTATTTAAAAGTGCACTATGCAGTTTCGGATTTGTTTACATTTGCATAACTTGCAATTATTGTACAAAACGAATTTATTACACACATAATCCTTAGAATGATCATAATGATCTTATATAATCATAAATCAAACCAAAACATCATTTTGAGGCATCAAAATAGTTTTAGATTATTTTCTTTCTCTCTGTATAGCGTCATAGCCCAAACCAGCTATCTAATAGGACTCTGTGTACTGCCTCTGGCAATGTTGACAAGAGCTTAATGATTATGAGTATGTATGTGTGCGTGTGTGTGCATGCTTAATCCTCAGCCTCCTAGGAATCACTAAGACGTTTCCCAGAGGACAAGAGGTCAAAAGGTGAGGCCAAGGCAACTTTGGAGGAAGTATGAGAGAATTAAGCATTAAGCTCTTTAGCCTTGGCCATCCAAATGCTAATCCGAAGAGCTCAAAGGCATCCTTGTAAATGAATCCTATGTGTGTGGCTTTGCTCCCTTCATAAGGCAGATATGTGACAAAAGAAACCAGTTCCCTTTTGAAGTGACAGACTAACTAAAGGAAAGCATATTAAACTTTAGTTTCCTCAATATTTCTTCAACTTTCCTTGAATTTCGGCTACTACAGTTGAATATAGTTGAGGAAATTGTGTGAGGTCTGCTCTCCTCCCAGTGACATCACCTGGCGGAGTTTCTTGGGGGACGAATGCGGCCAAACTCTCGAGACACAGAGCGTGGTACGTTTTTTGTCAGATTGTCAAATATCCTGCTCACAACAAAACTATTTAAACCTGCTTACAGTAGTGGCCCTTTAATAACAGAGGTCGTTTGGGCATTGGAGCCTGAAAGATGAGTGTATGAGACTACTCTACTCTGCCTTTTCAGTTTTCCATTGCGAAAATTTGCGGGTGGTACCTGGTACCAGGTACTTTTTCTAGTACCTGCTTTGTCTGGGTTCCAAGCGGGTAGAGAAGCGGTACAAAAAAGTGACGTGAAGCACTACAGACCACTGATTGGTCAGAAGAGAGAATGATCACTACGTCACCATTGTGCTACATGGGGGACGTCCTGCACAAACCCGTCATCTTTAAATCGCCTCTGTACTACTAAACATTAGCATTCATTATTTGTTTGCAGTGAGAACAAAGTGCATTAAACAAAAAAAGATACATTTACAATATATTCTGCCTTATGTATTGATGAAACAAAACCAACAGCAACACAATTTACCACCAAATATATTGCTAATTTTGTTAGCTTATGTGAACTTATAACTGTTAGCACAGAGAGACACTCCACCTCACAGAGACAATCCACCTCACAGAGACGCTCCACCTCACAGAGAGACGCTCCACCTCACAGAGACACTCCACCTCACACAGAGATGCTCCACCTCACAGAGACACTCCACCTCACACAGACGCTCCACCTCACAGAGAGACGCTCCACCTCACAGAGAGACTCTCCACCTCACAGAGACGCTCCACCTCACAGAGAGACGCTCCACCTCACAGCACAGAGACACTCCACCTCACAGCACAGAGACACTCCACCTTACAGAGAGACACTCCACCTCACAGAGAGACGCTCCCGCTTGTTAAGAGGTTCCTATTATTATAATATTTTTTTGTAAGATTTGAAAAGACCTATTATTTAGTTCTAGGTAGATTTTTAAGTTATTTTCTTAAGATTTGTCAGAGAAATTACTTTAGGCATAATAAATCATGTTGAGTAACTTTGGTTATAGGGAGATATTATTTATATTATATTATATAAAATAATATAAATAATAATTTTCTATACATACAGAGGAGGCATACTTTAAATATATTAAAATGATAAGGCATCTTTGAGTAAACTTTGAGTATCATTTAAGTGTCTTGAGGTTGGGGGCAGAGTGTCTTGGAAATCACAACATGGTCACCCTATTTTATTACCTGTTTATTATGTCTATTTTATTATTAGTATTATTGCACAATCAAAGCGGGCATGGCCGCCCGCATTTCACTGTATGCCCTGATATGTGACAAATAAAACTCTTGAATCTTGAATCACCATGCTGCCATTGCCAATAACTGCATAAGATAAGATAAGATATTCCTTTATTGATCCCCTTGGGGAAATGCAGGCATCATAGCAGCATGGGGGAGGGGAGGTACAGGTAGTAGAAGACATGATACAGGTCATAAAATTATAGTACAGTGGAGAAGTAAAAAATACAAATAGGCAGTGTAAACAATATAACAATATAATTAACTCTGGATATGCGCATATAGGCAAGTAGGCTTGAGGTGCAAGATGAGGGTATGTATGCCCTCTCAGTTATATTTGCCCTCCAATAAATATAGTTACAATATATATATAATCTAATATCTAATCTAATATATATTAAAAAAAATGCAAAAAATGCAAAATATATGCTCTGATGAAATAAGTATAAACATACAACATACAAACATAAACACCAACTTATCTTTCATGTAATACCATAATCACTATCGATGGATTCGGTGATGATTGAGTTTAGCTGTAATTGTAATCTAGCTGTATGTGAGGGCTGGACCAGTACTGCGCACTTCTCAGTGCCAATTACCATCACGCACCTGAGAGGAGTTTCCAATCAGCTCGGCGGGAGCACTCTTATACTCGGTTTGCATAAAGCTGCAGAGCCGCAGAGTCAACTCTGCTAAGGGCAGTGCTGCAGAGCCGCAGAGCCCAACATGGCTAAAGGACATTCCCCTCAAATGGATTAACGTTGTGGTTGCACATTTCTGTTTTGTGAAAATAAATACGCCCTTCGGTTTTGGCTAACTCTGAACTACCTGTCTGTGTTGTGCTGTTGGGGTTGTTTACAAACCATAACACTGTCATTGTAACAAACGTCCCAAATTAACCACCCCAAAGATTTATTATGTAGAATAAAAATGTCTGAAGATGCTTCTTCATGGGTATCTTTACTACTATGCACTCAACACTGCAGCACCGTCGTTTCAGCACTGTTTGATGAACATTGTTACTCAGTTGTGAGTTGTACCCTTCCTGCTGACTTGCTGTAAAGAACCTGTATATCGCTTTGGATAAAAGCGTCATCTGTAAATGTAAAATGTATCATCCCAATGATTTTTTTTTCACAGGAACTCTACTGTTAAGTGCACTAGAAAACATTGTGTCTGAAAGGTTTATTCAAATACATAACTCTGCAACAATTAGATGCTATATCTTTCCTTTTAACCTGCGCCCCCAAAATTGGCCATTTTAGTTTTCATTTCTGAGGACTGCATACTTTTTTTGCAAACCAAAACAACATACTTTATACTTATAGCACATGCATGAGCCTGGTCTCTTTTTAAAGATGACATTCTGAAGTTTCTAATTCCAGAAAGACTTTTAGTGCTAATGAAATAGAGTAACATAGGTCTGAACTTGAGTTTTAGAAAAACTTGTTACTCACGTTTTTCTGTAGTAGTTAGTAGTCCAGAGGTAGTATTTCCCAAGAAGGTACATAGACTGAAGCCTTATGTAGTACATGTCCACATTTCATAAAGATCCATTCAGAAATGAGTGATTAGGAGTGATTTAGGTAAACTGTGTACAAAAGAAAAACTCAGTTTTCTCATTAATTCTGCTGTTTTTCTCGTCCTGTTTTCGCTCGTTAGTTTTTCACCTAGATCCCTGATTCATACATCCCCAGGTGGGGTATCATTGGAAAGCCACACCATTGGCTATAACCCTCCATAATAATTTTCGAGATCGCCAAATGATTGACGGAACTAGAGCCCGAAGAGTCGGGAGTGGTATTTTGCGCAATACTGTGTACTTTGCACAAGCCTCAAATACCGGCATGTAACTCGAGAACCGCTCAACGGATTTTGTCGCTATCGACAGGCAACAAATAAGCCTTCAATTCGATATATATATTGTATTACAAAATATGCACACCCGAGCCACTAGTGGCCGCCAAAGTGCCGGTGGGCAAATCAAAGTGAAATGGTGGCAATGTTTTTTCCCACTGTTTTGGGAATTATGCTTTTTCCACCTAAAACAACAGATTTTGTGTGGACTTCGCTTGGTTTGTCTTGGCCGGATTTACTACTTTGTTACTTTGGTGATTGTAAATGATAATTGAACCCTTGCAGTGAAGAACCAAATAACTAATACGTTATTGGACGGCATATGTATTTGCAGTTTGTAAGGTTAAGAAAACACTCAAGCGAGGGGCGCTCCCGGGTCGTCACAGGTTCGTTTCCCAATCCCCGCGACCATTTGCTGCATGTCTTCCCTACCTCTCCTCCCGTTCTCCCTCTCTCCTCTATCGGCCCTGCGTGGCCAGAAAAAGCTGTAAAACGCTAATAAAGATAACAAAAAAGACATTTTGAGTGGCCACTGGCCAGTTGCCCATTTTGGATTGCACTAGAGACCAAGCGTGCCTAGGCAACTGAATGGTAAAACATTATAATCTACGATGAAGCACTTGACGTGTGCTTTCAAGTGGCAGAGAGAAAGAACATGAGAGAAACAGAGTGAGTTTGGCTTAATTCATCAGACCTCTAGGCGTCTGTCTTGACGTGAAATACAAGCAGGTTTCTCCTCCTGGCAGGAGGTCAATAAAAGGACTGGACTGCTGCGTATTCAGCCACTGAACAGAGGCCCTCAGGGAGAACACACACACACACGCACACACGCACACGCACACACACACACACACACACACTCACACTCACACTCACACTCACACTCACACACACATACATTTGTCAAGGCCAGGGCCCTATTCCCCGTACCTGGTTCAACTAAATCGATCAAAAGTCCCATTATCCAGATTAAATTAACGGGATGTTTGAATCCAGGCTTTCCCTATTCCTCGAACGCTGATTCAGTCTCGTTAATTCGAACCAGACTTGATACTCAGGATAATTGTGCACGGCCGCCTCACCTGAAAAGACAGCAGGTGTCGATCGCAGAAATCCTGATTTTCTAACAGCATTGATTGATTGATTGATTTAAAACTTTATTAGCGAGCTGGCATTTCTTTGCGAGGGTGTGGCCATGAAGTTCTGTATCGTATAGCTCTCGCTCGGCGTCACTCTCTGCACTGTCCTCGCACACGTGCACGCGCACTGAATAAAGACCACAATGTACCTTTAATCCCAATATTTGTCTGACCACACCCCTATCAGCTTACCCATATAAGCAGGGGTGGGGCCACCCACTCGCCTCCTTCTCGCTTTCACCACAAGGAAGTGCCTCTGTAGATCCCCACTTGAAGTGATGTGATGGTAGGATAAGAGTTGGAAAACAAGGATACGTTGACATCATATCTTTATTTTCTCTCTCACTATTTTCGAGAAAATACGGCGATATTGTCTTCGTACTGGAGTGTCTGGAAGATGATGATCATTCTAAAAATCCTCCACCGGTTTTCGTATTGGGAGTTCGCGCCGCTACATGCTTTTCCAACTGCAGTCCTTGCTGTGTGCTGGTTGCGGTAAAGACACAGCTGGGCTGTAGGACGCGCCACTGTTGTGAGGAGCGGTGGGTTCCAGGTTTGGTGAGTTATGTTTGCTGGCAAGCTCCACTTGTCTGTTAGTGCTATGGGGGCTAGTTGACAATGTTTATGAAAACCGGCCCCAGACTAGGGTCCTTTGTTCAGCCTCCTAGGCGACAGAAGACCTTGGTCTGAAGCCCATTATAGTTTAACTAGTGGGCCACGACCATTAACACTGGTGATCCCTGTGTTTTCTGGACGAGTGGATGTCTCTCTGTCACCGTGTTAGGCCCCATCTTTCATATCCAAATGAGAGTATTCCCTCACGAGGAGATATGGGCATAGATGTTCATTAGCGGAAGATCTGTGTTCAAAGTCAGCTACACAGGCCAGTTGGGTATTGTGCTGGCTCCGTCGGGTGTTGGTAAAATCACTGTTGTAAAACTGTGTTGACATCTTGTTTATCTTTTCTCTTAAAAAGTGAGGAGGGTTTCAGAACGGCGGCCTGTCTCGGTGAGTGTTATATCATTGTGTACAAGTTCAGGTGATAGCTGCTTAGCTTACGTGCTAGTGGTGGCCTACTGTTAGCCAGTCAGCTGTTAGCTGCGGCGCTAGCCTGCTGTGATCACTAGGTGGCCTACCTGGCTAGGCTAGGAAACGTTAGCTTGCTGCTGTCGCTGCTTAGCTTACGTGCTAGTGGTGGCCTACTGTTAGCCAGTCAGCTGTTAGCTGCGGCGCTAGCCTGCTGTGATCACTAGGTGGCCTACCTGGCTAGGCTAGGAAACGTTAGCTTGCTGCTATCGGCCGAGGCCCAGCGCGGGGTGGCTCCGGCCCCTCGCGCGCCGCCGCGGTTCCCAACTCCCCTCTCCCTTACAGGGAGAGGCGGGGGGGGGGATTCGAAGCTCCCCTCTGGTCGCGTGCGCCGTTCGCTCGGCGTCTCGCAGGCAGGGGCGGTAGCGACCGACGGTTGGAGCGGCCGTTAGCTTAATGCTACTCTGTTGAACGTGCTTTGATTATAACATGTTTTAAACACTCTTGACTATGATGTCATCTTTGACAGAGGATGTTCGTCGAACCTGCCCTGGGCCAGGACGGCAAGGACTGCGTCAACAAGAGGGACCGTAGCGACGGGAGGGAGCGGCGACGCTGCCCAGATCGACAACACAGGACGGCTGTGTTTACTACGGTGCCTTGAGACTGCACTTCGCTTGATCTACGCTCCGGGTAGGCAAGGTTTGGCCAGACCTTGTACACTTCTTCTGGCTTTCCCTTCTAAATGTTTTGTAAATAACGATGTTTTCCAAAAACGAGTGTTGCTGCACTACATTTAGGATACGACGCAAGTTATGTGTGAATTGTCTTGTCACTGGTATTTAGCTTCTCCATGCAAATCGGGTTGTTGTTACAGATGTGAAAATGATCTGGTTTGTTGTGTTGAGAAACATCATGTGTGTTTATATGTACCGTGTACTCACAACTAAGGGGGTTAACTAACCTATAAAGCTATGCTTAGTGACAAATGAGTAAAGAATGATTCTCTTCTCAGCCTGTAATGACAATGAACAGTGTTTTCACATATTAACAGGTTTTCCTGTTTTAACTGGCCGTATTAAGGGTAAAGTAGGAGGATTGTGTTTCCCCCCGGTTCCCTGGGGACTTCTTCATCCTCCAAGAAAAGATTGTTTGGTCGCTTTCGTGTGTGCTTAGCAAGGCCTGTGGCCGATACTAATCGAGAATTATGTATTCTCTCATTATGAAAAACGGCGTTCCTCTGTAGAGTGTTTTTGCCATTTTTTGTAGGTGATGATGGGTTGAGTGTGTCATGTGACCTACAACTGGGTTGGACTGGCCACAGAAGCACATGTGTAAGTTTGGTACCGGGGCTCTTGGAGAGCCCTCTCTATTCTGTGTTTTTTCCTTAGTAAAAATCAGATAGCAGGTTAGCTCATGCGCTGTGTGAAGCTGTCAGACGCTTCATAGAGCTGACTATGACTGTGTCATACTCTCTTTTTGTCATTACATCGTATCATGGGTGTGGGGTCGTAAAGGGGTGAACTGGTAACCTTTCCTCCCCCTTTTTTCTGTTGGTCAGGGGTAAACCCACCTGTCCTTCAAGGTTCCTGTCACGTTGCGGTTCGGCACGTTACAGGGTGAGGGGGGGAGGGAGTTTCCTGGTCCCACGGCCTGGAATATTGGGCGTGTGCACCGCAGAAATTCCCCCGCCATAGAGTACGTCACCGTGCGCGTCTCTGTTGGTAGGACTTCCGTGTGCTGTTCAGGTCCATGTGATGGATCTGTTTCGGGGGGTGGTCAGGGCTCCTCCCCACCAAGCTCCTATTCGGGCCTTCTGTGAGTTGGGACTCCTCCTTCCATGTGAGGGAGCCTCCTTCAGAGTACAGAGCCTCCTCCTCAGATTGTCAAGGTGAGTGGACCCTCAAGAAGGAGTCCTACTCTATTGTGTATGTATTCGATTCAATTCGATTATTGAGTGTGTATGGGTTCAGTGCCTCCTCCCCGGAGAGCCCTAAAACCAATTTTTTACATGGCTCAAGGTGCAATATATTCTTTTCAATCTGTACAGCTTGCGTGTGAAGTCTCTCTGGGGATTCCCGTCTCCTTCCTATGGGAGGGTGGTGGGATGTAAAAATGTGAAATTTTTTTTACCCCCGGCTGTGTAGACTGGGATACATACTGTTGGTGCTTCCTGCTTTTCTATTAAAAAGAGTTGGAGTTAGGAAGTGTCACACCCCTCTTGTCGTTCCCCTGGGCGCCTTGGGGATTCAATGACAGGTCTAAATAGCTTGTTCATTGATGTGGGTGTGTCCTGACGCACGTATAGTGCTAGCTCGGGGTGTTCTGTAAACAGGCGACTGACTGGCACGCCTTGGTTGCTTGAGGTTAAAATGGCGTTTTTATAAAGCAACTGGGATGGAGGTTTTTCCTCTTCCGACGACCAAATCCGACGACCTGGTTTGGTTATCGACGGATTCTCGTTCATATCTGGGGGATGATGACGGAATGGATCTGAACATATGTAGAGGGGTCTCACGCCCTGGGGGTGGGCCACCGGGCGCGGTTCGCCCGAACGTCTGGGTGGCGCCTTCTTTTCATGTTTAAGATCAACACGCATATCTGCCCCTTCTCCTGGAGTAGGCATGTCGGCGTGGTTAGGGCACGGGACTGGTTCTGGTCACGCTGGTCCGGATCAGTTGAACCCGTTGTCCGCCAGGGATGCAGATCTGCTGTTCTGGTACCCTGAGGGACTTGGGCTTTTTTCAGGGGGAAAAATGCCAGGTCGGTCCGGGTGTCACAGGGTTAAGCGCTATGGAGACCCTGGTTGGGTAAATTTTTTACTCAGCACTGTCGTAATGGCTTACGGCCATGCCAACCTGTACACGCTCGATCTCGTCAGATCTCGGCCGCTACACAGGTTGGTCCTGGTTAGTACTTGGTTGGAAGACCGCCTGGGAATACCAAGTACGGTGTGCTTGGGGCTGGTTCTCCATTCTTTTTCGCTCCTCTCTCACGCATGGCGAAGAGGGGCCTGTTGGGGTGGTCTTTTGACCTCCTCTGGTGACCCTGTGCTTCCCGTATCGCCGGGCCCGGTCCGAAGTCATGTTTCGTCGACCCGTAGGCCTGGGTTAACCCTTTTTTGAAAACTGAAACACTTGTACTGCGGTATAGCCGGTGTATACCCGCAGGTGTGTTTTGGAGTTTCTTCTTGAGGGGTTATAGGAACAACCACCGCATTGGGTAACACCAAGGTGGTTGATTCCCTGGTGTGTTGGAGCACTGTCAACTCCCGGGTTACCCGGTTGCGGGTGCCCCTGCACGTTCATGACGTCTGCCAATCGTGTCAGCCTTCTCTGCCTCAACCCCTCTGGGTGGGTTTTTTTTAAATGGAGGCTTGGTCATGCAACAACGCCAGCATACGCCCCTTCCGCTGGGGCGGCTGTGTTCAGCTGTCCCCTCTGGCGCCTGTCTCGTCCGCAGTCTCCAGGCTAGGGTTAACAGCCTGTTGCCTGGTTTTTCCCCGGTGCACTGCCTGCTTCCGTTGGTTAACCTTTTTTGTGTGCTTACGGCCATGCTGACTGCCTGTTCTGCAGGGTCAGTGTGCCAGGCGGTGTACTGTTGGGGGGACAGGGCCCGCTCGGCTGAGGGGCCTTTGTCCGAATACGCTGGCGATGTGGGGGGCGGGGTCACTAAGTGCCCACCTGGTGGGGTCTTGATGCTGGCATCATGGACTTCTCCGGGCCCCCGTTCCAGGGGGTCCAGTCCCTTTGGTGGGTCTGGGTCTTCCTTCGCGCTCCGCTGCTACGGCCTTGCCACGGGGTTGGGTTTGCCCTTGACCCCGTGATTCTGGGGGCAGTAACGAGGTTGTTTCCTCTGTTCGTTCCCGGGTGGCATGCGGGTTGTGCGTGTGTGTAGTCGTGGGGTCAAGCCACGGTCTGCTCACCCTGTGCGTTGAGTTGCTTGAGTGCCTCTTCGCACGGTCGGGTCCATCGCCCTCCCGTGAAGCCCCCAATAGGGGGGGTGCCCTCCATTAGGGTGGGTCGGGGGGGCTCGGCCCTCCCTGTTCTGATGGTTGTGGGGGGCTTTCAGCGGGGTGTATTTGTCGGCCGATGGCTCTCGGTCGGCCTCCCTTGTGCAGAGAGTGACGCCGAGCGAGAGCTATACGATACAGAACGTTAGGTTATGACTATAACCAAGTTCTGTTAGTATAGCGACGCTCGGCGTCCGACGCCGCTGCAGCCCTTGATCTCGCCTTGTGGTGAAAGCTTGGGAAGGAGGCGAGTGGGTGGCCCCACCCCTGCTTATATGGGTAAGCTGATAGGGGTGTGGTCAGACAAATATTGGGATTAAAGGTACATTGTGGTCTTTATTCAGTGCGCGTGCACGTGTGCGAGGACAGTGCAGAGAGTGACGCTGAGCGTCGCTATACTAACAGAACTTGGTTATAGTCATAACCTAACGTTTATCCAGCTAACTGAACTTAACCCTGCTCTGGAGCAGGTTCAAACTTTCTGATCTGTTGCCATAGCGACTTAGAAAATCCGATGTCAAGGAACGGAAATGTCTGGTTAGCCAGGTACGAGGAACAGGGCCCAGAACTGAGACATCTAATCCAGAGTGATTCCTGCATTCTCCTGCTGATAAGCCAAGGAGCCAGACAGGCCTGCAGGCTGGAGATTTAGATTTTATTGAAGTTTATATAAAATATGCAACAACAACAAACAAACAACAAGTACAGATATAGCCTTAAGCTATTCAAATAATAAATGTATACAAAAAAATATATAGGCTAAATTTTTTTAAACAAAAACACAAAAGTAAAAAAAAAATTATTCATTACATATTTTAAAAGGAGTGGGAAGAAGTACACGTATTTAATCCCACCCCTTTTTACTCATCATCAGATCATACTTAAGTAACTTTACTAATTCATACTTTATTAACGGCTCTCTTTATTGTTAGACTTATAATGAAAAATTAACTTAGTTAACTAAAAACATTTGAATAATTCCTTGCCCAAACTGTAGGTTACCCTGTATAGTTTATCTAGCCATTTTATATACATATATACAACTACATACCTAGATATGCAGATCTCCATTGTGTTGGGGTCAAAGTCTTGAGTCTGGACATTTGATCTAACAGTCCAGTGGACAGAACCACAGAGAGGGAACATGAAGACATATAAGAGCATGTTGATTGAAGAAAACCAAGTGCATTATTCCAGAATTCCAAATGCAAAAACAAAACTCAAGTAGGTCTAACACCAGGGTTTAAGAATAACTTTATTTGTATAGCACCTTTCATACAGAAATTGCAGCTCAAAGTGCTTCACAGCAGTAAAATAATATGAGCATAAAGTGCAGACATATAAAACATAATTGGTTACAGACATATAGAACAAGCATAAAACAAGATTGTTTTTAAAGATAGCAGCAAGGTAATGTAAATCACAGTTTTTCCCATTAGGATCTAACATCCCAATAGGCCTCTCTGTTTACGGTTTGATTCAGTTTTAAATTAGGCAGTAATAAAAGAATAAAATAGAATAGACAGAGTAAAATAATAAGTGCAATCGGTACAATACAATGACCATTTAAATGCCTGATAAAAAAAAATACCAGCAAGGTAAGGCAAATCACAGTCTTTCACATTAGGATCTAACATCCTAATAGGCCTCTACCCTACGTCTCTGGTGTAATAAACTTCTCTTTATGATGAAAATGTGGGGGGGGGGGGGGGGGGTTGGGCTGCCAGAATATAGGATAGTTTGAAGTCGAGCTGTTTCATCGCAGCATTGATAATCGTTTTATAATCAATCCGTTGTGCCTGGAAAGCTCTCATTTGTCATTTCAGTCACTTGTTGTAGTCGAGTCACTAAGCCTAGAGTCCGAGTCGAGTCTCGAGTCCCCAGCGTTCGAGTCCGAGTCCCAGTCATCGAGGTTGAGTCCACGCCACTCTGGCAGTCAAAGAGCTGACGTACAAATAAAAAAAGGTCTACATTAACAAGTCTGAGTCCTTGTCTGCACCTTGCGAGTCCGAATGCAGTCAATTCTCAAGTCCAAGTCGAGTCACGAGTCCTGAAAATCCTGAAACTCTGACTTGAGTCCTACAACACTGCTTGCAAGTGCTGATATGGAAGATTGGGGGTTGGATCTCTTCCAGGTTATTTTTAATTTTTTTTATCCACTTTTTCTCCCCATTTTCTATTTTTCTCCCATCCCAATTTCGTATTTCCAATTCTTCCCTCCCCTGTCTTGAACGTTGCTAGACTATGCCTCCCACTGGTCGGCTGTAGTGAGGATAGAAGCCTTGCATCACGTGTCCCCTCCGGTACACGAGGAGGTAGCCTGTCGCATCTTTTCACCGCAGCAGCTCGAACTCTCAGTGGCGAGGAGTAACGCGTGGGAGGCTCACGCTGCCCCCGTTACTTCCTGTTTCCGCCGCACCGGCGTCATCCAACCGACCTGTAGGAGTCGCTGTCCACAACGTCCAATCCCCACCCACCGGCTTTCCCACCCTCTAACACTGCCAATTGTGTTAGTATGACGGCCGGCGAAGCCGGTAGCAACGCCGAGAGCTGGGCTCGATACCAGCATCTCCTGCGTTAGTGGCGAGCGCCTTTAATGATTGTATAGCATGTATCTGAATGGCTTGGAAGGTCTTGTGGACATAGCTGGTCACACTAGTTTACCATTCTGTTTACGACTGAATAAGCCGAGTATGACAGAGTCATTTCATATGTTCTGCTGGATCAAAGATCTTCAAAGAGGGCTTTGATTACATGTTAATGATTGCGGCTAGTCGTTCGTTTTGTTCCTTCAAAAGGAATGCAATTAGATCATTTATGGAAAGCACACGAGTCAGCACACGCATGAACCATTTTGAACCGCTGTATTTGAATCCACCGATTGAATTATTATGCCTTGCATTTGAGCTATATGAGGGGTACTGGCTCCCCATCAAATTTAGAATTCAGTTTAAGGTTCTGCTCATCCACAGAGCACTTCATGGTCAGGCACCTGCGTAAATCTGCGACCTACTGTGTCCTTACACCACGAGTAGATCTCTCAGGTCTTCTGACCAGGGCTTGTTGGCTGTCCCCCGGTCTAGATTAAAAACAAACCGAGCCTTTGAAACCGTGGCCCCCAGGCTATGGAATGCTCTTCCCATGGACTTAAGATCTGTGGTCTCTGTAAACCAGTGGAGGCTGCTGACCAAATTTTTTGGTGAAGCACAAATTATTATATTATATATTAAATTATATTTTTTAAACATCCCCAACGCTGCAACACCCCCATTCCTCCCAGGTGTCAGGCTCCTCATTCGCTTCCATTCATTTTGGGGACCATGTTTAAATATCATCCTTCTGAAGTATAAACAAATTATACTGCTGTGATGATTTCAATAAAACAGACGATTCTGAGTCAATGGTATGCAGTGGCGTTGCGCAATATGTCGGGGCCCCCCCCGCAGGGCAGACCACTCCCCTAAATCAAACCAAGCAGACCATGTACAGTATACAGTGGCTCGGCGGCCCGATCAAACCAAGCAGACCATGTACAGTATACAGTGGCTCGGCGGCCCCTGATCAAACCATGCAGACCATGTACAGTATACAGTGGCTCGGCGGCCCAATCAAACCAAGCAGACCATGTACAGTATACAGTGGCTTGGCGGCCCCTGATCAAACCAAGCAGACCATGTACAGTATGGCTCGGGCCCAACAAAAAATAACACAGTATGCTATGACTGGCCCCTGTAAATGTCCTAACACAACCCGCTCAATGTACAGTAAATTACCAAGTATGGTTTTGTCAATATTCCAATGTACAGTTTTGTTTGTACAGTTGTACAGTGTATGTCCCCCACCCACCCCTCCTACCCAACCCCTCCCCTCCCCCCACCCCACCAACCACCTCCAATGTACAGTCCCCCCCCCCCTACCCAACCTCCTCCAATGTACAGTTTCTACGTCAAATGTATATACTCCCTTTTCTGGACTCTTTTTATATCACAAACAGTACTGTATTTGCAAGTCTGGTATGTCAAAAATGTATAGATGTAGCAGTACTGTCTATCTGTATGTCATGTATGTCATATATGTTATGATGAATTGAAAATGGGGGACCCTGATGTAAACAAGACAAAAGTCTTTCTCTGGTCTGCATCCCCTTAACAATATGTATTGAGCTGTACTGTACTGTACCCATTCTGTAATCTGTTAATAAAGTTTTACAATTCAATTCAATTCACGGCAGAACATATAGTTTGGCTCCACACACACACACACACACACACACACACACACACACACACACACACACACACACACACACACACACACACAGCGGCATCACATATGAACGGTTATTCGGTTACTCACCATTGTAGCAGCTGACTGGCCTTTCTCCAAATGTGTAGACAATAGACAGACAGTGAAACAAAGTTCTCCTCCAAGTCCTGTGGGTATTGTCTCCTCAACGTTTCTGCAGCTGAGCGAATTGCAGTTCTGCTCAATAAATTAATCCGAGAGAGGAATCCGAATTTCCCCTCTAACTAGTGCTTCATTGCGTCATTAATAAAGTTTTCAATCAATAAATCAAACAATGACGTTTGTTTAGACATTCACAAGACTTGCATAACGTTACAACATAACGTTAGCTAGCAAGCAAGCTAGTCGACAATATCTCCTTCCTCCATTGCAACGCTATCTACAGTACTAGAGAATTCAAAGTGCCCGTGAGGCGATGACGTTGTTGTTGTTGTCACGCTTAGCTTTTATCGCAGGTGTATATATATATATATCATCAAACGATGCACAATAAGTTCATGAACAATAACAAAACACTCCACCCTGGGCCTGGTAGCTGCGGTGGTAGCCCTTTAGCTACGTTAGCTCCAACAAGTTACCTTCTTAAACTGAGATAAAAATTATTTTGTAAACAAGCTGCAGAGCCGCAGTACGGCAGACGAGAAACCATTCTCTGATTGGATCACAAGGCTGTCAATCATTCTAGCTGCAGAGCCGCAGAGCAGTAGAAAATAAACCATTCTCTGATTGGATCACAAGGCTGTCAATCATTCAATCCCCCATTCAATGTCAAGAGTTTAACTGCACGGACCGTGCTTAGATGACGTTAATAGCCTATTTTGATTGGCTATTATTTATTATTTATTTAATAATAATTTTGGCATTTTTCTAAAGAAAAAAAATTCACTGGCATTTTTTCTTACAGAGGAAAACATTTCCAATAAAAAAAAAAATAATAATAATAATAATAATAATAATAATAATAATAATAATAATAATAATAATAATAAAAAAATAAATATATATATATATATATATATATATATATATATATATATATGTGTAAATTAATAATAATTATGAATTATGAGTGAATTTGTGTTTCACGTGTTGTCATAGAGAAACCTCCACTGCTGTAAACACTATTAAAAAGCAGCTAAAGACTGTTGTTCAAACAGGCTTTTGGCTAACTATGTCTGTGTAAATCTTTTATGTCTTTTTTATCTGTTTTTTCTTTCACATTTACTTACTTTCTTTTTAACATGCTGCTATCCTTGCACTCTGTTGATGTTTTTATATGTGAAGCACTTTGTGACCCTGGTCTGTGAAAGATGTATTATAAATAAACTTTACTCACTTACTTACTTACTTACTTACTTACTTACTTACTTACTTACTTACTTACTTACTTACTTACTTACTTACTTACTTACTTACTTACTTACTTACTATGCCCCTCGTTAGCACAACACTATTCAGGAAGCCTCTTGGTTAAATTAATTTAATTTAATTTCAAACCTTTATTTATACAGGGGCAGCCGAGTGGCACAGTGGGAAAGGCGCTAGCCACTAACGCAGGAGATGCTGGAATCGAGCCCAGCTCTCTGCGTTGCTACCGGCTTGGCCGGTCGTTCATACTACCACAATTGGCAGTGGTAGAGGGTGGGAAAGCCGGTGGGTGGGGATTGGACGTTGTGGACAGCGACTCCTACAGGTCGGTTGGTGCGCCTGTACAGCAGAATCAGGAATTATCGGGGGCAGCGTGAGCCTCCCACGCGTTACTCCTCGCCACTGAGAGATTGCGCTGTTCAGGTGAAAAGATGCGACAGCTGCCTCCTCGTGTACCGGAGGGGACACGTGATGCAAGGCTTGGTCCTCACTGCAGCCGACCAGTGGGAGGCATAGTCTAGCAACGTTCGAGACAGGGGAGGGGAGAATTGAAGGGATAATTGGCGAGGCAAAATTGGGATGGGAGAAAAAATGGAAAATAAGGAGAAAAAGTGGATAAAGAAATTGACTTTATTTATACAGGTACAAATCTCATTGAGACATGAGTCTCATTTACAAGAGTGACCTGATCCACCAAACAAACATAAGAAATACATAAAACAAGTTCCAGACAAAAACAAGATAAGTAACACAACTAAAGGTCTAAGAGAGGCTAAAATCTAGATACATTAAATTAAGAGCGAGAACAAAAACATCAGAACTCAAAGAACAAGCACTCACCACATGAACTAGTACTGTGGACCAGCATTGGCGCAGCACTGTAGCAGGCTGGTTTCAAAAACTCATTGCTGGAAATCCTTAGTACAAAGCTGAAGGTTTCCTTTGGAGTGCCTTTTGTCTTCTGTGGACTACAGTTGAGACTTCTATTTTATAAAAATGTTCATCATTAATGCAAGATAATGGACAGGTCCGAGGCTGCCACATAGGAAACCATCAGTCTGCAATCATAGCCAAGGCCTCTGTTGTGTTGTTGTGTACTACCAAAGGTGGACCAAGGTGTATCTCTGTGTGTTTCACAGCTATCGGTCTGAAACCAGTGTGTATCTTCTCTCCCAGATGCTCTCTTAGTGATCCTGTTTATGGTAAATGGTAAATTGTGCATTTATATACCACTTTTATCGAAAGCGCTTTACAATTTGTTCCTCACATTTTACCCATTCACTCACACATTCACACACCGACGGCGGAGGGGACCATGCATGTTAAGTGTCTTGCTCAAGGACACGTCGACAGGCTGCCCGGGAGGAGCGGAAATCGAACCGGGAACCTCCATATAACCAAGACGACTACTCTACCTCAGTGGCGTCGTTGTTTAATTATTATTTTTTTTTTTAGTAAGTAGTTTTCATTTGATCCTATAATTTTTTCATTCACCGATTTGTGAACTTTTTTTTAGTGTCCTGAAAGGTGCCTTATAAATCAAAGGCATTATTATTATTATTATTATTATTATTATTATTATTATTATTATTATTATTATTATTATTATTATTATTATTATTATTATTATTATTATTATTTAGTAGGGACTGCATCTATGCCTGTCCTGACCAGGGCCCCGTTCCCCGTACCTGGCTAACTGAGTTAGCCGGATAATTTCCAGCATAGCCTGACTTAAAGGGGAACTCCAACATTTTGGGAAATTAGCTTATTTAACATCTTCCCTGGAGTTAGACAAGAAGATACATACCTTTTTTGTCTCTGTGCGTGCATTTTAGCTTTGGGAATAGACGCTCCGTTAGCATAGCTTAGCTTCATCACTGGAAGTGAGGCAGGACAGTAGCCTTACAGTGCCTTACAGTGTATTGCAAGGTCTGACATTGACCAAATTTGATATGCATGACCTTGGTGGGCTCTAGGTCAACTCCTGAAAAGGGGGTCAATGTCAGACCTTGCAATCAAAAGTTAGGGGGCGCACTGAAATTATGGCAAGGGTTATTAGCCCCCTAACTTTTGATTGCAAAGTCTGACATTGACCCCCTTTTCAGGAGTTGACCTAGAGCCCACCAAGGTCATGCATATCAAGTTTGGTCAATGTCAGACCTTGCAATACACTGTAAGTCACTGTAAGGCTACTGTCCTGCCTCACTTCCAGTGATGAAGCTAAGCTATGCTAACGGAGCGTCTATTCCCAAAGCTAAAATGCACGCACAGAGACAAAAAAGGTATGTATCTTCTTGTCTAACTCCAGGGAAGATGTTAAATAAGCTAATTTCCCAAAATGTTGGAGTTCCCCTTTAAGCCAGACCTTTCCATTCCCCGACGCTCGATTGTCTAAATCACCATGACAACAGATCAAAAAGTTTGAGCCTGGTCGGGAGCAGGGTTAAGTTCAATTAGCTGGATGAACCATGGCCACGCCCCCGCAAATAAATGCCAGCTCGCTTCCTGAAATATTTCTCACAGTCTAGATCCCATTATACCATTCTGAATTATGTTTTTGTGCTTCGTTTTCCTAGAGGGGGCTTTTGAAATGTATAATAATAGAACTAAATGCTGATAATAAATCATATTGAGCCTATAGATTTACTTTGTCCTAAATAAAATAATGCACGTCATATACGGCGCTCGGAGTTGCGATACACACTGCATGTCGTTATTTTAATAACGGCGCATTGCAAATGTGAATCCCGCGGGGATATTTTTAATGAATGAAACCTATCGGCCGTTTGGCTCTGATTAGTTTCATATATTCTCCGCTGTAGATTTGCTTAACGGAGCGCCCGGATTGTGTTTCATTCAAGCATAAAATTGAAGTGTCTATGCGTGGATTGTGGTTTTTGTGTGATATTGTAACTGGGATTAAAATGTCTGATGAGATGCGCTGTTTGACTGATTTGAGCAATTGAATGAGCCGTTGACGTCACATTAATGCATTTGAGAATAAAGAGATACAAATTTTTTTATATTTTATATAAAATAAAATATTCGAAACACGGGTTTCTTGTCCATTGATGGATACACAATGAATATATCCCGTCTGGCACAGTGGTGCAACGACTAGTGCTCAATCCTGTCAACCGGGCAACCCGAGTTCGAAACCCCGTGTTTCCAATATAAATTTTTTGGAATATAATATTAATGATTATACGCAAAAGTAGCCTAGTTTTAAGTTAAAATATTATAAATCTACATGCATTGAGGATGTCATTCTTTATATAGCTCTCAACGTGCACCAAATTGATGTATTTACATTGCAAAAAGAAGAAAAAGACTAGAAGCAGGGGGATTCGAACGCGGGTCGTCTGCGTGAAAGGCAAAACGACAAACCGTCACACCACAGTGCAGATAACTAAAACATCCACCATACATCAATCAATGGATATGAGAGCCGTATCCTTATTCTGAAACAGTTGAACTAATTATTTTCGCTAGCAAGATCTCTTTTGATTATTCAATCCATAAACCTACTGCCAGCAGGAACGTTTAAAGAAATATAATCTGATTGATTGGGGTAATGAGGGATTTAAAATTAGCCTATAGATTATGCATTTAACTTGTCGGCGAGGCTATTGAGCGCCTGCAATCTGTTAATAAAGTTTTAAAACAATCAATCAATCAATGCCGTTAGAAGATCAGGATTTCTGCTATCGACACCTGCTGTCTTTTCAACTGAAGCGGCCGCGCGCAATTATCCAGAGTCTCAAGTCTGGTTCGAGTTATCGAGACTGAATCAGCGTTCGAGGAACAGGAAAATCCCGGCTTCAAACATCGGGTTAATTGAATCTGGATAATGGGACTCTTGATCGACTTAGTTGAACCAGGTACGGGGAATAGGGCCCAGGAAACACTTTGCAACTGTGATCTCCTCTGGCAATAGTTAGATATTGTAATGTGTGGCGAGGGGTTGCAGCAATTCCACTGAGAGAAACTGGTCTGAGGCTGGATAACATGCCTGTATGCCTCTCATAAGTTGTTATCCAACTCATGAGAACCTGCTCTCAAGCTCTTGCAGCATTCTGTCGACGACTGGATAGAACAGCTGATCTCCTGAGCTGAGGTCTGAGCTTGTGCCACAAGATGACTCAACTACATACTCGTCCATCCTTTTCTGCTTCCTCCTTTGGCTGGTACAGTAGTATGTTCCTCAATCCAAAGGCCATTACATATGGCCTTTGTCCTGTCATACATGTTGTAACTGAGGGGTACAATTCCCTGACTGTATTAATCAAGTATTGGTATCATTAAACCACTACCGTATTATGTACATTACTGGCCAATACCGTACACAGGTATATGATGAGAACTTCTCCACAATAACACGGTTTCCACACAAATACTCGTTTAGAATATTTATTACAGCAAAGGATATTATAACAATACTTTAATTGCGCTTATAAGGCAAATAGAATGTGCATAGGCAAATCAATAATGAATGTTAGGAATTATCTAGGGAATAATGGTAGGGGAGTTACTACTGGTTGTAAGCCAGCAGGGGGAGGCAATGCTCTATACAAAGTCAATGGTTCCACAGGGCTTCAGTTACTCCCTGTGTCAGCGGGGAAAGGCAGCCTCTGTACTCTCAATGTGCGGGCGGCACAGGTGCAAGCCGTAGAGCCTCTGCTCCGACAGAGACGGGCTCGAGTGATGTCCTCACGGGCATGTGTAGATCCCACAGCAGTGGGTGTAGACGGTTATTCTCCTGGTCCAACAGCCTGGTCAAGCAATGAAGAATAATAGTAATCCTGCCGGAAAGTGGCTCTGCAATCACCGGTGTAAATCCTCCGTGGTGCGCGATGGTTCACAGTTGAACTTGACGTTACTACTATCCTATTTGCACGCGGCTATAAGTGCTCTATGTAGACGCACAATTACTCACTCCACGTGGTCTTTGACTCGTAATGAAGGCTTTTACTAGCAAATAGCGAACGATACGTTGAACGAACGTATTAGGATATAAAACACGACTCTATTTGGGGCAATACGAGCCCTACTCTACCGCACGTTGCATGGTGGGTGAGACGTCACTTGGATAACTGGAACTGCACAAGACTGAACGGGACAAGGGACTAAGAGGAACTGAAAAAGGAAGTTCTGTATTCGCTGGTCATATTTATACGTACGGGGGATAAGTAGTGCCGCTCTGCTTTCGGTAGCCGTATTCCTGCGCGGAGCTGGGGCTAGTAAGGGCATGTTCGTCGGCACCATTGAACTTGACTCAAGGGGCCTGTCTGCTGGCGCCAGGTCCTGGTCCAATGAGAGAATGAACTATTATGGGCTGTAGGCTAAAGGGATATTCCGTGCATATGTACAAAGAATATACAAGGGATATCAAACGATATACAAATATTATGCAATATATATCAATCAATAAATACATATATTCGGTTTAATCTGACCCTTTGTAACAGCTGCCCCCTAATTAGTCCCACCTAATTAGCTAAGCAGAGACAGATTAACCGCACTGTCCACTACTCAATGTCCGTTGTGAGGGGTCGGTCAGTTCACAAAGTCATGGGTCATGGTCGTCATTAAGCGAGTCGGGGAGCCTTGGCGACTATCAGCCTCGCCACGGGTCGGTTGTAGGTCTGCCCTTGGCCGAGCACTTCTGCCACTCTGACCTTCCCGTCGGCACCAGTGGTCACTTTGCTTACGCGGCCGGCCGGCCACGCAGCTCGGGGTAGTGACTGGTCTATGGTCATGACGACTAGACGGGATGAAGGGGGGCTTAGGAGGAAGCGGGCCTGAGACTGCTTTGATCTGTGCTTGGCTGTGCTTTCTCCTCCTCCGTCTGTTTCTCTTGTTTGCTCTGTACCCCATCTGAGGAGGGGCCGGTCCCGGCCGCCCCGTCAAGGAGTCGCTTGGGGTGCTGGGTTCGAGGTCAGCTACGTCTGAAGCGCAGCTGAGGGGGGTGGAGTTCCGAACTCCCTCTGGTGCCCACGGTTCTCTCACGGGCCTCTCGCTTAATGTCAATAGCCTCTGCTGTACGGGGGAGAGGCCGGTGTCGCTCGCCTCTGTGTGTAGGCAGCGTGTAGACGTGGGTTGACTGTCAAGTCCGTAGAGGGGGCCCTGGAGCGTCCATCCCAGTCGGGTCTGAACCGCGACTGGGCATCCTTTGGGTCCGACGTGGGCCGCCTCAATTGGGAGAATGAGGTCCGCGTGGTCGGAGCCGATGAGCAGGGTCGGTGTGGCGCCGTCGATAAGCGGTATAGGTAGTTGACGTAGGTGCACATACTTAGCCATCAGCTGTGGGATGGGGTAGGTGTACTGAGACAGGCCTATGTCGTGGCTGGTGAAGACGTTAGTTATACTATACTGCTTCTCGGGCTGGTCCACCGCTGCTATCTTGAAGGAGACCTTTTCACCCGTTATGGTCTTCTGGTCCCTTCTGATGGTGCGTGTGGTCATTGTATCTTTGACACCTCGCAGGCCCAACTGGGCTGCTGCGGAAGCGAGGAGGAGAGTCTTTTCAGACCCATCGTCCAGGACGGCGTAAGTGTCCAGGACCTTGTCCTCGTAGCTCAGGAGCACTCTGACCACTTTGAGGAGCACACGGGGGGTCCCGCTATGCTGGTCAATGTGGAGCACTCCTGTGGGTGGTGACGTAGGATCTATATGGTGCGAGTCGCACCGTGGCTCCCAGTGTCTGCCGTAGCAGTCGGGACACCAGGGAGCGGTCTGGTGGAACTTTGGTACTGGTGCCACCGCCTCGGCATGGTACATTACCGCGACGGGCCCACTCTGTTGTCCTGGCTGACGCCTGTTGATGTCATGCAGGACCTCCAAGTGGGTGCCACCGCACCTGCTGCACTTCTTTTTCAAGCGGCACTCAGCTGCTAGGTGGCTGCGCGCGCAGCGGAAGCAGCGGCGGTGGTCCTTGACCCACTGACTCACATCATCCGTGGTCAGCTTCTTGAAATATTCGCACTGATACAGCCGATGTTCTCCCTCACAGTACTGGCACTCAATCTTCCACTGGTCCTCTTTCGTCGAGGGGGTGTTGTGGTTCTTGTGTGGTACTGATTCGGCTTGGTGCATAACGGTCACCAACCGGCGGTTATCCGTTTGTCCCCGAGGTCCGAGTCTTGGGCTTGGTCCACTCCATACGAACGTGTCGAGTCGTAGGCTACTGACCTCCCTGGCGAGGAACTCAGATAGGTCTAGGAGGGATGCCTCTGGACCGTTGGGGTCGCGGTAGTCTCTCTGCCGCCTGAAGCGCTCTTGTCGGGCGGGAGGGAGCTTCTCTAATATCCTCTCTACGTTAGAGTTAGCGTACAGTTCGTAGATACCCTTTTCCTTTTGGGACCCCAGCATCCCTACCAGGGACTGTACTTTGATAGACAGGTCATCTAATGCTCGGTTGTCTCTGGCTGGGGGGAGACGGTCAATGTCTCTTATCTCCTGTATCACATAGTCCCATACGCGTCCATAACGTTGGTCGAGTGCTGCTAGAGCCGCTGTGTATGGGGTAGTAGAGTTGGCATAGGCCAGCGCTATATTGTGCGCTCGGGGCACCTTGAGGTGCTTCAATAGGGTAGCATACTTGTGGCGTTCATCAGCTACATCAACCATCATGGTCTCTAAGCACATCCGTAGTTCCGTGTACTGTGCTCGGTTCTCATGGGTGAAGTCTGGAAACGTCGGTGCGCCAAGGTACGATGCCATGGATGACTGGCACATCGGTGAGCGTTGGGGAAGAGGCCTCCTAGGCGAGTCTCCCCGTGCGTGTCGTCTTGGGCTGGTACTTGGTGGGTACCGAAGGTCGGGTACCCAGGTGCTGTCCCTCGGGGCTGGCGGTGCGTCAAACTCACCCGTGAGTTGAGTCGGGGGTTTGTAGCGCAGGGCCTCGGGGCTGACTTCTGGGCTGTACTGGACCTCCTGGTCCAGAGTACGTTGCTGCTGGTCGGGGCTGTACTGGGCCTCCTGGGCCAGAGCACGTTGCTGCTGGTCGGCTTGACATTCCTCCTCTTCCTCCTCCTCTTCCTCTGCTAGGACCTGGAGTCTTCTGTTCAGTCTCTCGGCGTGGTCCGGTTCTTCCCGGTTGCTGGGTCTCGTATGGACCGGCTGGGGAGGGGGTTCGGAGATGTGGACAGGATCCTCCTGTTGGCGGGGTCCCGGGTCGCTTCGTCGGGTAGGGGAATGTGTCCTAGACCCATGTCTTGACGATCTCTGAGAGCTCCGTGTGGAGTGAGGGGGTGTCGCCATGGCAACCAGTTTGTCCATCAGCTCCGCCTGCAGCCGGTCGCGCTCTGCCTCGCGCTGGGCATGGGCTGCGTTGCGCGCTGCTTCGCGCTGGGCATTGGCGACGTCGCGCTGCGCATTGGCGCTGGCCTGGGCAGCGTCGCGCTGTGCGTTGGCGGCGTCGCGCTGGGCATGTGCGACGTCGCGCTGTGCATTGGCGGCGGCGTGCTGTGCATTGGCGGCGGCGTGCTGTGCATCGGCGCGGCTTCTCTCAATGTTCTCTTCTGTCTGGAGGCGTCTGGTCTCCAGTCTTATGCGGTCGTCTTCACTCCTTTGTTGCGCCTGGAAGCACTCTCGTTCGCCTGCAAAATGTTCGCGCTCGCGCGTCTGTTGCGCTTGAAGTCGATCGCGTTCGGTGGAGGCTGCCAGGGTGGCGATGAGTGCTTGCGCCAGCATCTTGTCCGCCGCGCTGGGGGAAGACGCCGTTCGGGGCGATCGGCTCCCGGCAGTACTTGTTGGAGACCCGTTCTCCTGTTGCGTACCGAGGAGATCCATCTCCTGGGTGCGCGTCTCTTCTTGTGGTGGGTCGGGTTCCATCCCGGGAGGGCTTTCTTTATCCTGGAGCGCTCCGGGGACTACCTCGTCGGCGTTGTCGGGGCATAAAGTCGTGTCAGTTCCCTCCTGGTCCCCACCATGAGCTTGGTCAGTTACATTAGAACCCACTAGGGCCTCTGTTGGTGGGGTAGCCTGGTTGGTAGGGTCGGACATAATTTTACTATCCGCTTTAGTTATTTTATCCGTATCTAATTTCCCTTTAAAGCTAGGTATTGGACTGACAGCGTATGCCTCTAGATAGGGAGGTGGCTGCCATCTGCACTGCGGGCGATCTAGCTTAGGAGAACCGTTTGTGGAGTGTTCGTCATCGGCCATGTCAATATTAATATTATATTAATATTACGCTAATTATTCTCCGGCTCGAAGGACCAATTGTAACTGAGGGGTACAATTCCCTGACTGTATTAATCAAGTATTGGTATCATTAAACCACTACCGTATTATGTACATTACTGGCCAATACCGTACACAGGTATATGATGAGAACTTCTCCACAATAACACGGTTTCCACACAAATACTCGTTTAGAATATTTATTACAGCAAAGGATATTATAACAATACTTTAATTGCGCTTATAAGGCAAATAGAATGTGCATAGGCAAATCAATAATGAATGTTAGGAATTATCTAGGGAATAATGGTAGGGGAGTTACTACCGGTTGTAAGCCAGCAGGGGGAGGCAATGCTCTATACAAAGTCAATGGTTCCACAGGGCTTCAGTTACTCCCTGTGTCAGCGGGGAAAGGCAGCCTCTGTACTCTCAATGTGCGGGCGGCACAGGTGCAAGCCGTAGAGCCTCTGCTCCGACAGAGACGGGCTCGAGTGATGTCCTCACGGGCATGTGTAGATCCCACAGCAGTGGGTGTAGACGGTTATTCTCCTGGTCCAACAGCCTGGTCAAGCAATGAAGAATAATAGTAATCCTGCCGGAAAGTGGCTCTGCAATCACCGGTGTAAATCCTCCGTGGTGCGCGATGGTTCACAGTTGAACTTGACGTTACTACTATCCTATTTGCACGCGGCTATAAGTGCTCTATGTAGATGCACAATTACTCACTCCACGTGGTCTTTGACTCGTAATGAAGGCTTTTACTAGCAAATAGCGAACGATACGTTGAACGAACGTATTAGGATATAAAACACGACTCTATTTGGGGCAATACGAGCCCTACTCTACCGCACGTTGCATGGTGGGTGAGACGTCACTTGGATAACTGGAACTGCACGAGACTGAACGGGACAAGGGACTAAGAGGAACTGAAAAAGGAAGTTCTGTATTCGCTGGTCATATTTATACGTACGGGGGATAAGTAGTGCCGCTCTGCTTTCGGTAGCCGTATTCCTGCGCGGAGCTGGGGCTAGTAAGGGCATGTTCGTCGGCACCATTGAACTTGACTCAAGGGGCCTGTCTGCTGGCGCCAGGTCCTGGTCCAATGAGAGAATGAACTATTATGGGCTGTAGGCTAAAGGGATATTCCGTGCATATGTACAAAGAATATACAAGGGATATCAAACGATATACAAATATTATGCAATATATATCAATCAATAAATACATATATTCGGTTTAATCTGACCCTTTGTAACACATGTCCACTGCCATCTCTGAGGTGCGATAACCTTTGAGTGTGTCCTGCACTGTGCTTTTAAATAGTACAGATATTGAAGATGTGCACTTTAACGCAGCAGCACCTGGAGCCATCCATACCCATGTCCAGTGTCCTATAATAAGCTTTAATCGAACCTCGGATAGTCCAGTTGGTTTGGGGTGGTGTGAAAGCTCATTCACTCTTGCAAGTGAACCCTGCTGCGGTTCATTTGAGATGTGAATGCAAAGCGGACCAAAGGCAGGAAAATACCCAAAAATCTAATATTTTTTTTATGAGAAGACTGAAACATATGTATATAATGAAACACACAATACAGTTTTTTTTCCGATTGCCTAAGCATGATTTTGAAAACGGGGCCCGGTGTTTCAAAACACACAATTAGCACAACCACACACACAATTATCAGAACACCTCAGATCCTTTGCTAAATTAAACACTTGTCAAAACCATACACTAATTTTGTTACCATATGAAACACACGTTTCATATGACTTAATTCTGTTTGAACCAGTTACACACACTGCTGTGCTTAACCTAAAACACATTTAGCAATTATACTTCTCAGTGATTAGAGTACTGTAAGTGAAGTACGCAGAGAATGTGCAAATATACAATAAATTCACCAAACACTACACAAGACCAATGCTGTAGACTGATGAAAATATAATTTATTTATCAATGATGCAGACTGATGAAAAAAATTACATTTTCTCTCCATATACCCAAATCAATGATGCAGACTGATGAAAATATAAATGTTCTCTCCATATAACCAAATCAGTCAACATTTCAACATGGAGAATCACAACAATACATGTCCCAGTTTTCATGCTACTATGTGCATAACACTGTAAGCTCAGCAAATATCAGACAAACATAAAATACTGTATCCAGTACAGGTTAAAATTACAGTAACACAATTTTTTTTAGAGACATTATCTCTTTGCCTAGCTGGATCTGGCAAGATCATTTTTTGTTGTGATTCTCCATGTTGACATGTTGATTGATTTGGGAAAATGGGAGAAAATGTATATTTTCATCAGTCTGCGTCATTGGTTGTCTTGTGTAGTGTTTGGTGAATGTATTGTATATTTTCACGTTCTCTGTGTACAGTACTTCACTCTCCTTCCATTTTGGTTGAAGACAGGTGAACTCACCTGCTGCATTTTTATAGTGCTTAAACCTGATTGTGTATCTACAATTAAGCAATGGTGTGTTTGTGCATCTGATGGCTGTGTTTAACCAATTGGCTCATATGTGTGGTAATTTGACATTCTGTGTCTAATGTAATTCAAGTGTGTTTAGTGTTTTGCAAATCACTGTGTGTATTGTTTTGCAAAAAGTGAGGCTGACATTGTAGGGGTGCAAATCTGGGCCTATATTTTGCTCCTTGAGTGTAAGGTTTTGATAATTGTGTAATACTTTTGATTTGAGTCTTTATGCAATTGAAGAAAACTGTAAAGACTAGAGATGAACTGTTTATTTATTTTGTACATAGGCTGTGCATATGTTTGTTTGTTTGTTTATTTGCTTATGTGTATGATTCTTAACTGTGTTTTTATTTTGTTATTGGTGTATATGTGTATGTATGTACAGTATATATATATATATATATATATATATATATATATATATATATATATATATATATATATATATATATATATATATATATATGTATATATATATGTGTATATATATGTGTATATATATGTATATTTGTACTCCTGTTGGGGCTTCTGAAGAAGTCCACCATCATCCCTGTACCCAAAAAATCTACGCCCGCTTGCCTCAACGACTACCGCCCTGTAGCCCTCACCTCCATAGCCATGAAGTGCTTTGAGAAGCTAGTGAAGGGCTACATCTGTTCCTCCCTCCCCATCAACCTGGACCCTCTGCAATTTGCATATCGCCCCAACAGGTCCACGGAGGACGCCATAGCCCATGTGCTGCACACAGCAGCATCACACCTGGACAAGAGGCAGGGGAACTATGTGAGAATGCTGTTCATCGACTACAGCTCAGCATTCAATACCATAGTCCCCTCCAAACTCATAGCCAAGCTCAGGGACCTGGGCTTGAACTATGACCTCTGCCAGTGGGTCTTGGACTTCCTGACGGGCAGACCCCAGGTGGTAAGAGCCGGCAACTGCACCTCCTCATCCATCACGCTCAACATAGGGGCCCCCCAGGGCTGTGTTCTGAGCCCCCTCCTCTACTCCCTGTACACACATGACTGCGTAGCACAGCGGAACAACAACACCATCATCAAATTTGCTGATGACACAGAAGTGGTGGGCCTGATCTCTGCCAACGACGAAAGGGCCTACCTGGAAGAGGTAGAGAACCTGTCACAGTGGTGTCAGGAGAACTGCCTCTCCCTGAACGTCAGCAAAACAAAAGAGATGATTGTGGACTTCAGGAGGTCGGGGGTCAAGGACTACAGCCCCCTCAGCATCGACGGGGCACCGGTTGAGAGAGTGAACAGTTTCAAGTACCTCGGAGCCCACATATCCGAGGACTTGACATGGACCACACACATTGACAGTGTTGTGAAGAAGGCACGACAACGCCTCTACTTCCTCAGGCGCCTAAGGAAGTTCCAAGTCAGTCAGAAGATCCTTAGGAACTTCTACTCATGTACAATAGAGAGCATCCTGACCGGCAACATCACCTCCTGGTTTGGGAATAGCACTGCACAAGACCGTAGCAGACTACAAAGAGTGACACGTTCAGCCGAACGCACAATTGGAGGGGGGCTTCCCACCCTCCAGAACATTTACAACAAGCGGTGCAAGGGGAAGGCTAAGAGAATTATTAAGGACTCGAGCCACCCGAACAACTGCCTCTTTGAACTGCTGCGGTCAGGCAAGCGATACCGGAATCTTAAGGCGAGCACAGAAAGACTCAGAAGAAGCTTCTATCCCCAGGCCATCAGGCTGCTAAACGAACAATAAACACTATGCAACAACCATCAAATGCACACAGCACACACACCCACACTCACTCAAACAAACAACACACTGCAGCACCCACTCTCCACACTTTAGATCACACAAACACACTTTACACTTTATATTTATTCATAAAGGATTTGCACTACAACTCGTACACCTACTGTGAATTGTACCTAAATTGCACCTCGTCCCATTTCTGCCTTGCACTATATAGTATTGTATATTAGTACACTGCACAGTATTGTATATTGTATGGTAACTACGTCTATTCTGCATCGAACATTGTACATATGTCTAAACTGAACACTGTGACCTCATTTTTTTACTTCTAATTTTACTATGTTATTTTATTTCATACTTATCTTGTCTTGCACAGTCTCTGGAGCGTAACAGTAAGAAGCATTTTGTATAAAAGTATTCTGTACTTCTGTATGACAAATATTAAAGAAACTTGAAACTTGAAACTTCTTGGACCAGATCAATGTTTTATCTGGCTAAATAAATAAATAAATAAGAAACTGATGATTTGGTCCTGTTAACTTTGAATGTTCTATGGGGACTGCCCAGATCCCTCTCATGGACCTGAACCTCACTTTGAGAACCTCTAATGATTCTAGTTATTCAGTATTCATCTCTAATTACTCTAAAATTGCATATTTCTGTGTTTAAAAAAAAAAAAAAAAAAAAAAGCCACTGATCACTATCAAGTCAAGTCAAGAGTTTTATTTGTCACGGCATACAAGCATACAGTGAAATGCGGGGGGTCTTGCCTGCAACGATTGTGCAATAATACAATAATAAGAATAGGATGAGAATAAGACATTTGCGCAATAATACAAGTAATAGGAATAAGACATAACAGTTATATGTACATAAAGTTTACAAAAAGCATGGTAAGACATGCTAAGGTCCTGTGATAGTGCAATACACTGTTAGCTACGGATGAGGCACTAGGTCTTATGTACACTACTATACAATGCTATACTATACAATCTACAGTTATACTATGTGTCCTTATGCTAGCTTGCTATATCCATCTGTTTACTATACAAGAACCATTCCCGTTCTTGTTTTTAAAGTGACCTTTCATTGTGTAAAGTGACTGTTGAGTGTGAGCATGTGCAGCATGTGTGTGTGTGTGTGTGTGTGTGTGTGTGTGTGTGTGTGTGTGTGTGTGTGTGTGTGTGTGTGTGTGTGTGTTCATGCTAAAGTGACTGCTAGTGTGTGAGCGTATACAGTGTGTGTGCTTGTGTGTGGAGAGTTCAGTCTTCAAGACTCTGATGGCCTGGGGGAAGAAGCTGAGCCGAAGTCTATCTGTCCTAGTTGCTGGTGTTCGCAGGCGTTTGCCTGACCGCAGCAGCTTGAACAGGCTGTTGTTGGGGTGGTGAGGGTCTCATTATTCTGCAGGCTCTGGAGTGATCCAGACAATCTGGGGGCTGTGTCGACTCCTTTCCCTGGTCTGGAAGGACCTGGAGGGGTTGGTTGCTGATGAGAGCAGGAGACCAAATAATTTATGAAATGTGACAGCATTGTGCCACATCATTCAGTATTCAGCAGTAGACGTCAACCATCAGAGTCAGATGGATAAATCAAAGCAAAGCTTATATGTAATTGGTTGTCCACTTGAGCTCGATATTTGCTATTGAATGTAGTATCTAAAGTAAAAGTAGATTTTACTTTAACATACTTTAACATAACCTTTAATCAGAGAAGCATTACTGTGGACCACATATCACTTTAACCTAACCTTTAATCAGAGCATCATTACTGGACCACATACCACTTTAACATAGCCTATAGAGGTCAATAGATACACAAAACTTATGTAGAATGTGTACGTATGATACTTAAGTACATGCAAGAGCAAATACCTCTTTTTACGTTTACTTAATTGGAATTTGAATGGAGGACTTTTACTTTTACCATTTTAGTATTAATTTAGAGTATTTCTACTTTTACTTAAGTAAAGGAACTGTGTACTTCCTCCACTGACTGTCTGGAGCACAGAGCACAGTTTCTCCCTGCCTGGGCCAACACTTAATGTCAATTAAATGGGATCAAAAACACACTTTATTCATTGTTAGCTAGAACTTATTTAGTACTAATTTATCTGAGTATTTCTACTTTTACTTAAGTAAAGGAACTGTGTACTTCTTCCACCCCTGGGTGTGGAGAGGAGTGTAGGGACGGATATGCATTAATTCCCATTGATGTGTCATATCTGATTGGAACTCTCTCTACGCGGTGCACACGCTCCCCTGTAGGCCTTCATGCTCCTTAATAAATATATGTAGATATACAGTATGTAGAGCCAAGACATTTGCAAACTTTAGCTCAAAACAGAGTATCAAGTATAAATAGGTTGAAAGTTATTGCTGGATGACTTCAGGAGCGACACAAGCCTAGTATCCTGCCAAAGAGCCCCTGAATCCAGTCAAACCTAGGTCTTTATAGTAGAGAGAAAGGGATTATGAGTAGATCGGGCCAAGTGTTGGGTTGGAGGGGGGCCAGGAGGGGGGACGGGGGAGTTAGAAGGAGAGGGGGGGGTGGTATCAGGTGACTTGAGAGACAAAAGGTGTATAAATGGAGGAGGGTAGACAGATTGGAGAGGTGCGGGGGGAGTAACAAGAATGGGAGGGGGGTTGGAACATGACTGGGAGATTGTTTGAGGGGGGAGGGAATCATTATTCCACACCATCATGACAAAAGCCTCGTCGTACATGTATGATGTTCTTCCATATTTACAAGGAGCTTGTTCAGAGAGAAAGGAGGATATCAGAGTCCCGAAAATGACTCAGCGAGAGTCCTTTAACTCAAGATGTAAGAAACGGTTGTCAAAATGATGAATCACTTTCACAGATGAAAATTAAATTCACTGGAGTGTGCTTCGGATGCATTTTTTGAGCACCGGGTCGATTTGGTTAGTCAATTTGAATTCAAAACGTTGTCGGGGTAAGATAGTAAGTAATTGCTATAGCTACAGGAGATCAGAGGGGGGAATACAACTCAGTAACGCTGGTATTCTCGTGTAATGACCTTAGATGATGGATGGATTCTGGATTCAGTTTGAAATGCATGTGTGGATCTTGCATTCAGTCGTCAGTCAAACGAGTGCTTCTGATCGGAAGCGATGGCCCGGGATAAATCATTCATTTCCAACGTAATGAGAGCTGAGCGTGCAGACGGGGAGCCACAGGGAGTCTGGCTTCGTGGAGCGGTGAGCGAGCTCATCTCACACACTTATGGCTGTTCCGCGGTGGTGGAAGAAGTACACAGTTTCTTTACATAAAGGAACACGCAGACTATTTGGGAAATTAGCTTATTTGCTATCTACCATAGAGTTAGACAAGCAGTTATATACCATAATTTTTTTTTAAAACAACAACAGGGCTGGAAGAGTGCATGATAGTAGAAGACAGTAAGAAGGTTAGTGTTTTGTTTCTTTTTTTCTTCTTCATGTCAGATATTGATTGAAGAAATGTGTTTTTAGTTGACGGCGAAAGATTGGTCGGGTTTCGGCTGTCCTAACTGTGGTGGGAAGTTTGTTCCACCATTGTGGAGCGAGGACAGAGAATAGGCGAATAATCTCCAGTCAATAAACAACTACTACTGTTCTCTTATTCATACTCAGAGTTACAGGCGTATGCAGCTAATGGAAACATAGGATAATTACAGACATAAATATATCCACAGGTGGCAATTAAGGGGATGTAGTATAATTTGGCAATTATACATAATCTTAAATGGCTATTGTCTCTAAGTGGGAATACAGGAGGAAGTCATTTAGAGAAAATCTTCCCGTGACCTTACACAGCTGGATCAATATAGAGACCAGCTGTTCCAGGGCACGTGAGCCAGGAAGTCTCACAGAAACCAATTTTGTATACAGAACACCTCAACGAGTTTCAAAGCAACCTACACCAGAGGTGGTTCACCCCCGAAGACTAAAAACAATGATTCGGCCAAATAACAGGTGATAACATTCAAATCACATGTATACGAGATGAACAGCTGTGTCAACAATGTTGTGTGAGTAGCTAGACTGCTCTTTGAAAATTACTTAAAATATAATCAGGAAATAAAAGCTTCTGGTTGAATCAAGCCTTTTAAAAAAAGTTATTTAAAGTAATAATACATCTTCAAAGTATTATGTGGGATAAAGTATATATATTTTAAGAATAACTTATTCTGTAACTAATGCAAAGTTAATAGAACATGCAGGGAGTGTAACTGAAGGAGGGAGACAAATAAATGTGCATAGAAGCAGGCTCATCAGCTGTTTCTCACAGAGGTGTGAATAGCTCCAACTTCTGCTGAGGACCAGACCACAGGCACAGGAGGAGATAATGCTTAGAACTTAGGACATTAGAAATGTATTTTTCCATATTCAATTTAATACAGATTAAAGTACAATTATTACTGAAATGATGTGTTTAACCTAGGAAACATTTTGATAGTAAACATGGAGTGGTTTATAGCCAAATGTACAGGATTATTTTACTAAGGTACAAGACTGTTGTGTAAACTAAATAAGTTTGAGTATCCATGGTAACTGGTTGAATTAATATCATTTAAGGTGATTATTTAGAAAAGCATGGTTTAAGACTTTAATTAATCTAGGTAAACAAGTTGAATAAGTCAAATAATATGAAATGCCGTATACATACACTGAACTGGAAATATATCATGTGAATATCAGTTTTGTGATTTACTCTGGGACAAAACATGTTGAAATATGTGTTGTGGTATAATATGTCCTCATGTAAATATGTTCCCCTTACCTGTGCCCCCCCCCCTCTCTGTGGAATCACCCCCCTCCCCTGTGTCCCCAAACCTGTACCCCCTCCCCCCCATCTGACCTATCAAATGGGACCACACACCCCCCTTGTTGAACTATAAAGGTCTCCTCCCGACCACAATCAAGGTCTTTTACCTGGGTCACTTCAGCTGACTACCTGGGGAGAGCCCCTCAGCCATTCTCTCTATGTAATCTATCTGTTTGGTTAATAAACCCTTGTTATTATCCAAGCCTCGGTTGACTGAGCACATTCTTCATCAGGATATCTACAAATATCCCACAGTGTCTTTGAGAGAAGTACCTTAATATTCATATAGCATGTGTTGTAAATGTAATAGTAACAATGTTTTAGTCTTAAAATGAGTTGTAAAGAGATACTGTCTTCAGCAGGACAGGTAGCGTTAAGACACGCCTACATTTTCAAACTGAAAACTAACTGTTTGTGGATTGGAGGAAAACCTGTTATGATGTCACTAGCTGTGATGTCATCAGCTGGACCCTGGCCTGCTACAAATATGGGGCCCGAAGACACTGTGAAATGAGATGATTGAGAAAGCAGGAGAAGATTGGACAGCCTCATCGATGAAGAACGACTGCATATCCACGCTGTTATACACAGAACGAGATCACGGAAGACAGTATTGACAATACCAGTGAACATTCTTGTTAGATTAGTTTGGAGAACGCCGATGCAAACCTTGAATTATTGTAAACATCCAGTGTTTTTGAGCGACAGCAAGTGTTTTTAAGAAGCAGTCATTGTGTGCTTTTGTTAATAAACTTGCAAGAAAGTCAGGAGCGCAAGTCTGGACATCCATTCTTAACAAGAATACTACATTTGGTTTGATTGTAGTAGTAGGCGCCGAGGTGAGTGGCAGCCTTTCATAGCAGCTCCCACCCCCCTATACTTCTTATCCCGTTTTTACTACTTTTTACTTATTTCTTTTTGTGATTCTACTTACTTAATAGGTGTCTAAGTGACTGTGCGTCGCTTTACACCAAGTTAAGGCAATTGTTAACAACTTCTATGAAGTTAGCTGAGTTAGGCAAGTTCGGTCGAGCACAGCTGAACAATGGACAACAACAACAACACCGGCGGGCTGGTTTACCCGCGGGAGGCTCTCCTGCTTTCGAGACAGAGTTGCAGCGCCACCGAGGAATCTACCAGCCGAAATAAGGATACGCAGACGGGGAAATCGAGCTGGCACGATCGTGAGGGACAGGAGAAAGGATAGCAGGAGATTCAAGCCTTACCTGCCCTCTGTCGTTATGGGGAACGTGCGATCGCTGGCCAACAAGACGGACGAGCTCTCAGCCCTGATGAACAACCAGCGTGAGTACAAGGAAGCAAGCCTACTGTGCTTCACCGAATCCTGGCTGAACGATAACATACCGGACAGTGTAATCGAACAGGAGGGCTTCACGGTGGTGCGCTCCGACCGGGGTAAACAGAGCGGCAAGCGGAGAGGCGGAGGGCTTGTTGTCTTTGTTAACTCCAAATGGTGCCACCCGGGGCACATCACCATTAAGGAACGCATCTGTTCCCCCGACATTGAACTATTGGCACTGAGTCTGCGGCCATACTATTTACAGCGAGAAATAACACACGTCCTGGCTCTGACTGTTTACATCCCACCAAGCGCGGCCGCGGCGCAGGCGAGTGACGTCATACACTCCACAGTCACGTCGCTCCAGACAAAACACCCGGATGCATTTATTTTTATCAATGGGGACTTCAACCATGTCAGACTGAACAAGACCCTGACAAACTTCACCCAGTATGTCACCTGCAAAATCAGGGGAGACAAAACACTGGACCTCCTTTATGCTAACGCGACTTCCCTGCCCCCCCTCGGCCAGTCAGACCACAACCTTGTGAGGCTTGTATCTACATACACGCCTCTCATTAAGAGACAGCCACCGACCACCATGTCTGTCCCACAGTGGTCTGACGACGTCGAGGAGGAGCTACAGGAGTGTTTCAGGTCGACAGACTGGGACATGTTTGAGAGGGTCCATGGAGAAGAAGATCACTAGTTTCAAACAGCAGGGCACAGCTGTTGAGGGCCCCCCAGAGCGTGCAAACGAGTTCAACTCGTTCTTCAACCGCTTTGACCAGAGTGGCCTCCCCAGACCCCTCCCCCCACCCATCGACACCAGCACCAGATCACACCTACAAAGCACCCCCCCATCCACCCACACCCACCAGCACTGGCACCCCACCCCCAACAGCAGCAGACTGCCTACCACCCCCAACCCTGACGATCACTAACAGTCAGGTCAGTAGGCAGCTCTCCAGGATTAGCGTAAACAAGGCCAGAGGACCGGACAACACCAATCCCAGGGTGCTCAAAGTATGTGCGGAGCAGCTGGCAGCACCGCTCCAACATCTCTTCAACCTCTCCCTGAGGCTGGAGAGGGTGCCCCAGCTCTGGAAGACCTCCTGCATTGTCCCGGTGCCCAAGAAGGGACGACCCAGCACCCTCAACGACTACAGGCCAGTCGCTCTGACGTCACACGTCATGAAGACCTTTGAGAGACTGGTCCTGCAACACCTCAAGCCCTTGGTGTGTGACTCCCTCGACCCCCTGCAGTTTGCATACCAGGCAAACATCGGGGTGGAGGACGCCATCATCTACATGCTCCACAGAGCGTACACGCACCTGGAGAAGCCGAGCAGCTCAGTGAGGATTATGTTCTTTGATTTCTCCAGCGCCTTCAACACCATCCAGCCGTCACTGCTAGCGGAGAAGCTCTCCGCAATGCAGCTGGAGCACGGCTTGGTGGCCTGGATCAAGGACTACCTCACTGAGAGGCCGCAGTACGTCAGACTAAAGGACAGTCAGTCTGACGTACTGGTGAGCAACACCAGCGCCCCCCAAGGAACTGTGCTGTCACCCTTCCTCTTCACCCTCTACACCTCAGACTTCTGCCGCAACTCAAGCGGGTGCCACCTGCAGAAGTTCTCAGACGATTCCTCCATCGAAAGCTACATCACCAACGATGATGAGGAGGAGTACAGAGCCCTGGTGGAGAGTTTTGTGGGGTGGAGCGACAGCAACCACCTCCAACTCAACACCAGTAAGACCAAGGAGCTGGTGATGGACTTCCGGAGGGGCAAGAAGAGGCCCCCCCGACTCCCATCACCATCCGAGGGGTGGATGTGGAGGTGGTGGACTCATATAAGTTCCTTGGGGTACACCTGAACAATAAACTGGACTGGTCGGATAACACAGAGGCCCTCTACAGGAAGGGACAGAGCAGGCTGTTCTTCCTGAGGAGACTCAGGTCCTTCAATGTGTGCAACAGACTGCTGCAGTCATTTTACCAGTCTGTAGTGGCCAGCATCCTCTTCTATGCTGTGGCATGATGGGGAGGCTACATCAACTCAAGGGACACCAACAAGCTCAACAAGCTTGTGAGTAAGGCTAGCTCCGTGATGGGAGTCGAGCTACCTAGACTTGAGGTGATGGCAGAGAGGGGGATGATAAGGAAGCTGGCTGCCATCATGGAGAACCCCTACCACCCCCTCTACGACAAGCTAGTCAAGATGAGAAGCTCATTCAGCCACAGACTCATTCCCCCCCGACACTCAACTAACCGCCTCGGACAGTCCTTCATACCAGCGGCCATCAGGCTCCACAACAGTGGGCAGCGACTAGCAGCCTCCAGGCTCCACAACAGGGGGCAGCGACTGCTACCAGACATTGACCTGGGACTTATAGGAACCCAAGGAGGACAACCTACACTACCTTAGGCAAACTGCACCTTATGTGGGTACTGTGATACTGTGAATAATGTATATTTCAGTGGATACTGTGATACTGTGAATAATGTATACTCAGTAGATAGTAAATTATAACACTACCTTATGCATACTGCACCTTATGTGACACTGTGAATAATGTGAATATTTTTTTTCAGCGAGTTATTATATTGACCAAATTGACCTAATTGTTTACACTGCCTGTGTTGTTTTTACTACGTGTACCACCCCCCCCCCCCTTCCCACATGCTGCTATGATGCCTGAATTTCCCCAAGGGGATCAATAAAGGAATATCTTATCGTATCTTATAACAACGCAAGTACAGAGTATCATTATCAGATACAACAGGGACAAGCACAATATGCTAATTGTTGAGAGTCACAGCCATCGTGACCCAGCAATTGCCATCCCGTCCCCCCTCACAGACGTTATCAGGACAGTGGCCGTGCTTCAGGACCAGGATGACAGAGGGGGTGTTGAAGTCCCACAAACAACTAGTGACACTTTTTATATTGACATCATGTTACCTCTCTGTCTTATGTCACTTGTATGATGTACTATTATAATTATGATATATACTATTATAATTATGATTATGATGCACTTGTATAATGTGGTATATTGAGCATTTAACATGTATATATAGAGGATTCAATTTAAGTATGTATTATAAGCTTGATAACAGGACAAGTAGGCCTCTGATCTAAGCACCAAATACGCACTGAAAGTCAGTGATTTAAGACGAATGTCTTTTTATATTCTTCCTCCTACTTATGTAACCTGTATAACTATAGACTATAAAACTGTAACTTGTGTAAACTACAATATCTAAATATATACTATATAGTAGAGAAGCCTTCTGTTGCTGTCGGAATGTGGCCTTGAAAACGGCTCCGATAAGCAGAGGAGGGAATGTGGCATGGTTTTAACCCTTGCAGTCCTGAGGCAGAGGGAGAACCTCTGTATGATGTTTTAACACATGTATGATGTGTAAAACATATCAACCAATGTTTAAGTATATGAGTACTGTATTGTACATGTATATATATATCTGTATATATATATAAGCGTACAGGCTATTCCAATTGAAGGCCGGGACCCGTGCAGAGGCAGATGGATTCCTAGGGGTTTTCCACAATATTGTACTCTGTTTTAGTAAAACTGTTACTATAACTTTTTAAAGTTACAACCCAGTGGAGTAGACATGAGCCAATGGCAAAGATACAAGTTGGAAGGAGGAGTATTTTTCTGTGCTTACTATATGACGCTACGGACCTGTGTATATAAGTTACTGCTCCAGTCTCTTAAAGGAGTTCGAGATTTTTTATAGGCCCAGGCAAGGCTGAGCGGTGTAATGGAGCCTAGCCTGGGTATTTTTGAGTAAACCTCCCTAGGAAGAATACTCTTTAGATTTGAAGAGCTATGCTGGGCTCTTAGCTAAATCTTTTAGATACTAGCAACCAAGAGAGTTTTTTCTTTGTCTGCTTGAGAGAGATGTTTTGTTTTATACTTATTATTCCTGGATTGGACTTCTCCAATACAGTCTCTTTGTAACTTACTTTTTCTAATTAAACCAACTTTGTTAAAATACTTTTATCAAATTCGTGGACTGCTTTTCTTGTGCTGCTTTATCACAATGTGTCACGGCGCTGGCCGCACCCTGCTCTCATCTGAGGTGACTATGATCAGGTAGCCTGTAATACGGATTAAATCAATTGCTGGTTACTGCTTTTAGCTAAAGTTATATAAATGATATAATATATATATATGTATCACTATTTGTTGCTTGCAAGCGCCAGTATCTCTAGATGCGATGGGCCTCTGAGAGTCTGGCCACTGCAGGGCCGGACGATCGGGCCACGGATTTATGGACCTGTCAAACTGATCGGAGGTTATGGGGCTTGCAAATGATTATTCATGTTATTACGCTAATATTACACAATTAGCAGTAGTAATACTTATTAAAAGAGTAGTGATATCATCAGGCTTACAAATTATTAGCATTTTAGGCTTTTCCTATAATGATGATGATGGTGATGATAATGATAATGATGATATATAATTATTATTATATGAAAGGAGTTTTCCCAGACATACATTCGGTTTATTACAAACAAAGAAGAGGTTAACAATTCTTCTACGCTTATATTTCATATGAACTGGATACTAACTAGTGACTATGAAATAAGCGTGATTAGGATTAGTAATTGACCCGAGAACTTGGCGAGTTTAGCACCTCGCTGGGGGATATCGGGCGGTCTCGAGTAGGTGATTGAGATAGATAGAGACACCCGTAGCTCTTATGAATGAATGAATGAAAACTTTATTTAACAGATTGCAGAATGGGTACAATACAGTACGGCTCAATACATACAATTGTTAAGGGGATGCAGACCTGAGAAAGACGTTTGTCTTGTTTCCATCAGGGTCCCCCATTTTCAATTCATATAGACATATATGACATACATGACATACAGATAGTCAGTACTGCTACATCTATACATTTATGACATACCAGATTTGCAAATACAGTACTGTTTGTGATACAGAAGGAGTCAAGAAAAGGGAGTATATACATTTGACGTATAAACTGTACATTGGAGGAGGTTGGGTGGGGGGGGTTGGGTACATTGGGATATTGACAACCATACTGGGTAATTTACATTGGAGGTGGTTGGGGGGGGGGGGGGGGGCGGGGGGCACACTGTATAAACAAGTAACACTGTACATTGAGGGGGGGGGGGGGAGACACTGTACAAACAAACACAATTGTACATTGAACTATTGACAAAACCATACTAGGTAAATGACTGTACATTGGAGGGGGTTGGGTTAGGATATTTACAGGGGCCAGTGTTGAATTGCAGTCTCACTAATGTATTGTTTATTTATTTGTTTCCATTTCACTTCGTAGGTGAAAACTGCTCTATTTCCCATTGACTACATAATGATCATTACAAATTTAGTTTTTGAGGTAAAAGTATGATATTTCACAGACTGCATCTCCAATGACTCCCACATTGATGATACATTTATTTATATTGCGCCCCTCAACCAATAGTTACATCCCGAGAAAGAAGAAAAGCAGAAAGACAGGAAACAATAAGATAACATAAAAAATACATCCAGGACAACCAAGCAGACAGACATAATACACCTGTCACACTACAACACAATAGCTCAAGGATTCTTTATGGCGAAAAGGTGAGTTTTGAGCATGACCTTAAAAGTCTGTAGTGTTTGCAGATTTGTTGGTTAGCGGGAGCTTGTTTCAGAGTTTCGGCGCTGCAACTGCGGAAGCTCGGTTTCCCTTCGTCACCAGTCTTGAATGATTTGACTTTTGGATCTGAGGGATCTGGAGCTGGCTGACTGGACCAGGAGTTCCTTTATGTAAGCTGGGGCGAGACCGTTTAGGGCTTTGTAAGTGAACATGACTCCCTGGAAGATGTATCTCAATGAGACATTCCTGGATAAATAAAGGCTAAATAAATAAATAAAAAATAAGGATCTTGAAATTAATTCTTTGTTTTACCATTGTGCAATTTATAGTCACAAAATCTGACAAGGGGCCAAGCACAATATGCTAATATATTATTTTCCATTGACTACATTGTGTTAAATGACACATCAGGTACAGGTATGGGTAGGGTAATTGAAAGACAATAAATATAGGCAATAAAATGTTTTATCTGAACATAAACCATCAATAAAAGTAAACAGTATACACAAGGTGCAGATGAGGGTCTGTATACCCCATCGGTCATAATATACATTATAGTCTTTGTAGGATTTAGTGGTTAAGAGTCAGAGATTTCTAATAGTTCTCAAGTTCTGCAGCCATTAGTTCTCCAGATTCTGGCAGCATGCAGTCCATGCCCCTAGTTGTCGAGCCTGATGGCTACTGGCACGAAGGACTGGTTGAGGCGGTTAGTCGAGTGTCAGGGGGGTATGAGTCTGTGGCTGAATGTGCTCCTCATCTTGGCTAGCTCCTCATAGGTGGGAGGGGAGTTTGGGGGTTTTTGAGATAAAAGTATGACATTTGACAGGCTGCATCTTCCGTATTGTGCAATTTATTGTTATGAAGATTGGACATTGCAATATTTTGACAGAAAATATTAACAGTGATATTTGCAGTCAGAGGGTTTTATGTGCTGAGAGAGAGAGAGAGAGAGAGAGAGAGAGAGAGAGAGAGAGAGAGAGAGAGAGAGAGAGAGAGAGAGAGAGAGAGAGAGAGATATCACCACCAGCCATGACCAAAGATATGTGAGCCTGGCTCTCCCCATGCAGGAAGGTAACCTTTCATGAGTCATGAATAAGAAACCCTGTATCCTCCATGTGGGAATGCAGAAACCACCTAGTTTATCAAGCGTAGAGGACAGCCTGAATGTTATTCTGACAGCAAGACTACCCAGATAGCAAAAAATGAGTGAATCAACGTTGAAATAGGGTTCAGCAGAAATATTGAATCTATGTTGAAGCCTGACATCTAAATTATATAGATCGTTGTCTATGACCCTAACGTTGAATCAACGTTAGGTGTCAACCATAGCTGATACTATATCAATGTTGATTCAACCATCATCTAAATGGTAATATACATGCACATTTTAGTTGATTTTATATTGAATCAATGTTAGACATCAATGTTTATTCAACCATAATCTAAATGGTAATCTACATGCACATTTTAGTTGATTTTATATTGAATCAATGTTAGACATCAATGTTTATTCAACTCTACTTGTACATTTGTAACTTGTACATCTACTTGTAACTTGTAAAGTTAAGGAATCAATACTGATTAATGTACATTTTACATTAAAATATTGCTGCTGATATGTATACATCATAACATTACATGTTTTTTTCCTGCTGTTAAACACACTATTGTTAAATAAATAATAATAAAATTCTTATATGACCATATTTCCAAAAATGTGTGAACAAAAATTACAACATGGCTTTAATATGAAAATTTATTTTTTTCTAGGGTATCAGAACTTAGTGACTAAAACTTTTTACAAAAAACAAACAGGCTTTCATTAACAATATAGCCACTGCCAGAATAGTGACACACATATTGTGTGTGGTGAGCACACGCATTCATGCACAACGAAGACAAGATTGCAATCATTTTAACTATAAACTTATGAGCTCAAAGTATGAGCTCACTACTGTCCAACAAAAAGCATCAATTGTCAAATAACTAGACACATTAACATTAACTAGACTAGATGTTTGAGGAAATTAGAAAGGGAACAACAACTTAACCCTTGTGTCTGATCAGATTCGTATTTGTTTGATAACTTTGCAGTGATGAGCCAACATAATATGTGGCATAATCTTTTAATTATCTTGTATTTTTTTTTTACTCTTCATAAATTGTTTATTCCACTTCAGCCCGATCATAACCACCACATATTCTTTTTTTTGTCATATTTAACAACTCTTTTCAGAAAAGTGGGAGTATTTCATTACAAAAATAATATAAAAAATGGTTATGATCAGGGCTGAAGTTGAATAAAATATTTATGGAAAATAAAGTGGGAAATTATTTCAACATAATCTTTTTATGGAGTTTTTCAATTTAGTCCCCTAATAAGAGTATAATATTTTAGTTTTCAGACACAAGGGTTAAATATAAACAATGGCATAGGATTTGAATTTAAACACAGTGGAGCTTAGATGATCTACAGTTGTCCACGACTTATCCTCCAAGGCATCTGCTATATAATAATCTTCAGATTTACTTAAGTGTTATTAGTAGGTTACAGCAGTAAGCATTAGTTTGCTCAGTCAATTATGGCCAATTCGTTTTATATTGTTTAATACAGTTAAATAAATAGATAAATGAAAAGCAATTTTTTTTGGATTACCCCCCCCCCCCCCCCCCACTGTACCGAAAATAATACCGAACCGTGTCTTCAAAACCGAGGTACGTACCGAACCGTGGATTTTGTGTACCGTTACACCCCTAATGTTTCTATAACTCTCTCCCATATAACTCTCTCCCATACCCTTAACACCAACCGCTGAAGTGCCCTTGAGCAAGGCACTAAACCCCCAACTGCTCCAGTGGAGTTGCTCAGTGGCCAACAGTGTCAGACTGTGGTTGTACTAGGGCCTAACAAAATTAATAGTTGGTTTCAGGTTGGTTGTCAGTTTGGCCATGGGTAGGTAGGGAATTTATTTTATTTAATTTTTTTATTTTATTCTTTCCCACGGCGACTATGGATAGGGAATTTCTTTATTTAATTAAAATGTTCACAACAACATGGATGCATGTACTCTGCCAGCATGTTTAATATCCATAATACTAAATGTTTGACTAAGATTTCTATGAAACTTTATTTAAAAAAAAAAAAAAAAAAAACGTTTTTTTTTTTTTTTTTTAATTTTTTCTAAAAACTCATAAAATATATTGGGTCGCACCTAAATCGGCAGGGTCGGTCGGCAACCTGAAACCAACTATTAATTTTGTTAGGCCTGGGCAGCTCCCAGGTGTGAATGGAACTCTGTGAATGTGAAGCAGGGCGTAGCTGAAAAAGAGCATCTGTGCTCAGCGAACCTACCCTGGGTAAATAAAGGTTAAAATTAAAAATAAAAAAAATAAACACTGCAAGAACAGGCTGAAGCATAAGTCATTCAAGTAGATGCCGTCCATGGAAGAACAGTGTCCAGGGTAATTCCTTGTACTGTATGAACCAGGGAAACAGTGTGCTGGGGTACCCCAAGTTTGACTCTGGTTCGCTTGACAATTAAGTTTGGGTCACTTCGGTTCCAAGAACAGGCTGAAGCAGCATATTCAAGTAGATGCCGTCCATGGAAGAACAGTGTCCATCAGGGTAATTCCTTGTACTGTATGAACCAGGGAAACAGTGTGTGCTGTGCTGTGCTGGGGTAGCTGTGCTGTGCTGGGGTACCCTAAGTTTGACTCTGGTTCGCTTGACAATTAAGTTTGGGTCACTTCGGTTCCAAGAACAGGCTGAAGCAGCATAAGTCATTCAAGTAGATGCCAGGGTAATTCCTTGTACTGTATGAACCAGGGAAACAGTGTGTGGTGTGCTGTGCTGTGCTGGGGTACCCTAAGTTTGACTCTGGTTCGCTTGACTTAAGTTTGGGTCACTTCGGTTCCTTGAGATGCCTCCCTCCCGGTCTGGCGCATAACGAAGCCACTTCTTGACAGTTTCGCTGTAGTCCTGGTCGGTCAGCTTGGGGTCAAACTGTCGAGCAGCAGCTGATAGACACAAAAATAAAAAAGGGAGGAAGAGAGGTGGGTGAGATGATGTACGATGATAAGAGCACCCGGCCCTCACTTCACACGAGTGCGATTTTTTTTAATCACTCAATTACTCACTCTGTAGGTCTACAGTAACAAGCTACAGTCAGCATCCAGTTAGACTGGACAGGAAAGAGAATTAAGCAATCGCAATACAATGTGTATCCATGCACCTCTAAAGCTCACCATTTCCATTTCCATTTGCAACAGCATAATTATATTCTGAATCACCAGCATCACCAGCATCACCACCGCACTACCTAAACTTAACCTATGAAGTAGTTTGCAGGGGAGGAAGCTCATCAAACATGCAGGCTTGTAGTGTGGTGTGCTTGAATGGCTTCTTGCTTTCTGAACAACGCTTGTCTTTCTTTCCAGCCCAGTTGAACCCACTGGCCAGGGCGTTGGTCATAGCAGTTTTCAACATCAGTCTGATCAGGTTCTCTGAATTGGTGCCTCCTACCAAAGCCAGGCGAGAAATCTAAATCAGAGAGAAGAAAATGAAGGCCCTGCGTTAGAAACAGCATAACGTTTATTTTATAAACACAGAGCAACCAACTTGTTTATACACACACTTTATGCATGCACTGATATTCCAGCCCATGCCAGTCATTAGGTTTAACCACATTAACCCTCCTGTCCATATGTAAACGGTATATTTGAACAATTTCAAAACGTTTCATAAATAGCAGATATACAAACTCTAACACGTTTTGAACTAGAAAGTGCTAAACACATTTTTCCCCTGAACAAGACCACACTGAAATGATCTACATTTGATAAATGAATGCAGTTCAATAAATTACCATCTTTTGACGGACTGATTGCTCCATCAGTAATGATTCTGCCTCATTGAAGTCTTGTTCACTGGCGATTGGCAGCTGGAAGGGGAGCATAGTGGTTGTGGTGGCCACCCCGTGTCCCCTGGTCCCACCAGATATGTTGCCCTCAGCCAACTCGGTCTTGATGAACTGCACATCTCTGGATAGATCCTTCACCACGACAAGTAATTCAGCAAGCATTGAATTCATCTTCTGGATGGTAAGGTCTTCAGAAGAAGAGTTAACATCATTAAGTGAGAAATAAAAATAAGCAGCAAATCACACGAGGAATTACACCATGTCCAATAGACTTGCCTTTCATAAGCTGCCCGTCATCGCCGGCCATCTGTCTACGCTGTGAAACACCAGATTGCCCTGAGCTGTGTCCTGACATCGCTGTAGAAACAAAATCATAGTTATATATTTCACTAGTTTGACTGCATTGGATCAAACTGGTGGTAGTTCCCTCTAAAATGGCATACCATTTTGTGCATGTTGTGAGAGACCAGGGGGACTGTAGTATTGCCCCGAGCTGCATCCCGACATCCCTGTAGAAACAAATCATTATATTTAAAAATACAAAATCTGACTTGTCAGTCAAATTAACATACATGTCACAATCACTAACACCGGTTCCTGACAGGCAGCAAGCGAGCGAACTGGAGACGAAATCGCACACGACACTGTCCTGATATGACGCAGCGCGTGTCCGAGTGTGTGTTACCTGGATTCTCGACCAATAAAAAGTGTTTAGGGGCGGGACTCGGCCGCGTAATCGCTCAACTAGAGACACAGCGAGCGAATATTTGAGGGGTGAACGACATCGCTGCCCAGTTCACTGTCGCTCGCGGCAGGTCAGGATAGTCTGATTGAAACAAATACATTTTAATCACTTTTTCTCGCTCGCTCGCGTCGCTCTATGTCAGGAAGGGGTGTAAGGAGTTGTATCCCCGTCTCTCAAAACACTGTTACTGAAAGAGTACAGTATCATACCACTACTTGCACTTTGTCGATCTTGCAGCTGCTGGACATGTGAGGCCTGCTGCTGCTGGTGATACTGAACAATATCAAATCCTGGCATCTCGGCTGAAACACAGTAGGAAATACACAAAGTTATTAGCAAATGACGCTATTGTAATCCCCCATGTGAGAAAATGTTTGATTTCCATTCAGCTGATTTCACGTGCACTGCCAAATACTACTTTAATAAAAATATCAAAGACAATGCGAGACAATACAGATATTTTAAACATGCCAGAATATTATGTTATGAGATTGTTTGATAACTCACCATTATGTTGAGTTAGCGATTGCCGGTAGTTGCTAGTAACCAGATCTACAAAGGGGAAATGTAAAATAAGTTGCGACTCAAACATGGTGGAAATTGTGCTCAATATAAAAGCATTATGTACAACTACACATTTTTATTGTGACATTGCTTGCAAGTTGTGAAGGCTTTGAATTTTTGTAGTGGGCTGGCATGCACATTGTAAACATGTATTCTGTTGCATGCATGATGCCAGCGACCTGCCAGCCATCTCCTCACAAGAACACAGATATGGGTTCACTTACTGTTATTTGGATCAGGAGTCTGCAACGAATCTAAATAGCTGTAGATCCTGCCACCATCCAAAGAATCTAAAAAAGGTAAGCCAGGGTGAGAATTGAAGATGCTACAAATCATGTTTAAACAGTCATCTAGTTGGCATTTTAACATGCATAGCAACATACCATTCATTGTAGGGTCTTGGCCAACAACTGGAGGGTTGACGTATCTTAGCGCCTTACGAGACCGGCTCGATTTTGGAGTCTGTCCTACAACATATTTTAGTTGGCATGTTATTCACAATGTATATATTTTGAGCCAACTATAGAATAACTGCAAGAAATGCAGAAGTCCAATCAAATTAAAATGCTCAATTTGTCGGTACATGGTCAGACTAATTTGTTTAACTGTTTATTATTATTATTAACTGTAGCCATTTCCAAAGTGCCTATATAAAATAAATGCATTGCATCAATACCTGGGAAACCCACATCAGGTGCTTTGGCAAAACGTTTTCTTTTGGCGTCGCCACTCGAGTCAGAGTCCGAGTGCACATACTGCTGATTTGGCCTAAAAAAAAGTATATATATACACACATATAAATAAATGTAGTTATGATACTACGTTTATTAGTCAAGGCTAAAGTCTGAATACATAGGCCCTCAGGCCACTGTGTGTTATCCTTTTAGCACTACTTGCAACTACAACAGCAGTGCCATTATTTACAACACCCTAGGGAGAGTTGTCCCTTTAACAAAGTGAACACTGTACCTGGATCTTCTTTTTTGGCGGAGATCTCCTTCGTCCTCAGATTCAATTTCAGAGGTTGGACACATAGTTGAGGTGTACTTGGTCTCTCGTTTTTTGGCCTCATCATGGGTCTCTGGAAAGAGCAGAGAGAAAATGACAATTAACATATCTGCAGTCCAGTGTTTAACGAAAAAATATATGTACCTCTTATCATATGTGCATCGTCACAATTTGCGTCCTCACTTTTTGTGTATGTGTTGCACGAAATACTCACCACACGTAGTAAGCTCACGTACATCCTTATAGGTGATCCATTTATCATCTGGTTGCAGTCCATCTCGAAGGGCTTTTGTGAGCTTTATGTGTTTAGGGGGCCATAACACAGTCTGGTCTTTAGCATTAAACCAGCTCCCTAGAACTACTGCTGTCCCACCATTTGGGAACTGTACAGCACCACCTCACCATTCATCTTCAAAGGGCTGAAATGAGAATTTACGGTACTCATAATGATCTCTCCTTACAAGCCATTCCCATACCGTCCTAAACTATACATACGATACACTATACATAATAGACTAATAATAATAGAATAGGTCGAACTCAACGATACAGCTTTAAACTCTGACACTTCAGCTATCAATTTGCACGCGGTCTCAAGACTCTATTTTGGGGCAAAACGGGCACACTTCACAGCACGTTGTATCGTGGTGAAGGCTTCAACTTATTGGGGTAACTAACTGCTGTATCCACCTGAAACGTATTTATACGTAAGGTGAATAATCTATAGTACCAGCCTTATTTCTGTCTGTAGTCGTCGGTGTAGGTTATCCAGTGTACATATCCACACGGTCCTCGTCTAGGGCTCCTCGGGTGAAAGCGCCAGGGTAAGCAGCCCAGCCTGGATAAGCACACTAGCTGGTACGAGGAAACGTTGGTAATGCTGGTCACTGTAGAACGGTAGCCGCACGATACACTATACATAATAGACTAATAATAATAGAATAGGTCGAACTCAACGATACAGCTTTAAACTCTGACACTTCAGCTATCAATTTGCACGCGGTCTCAAGGCTCTATTTTGGGGCAAAACGGGCACACTTCACAGCACGTTGTATCGTGGTGAAGGCTTCAACTTATTGGGGTAACTAACTGCTGTATCCACCTGAAACGTATTTATACGTAAGGTGAATAATCTATAGTACCAGCCTTATTTCTGTCTGTAGTCGTCGGTGTAGGTTATCCAGTGTACATATCCACACGGTCCTCGTCTAGGGCTCCTCGGGTGAAAGCGCCAGGGTAAGCAGCCCAGCCTGGATAAGCACACTAGCTGGTACGAGGAAACGTTGGTAATGCTGGTCACTGTAGAACGGTAGCCGCACGATACACTATACATAATAGACTAATAATAATAGAATAGGTCGAACCAGCTCTCTAGAACTACTGCTGTCCCACCATTTGGGAACTGTACAACTGACCACAGCACCACCTCACCATTCATCTTCAAAGGGCTGAAATGAGAATTTACGGTACTCATAATGATCTCTCCTTACAAGCCATTCCCATACCGTCCTACAAAGCCAAAGTGCACTACACACATTGCATTTTTGAAGCATTTAAAGGAAAACTCCAACATTTTGTGAAATTAGCTTATTTGACATCTTCCCTGGAGTTATAAGAAGATACATACCTTTTTCGTCTCTCTGCATGCATTGGGCTTAGGGAACGCCTGGACAGTTAGCCTAGCTTAACTTCATCACTGGAAGTGGGGCAGACATCTAACCTAGTTCACTACAGTCAGGAAATATACTCCAAATACAATCAAAATACAACTCCCAAACGTTCCCGTAAACATGTTGTGACCTGTGTATTTACCACGTCTCCCAGTCACACAAGTCACACAAGTCTCCAAGTCACACAAGTCTCCCAGTCACACAAGTCTCCAAGTCACATGAGTCACACAAGTCTCCAAGTCACAAGTCACACAAGTCCAAGTCTCCAAGTCACACAAGTCCAAGTCACACAAGTCACACAAGTCTCCAAGTCACACAAGTCTCCAAGTCACACAAGTCTCCAAGTCACACAAGTCACACAAGTCCAAGTCACACAAGTCCAAGTCTCCAAGTCACACGAGTCACACAAGTCTCCAAGTCACACAAGTCACACAAGTCACACAAGTCCAAGTCTCCAAGTCACACGAGTCACACAAGTCTCCAAGTCACACAAGTCACACAAGTCACACAAGTCTCCAAGTCACACAAGTCACACAAGTCTCCAAGTCACACAAGTCTCCAAGTCACACAAGTCACACAAGTCACACAAGTCCAAGTCACACAAGTCACACAAGTCACACAAGTCTCCAAGTCACACAAGTCTCCAAGTCACACAAGTCACACAAGTCCAAGTCACACAAGTCACACAAGTCTCCAAGTCACACAAGTCTCCAAGTCACAAAAGTCTCCCAGTCACACAAGACTCATGTGACTGGGAGACTCGTGTGACTTGTGTGACTGAGAGACGGGGTAAACACACAGGTCACAACATGTTTACAGGAACGTTTGGGAGTTGTATTTGGAGTATATTTCCTGACTGTAGTGAACTAGGCTAGATGTCTGCCCCACTTCCAGTGATGAAGTTAAGCTAGGCTAACGGTCCAGGCGTTCCCTAAGCCCAAAGCATGCAGAGAGACGAAAAAGGTATGCATCTTCTTGTCCAACTCCAGGGAAGATGTTAAATAAGCTAATTTCACAAAATGTTGGAGTTTTCCTTTAAGCGTTTCAATTGGCCAGCCAAACATGTTATCTGTGTACATGTAATATTGTACTAATTGTGTATTTATTAATGAGGTACGTTATGCCCCGAAATCCGACGTTAGAGTCAGTGTGTCAATATAGTTACTGCACTTTAGCTTTGTAGGGCAGTATGGTTATGCTGTTAAATGAAGTAGTGGTATTGCAATGGCACCATCTCCGTCTGGAGAGAGAAGCCATTTGCGCTTGATATAGCGAAGTTTACCTATCCCTATATCTTCTTGCAAGCCACTGACCTTGTATGTACCAATGTATGATGATTCACAGGGATACATGTAGTATGGCTGTTGGTGTCTGTACTTTCTGTAAATTATATATACCTCTTCCTCTGATTTAAGAATATTCTCTACTAATGCAAATCCATCTCCAACCTCAATACAATTGTCTCCTTTCTTTGTGGACAAAGTAAACCGATGAGTGGAGACCTTCCTGTACTGTTGTGAAGAAGTAAACTGTGGGGGGACAGGCCCATCAGTGTGAATATTACGCAAAATTGGATCATCTGTGGGACATGGGGATCCAACATGTGGAATTTCAGACAACCTTTTCACTACCTGTTGTAGAGGCTGATGTGGCTTGCGTAGAAGATGCTTAATTTGTCCAAGATAGTTCTCAAAAGGGAATCCTGAGATATTATCTAGAGTGCCAAACTTCCTGTATTCCTCAGCCAAATGAATAAGCTGGTGTACATTGTACACAATTTCACCTCTTCCATACACTGTCCCAAAGTGTTCAACAAAAGAAACCATCAACTTGTGCGCAAAGGCCAACATTTCCTCAGAAATACTAGGGGACAGCAACAAGTACATTCCAACAGAAAACAACATGAAGTTGTCATACAGCTCACTGGGGAGGGAATCCTTCAAAACAACAGGACCCCAATACAACATGAAGGATCGCAACTCAGTAGCTTTCCAGCGATCTAACTCTGACAGTTCCCTTGGTTTACGGTTAAATTCACAAGGCATGTAGGGACGTAGCTTTAGCAGTTTACCTGAAATGGCTTGTACAGTTTTGGAAGGGACCCTTGTTGCCAAATTCTTCCCCTTTAACCATATATTAAGCAGTTTCCTTGTAACTCCGAGACAACAGAGATGCATGTAATCAGTTGGAAACATAGAAACCATCTTAACTAAACCTGTTAAAGGGCTCGTCCCATTGTGATGTGCCTCATCAACCATGTCTGAGAAACTGGAGTCTGTCCTAAGTCTGACTTTTGTTTCAGGGTATGTCATTTTATTTCTCCATACACCCTCCTGAAAACACTTGTCACAACCAGAATAGCCATTAAATGCATTGGTCTGCTTAATATAAGCTCTAGCCGGGGCATCACAAATGAAAGAAGAAATCTGTACATCAAATTGCTTGTCATTATAAATAATGCCATTAGACAGTACATTCTGAAGATCTTTGACAAACTGCTCTAGGTACTCAAAAACACTCTTTGGCTTGCTGAGACCACAAAAAATGCCAACAACAAATGGGGACTTTGTGTAGTCACATTTGAGACTTCCAAGTATGGGCCAAAACTGAAGTTTAGAACTTTTGAATAAAGGTAAACCATCTATATTAAACTGTAAATTAAGAATTGTCAGAGTTGCCGGTAAAATCAAACATGCCAACCGTGAAAGCACCCCTTTGACTAAACCAAAATGATAGTATTCTCCCCCTTCAATCTTAGTGGTAGGCACATGTTTTTGTGTTTCTAGCAATGTTCTTCCATCTTTAGGAAGGGTGGGGTGAAACATCTTCAAAAAGGACAGCAAAGATGATAGTGCAACCAGAGAGACTGAATAGGATGTTGCCCAATATTTTAAACTTGTCATGAGGAAATCTTCATTATGCTCATCACTGTCAAAGACATGTTCAGGTTCAATTTCGTCATCCCCAGCTATACTTTCAAAATGTGCATTTGACTCACCTGGTGAGTCAATATTTTCACTTTGATCACTGATAGTTAGTGGTCTGTTTAGTGGCAAGTCTGAAGTTGATAAATCTAGTGGCAAGTCTGATCTAGTTGTTAAATCTAGTGGCAAGTCTGTCTTTGGTAAATCGAGCAGGCACTCAGTATAGGCTGTGACAGGATCTGTGTTCTCTAAAGAGTGATGGTTTGTCCTTGAATTAGCAGCAACAATTAACTTATAATCAGTGAGGATAGCCTGCTCTGTCTCTCTCACTAATTTGTTGACTCTACGTCTTTTAGCCCGAGAATAAGATGACATAGTGATGAGGTGCTGTAGTCAATGTAATGGTACATAAATTGTGCTATTTACTTGGCTAGAACAGGTCTTTGCTTCAATTGCTGCAACGTGCGGCTTCTTGAAACTGGTACGTGATTCTGGAAAAAGAAAGAAAAAAGAGAGGAGGGTCGACATTAATGTGCTGCATTGCAATGTGCAGGGTGAAACGCTTGCATAATTCTACATTTTGATCAATATCAAGAGAGTCCATTATTATATTATTGTTATATTGTTCATTAGAAAATACCATGTATATAACCAAACGTCTAACTATATAGTCAATGTAATGGTACATACATTGTGCTATTTACTTGGCTAGAACAGGTCTTTGCTTCAATTGCTGCAACGTGCGGCTTCTTGAAACTGGTACGTGATTCTGGAAAAAGAAAGAAAAAAGAGAGGAGGGTCGACATTAATGTGCTGCATTGCAATGTGCAGGGTGAAACGCTTGCATAATTCTACATTTTGATCAATATCAAGAGAGTCCATTATTATATTATTGTTATATTGTTCATTAGAAAATACCATGTATATAACCAAACGTCTAACTATATAGTCAATGTAATGGTACATAAATTGTGGTATTTACTTGGCTAGAACAATTAAGTCTCAAACAGCCTGCAAACTACCTGGCGTTCTATCGCCATGCTCTAAGACAAACTCTAACCTTAACCAACTTAGAAAGAGTGCAAGGGGAGATGAAGCATATAGCGATATAAACATAGTCATAGCATCAAATTAGTATTTAGATAAGCCACAGAAAAAAATCACGTTATAAAAATAAGCAGTTTCTAAGAAAAACGATTTGTTATGTGAAGCGCTTTATCAACATGGGCGCCGCCATTTTGTTTGGTGACATCACCGTCGCGGTGCATTTAGCTAGCTGGCTACCTAGCCGCAGCCGGGATTCAAAGCCAACTAACCGGCTAACCCAGCTCGCTAAATACTGCATGTAGCTAGCAGAACTGTAAAATTAGTTTGAACAGCCATACAAAAAGAAACACGCGGTCCCGTTGTTGTCTGGTAGGCAACGTTGCATTTACGGATCCACGTGTTTACTAGGCCAGCTAGCGCGTGCTTCCTTGACTACTTCCTGTTCACCCAATAAGCATGCTTTTGATTGGCTGAGTCGCACAACGTCATTCAGTAACAACGCACGCAATTGGACCACGCAATTTATAATCGTTGGCGCTTTAATATTAACATCGAAATAACTTAAACAACCGTACGATTCCACTTGCACACTCTCCAGAGTTATATTAAGCACACGCTACGAATATTCATGAATATTTATCTTAGTTGACGTATATATATATTTACCTACCAAACTGCAGCATATCACATGCACAACGCCGTCAAGATCCACTGGTGCACACTCACAATAACGTTATTTTTCACAGAACACAGTTAAGATAAAAGTAATATAGCCAAAACTTACTGTAAAGCACTCAGTAGAATCAAATCCGGGGGGAACCAGACGTGCTGTTCTGAACAGCAGTTCACATTGAGAGATCGAGTGCTCAGCTGCATGCTGGGACGTACGTCTGTTTAAATTGGGGGGGGGAATTCGGGCCAACGTAATGACGACAAACAGCATATACGTTGAACAGCATCCGTTGATTCAACATTTATTAGATATTGGCATTTCAATCATTAAAATGCAACCACAAAACAATATTGATTCAATGATATGTTTTCAACAATAGTCAATTGCTTTAGCGGTTAATGGGTGATTCAACATCAATCGTCGACCTTAACCAAAAAGCAAGCATTGTGACCATAAATCAACATTGAATTAACACCTTTTGCTATCTGGGTAGGCTCCTAGAGGACTGAGAAACATAAACTGCTCTTACACTGCTGTCTGACTACATGGATGGACTTGATACACCACCTATTAATACAAAACTGTCTTACCAGCACAATACTTCATTAACACTTTGAGCGCCACGCCTGGTTTTCCGTTTTACCGGCTGAATGCCACCATCGGCGCCAATGTTAACGTTAATATCGCCTAATCTATGTTTTAAATTATGGCTATGTGTCTAATCTGCCCATCGCATTATCAAATACTATTTTCCAGTCAGTGCTGTGAAGGCAGATTGTTTTTTTATCGCGTCGTTTCCGTTTCAGAGCAGTTCGAAAAGCCCCCGTTTTGATATAAAAAACAGCTCATTCTGGAGCATTCTATGAAAATCGTCTTTTAGTGGAATATTCCACAACGTTGATATTCGTCAGCCTTTTTATGAATAGTTTTCAAATAAACGCTAGATGATCAATATTATACGTGCACGCAAGCACATTACGGCCGCGCACTGATAATCGCTCCGTTGATTTCCTCACGGACTTTTACAGTGAAACCGAAAGAGGACATTTCACAAAACAGCTTATAACTTCATCAAACTTACTCTGATTATCCTAACACTGATAACATAGAGTCCTTACCTGACATCAGATGGTATCCAACTGGTATATTCCAATTCCTGATCACCATTCGAAAAAATCGATACGTGTATGGATCCAACGCGATACTGTAGATCTCCATGATCAACGGGGATCTGAGGTTCCAGAATGAACTGTGGTAACCCCGGCTGGATCAGTGAACTGGAAAATGTGGAGTACCGGATTTTTTCCCCCATTCATTTTCATTGAGTCCATTCCAAAATCACTTATGTCATCTGGGAGACGACAGGGGGCGCTTTTTTCCACAGTGATCGCCGGCGCCACTCGGCTAATACTCGGGTAGGCGGGTGATGCAATAATTTTTCAGATCGCTAAAAAAAAATAAAAAAAAAATACGAGAAATCTCGTGAGTGGCTAGCAACCACCTATAAAAAAACCAGAGAAATCTCGTGAGTGGCACGGAAAGTGTTAAAGGAACACACTAAAGGAACACACTAACATCTTGGGAAACTAGCTTACCGTCTTCTCCAGAGAGAGACAAGAAGATAGATACCAGTTTCCTCTCTGTGCGTTCAGTAGAAAGCTATCTGGCTGCGTGTTAGCCTAGATTAGCACAATGAATGGAAGCAGACATGACCGGTTAGCCTTCGGGAGAGGTGTTAGTTGGACAATGCCTAGGCTATCCATTCATTGTGCTAAGCTAGGCTAACATGCAGCCAGATAGCTTTCTACTGAACTAACGGAAGAGTTAGAATACCAAGCCAAACTTTCCCCCACTGTACTGAAAATGTGCCGTACCAAACCGTGACGTCCTTGAAGCAAGCTTACATTTTATTCAAACAAATTTTTTGCCATCTTTCATAGTATATATAATGTTTTTTTTGTTACATTGATATTATTATATAGATGTAACAATGGAAAGACCTACACGGAAGAAAAGGGAGGAGGGTGAGCAGGACACGGGAGGAGTACTGCCACCTCACTAAGTCATATTTACACTGAATATTTATTCACAGCTTTATTACAATGTTTTTCGATATCTAGTGTGTTTTTTCTTATTTGTTTATTACATTTATATACCAGCCTTTTTCGGCCGCGAGGTGCGAGCCCACACCGGGAGCCCACGTTCACTCTGGCCGAGGGCGGAGGCAAGGAGCTCGGCGGTACCCTGTATCTCTCCTCTGTCCTATATGTAGGGGAGAGTGGGGTAAGTAGTGCCAAGGGGCAAGTAGTGCCACCCCTGTTATCTAGAAAACCATAGAAGAAGTTGGTCATGTGACAACATATTTTTGAAGAGGCATCCATTTCACTCAACCTGCAGAGAAGGGAGACACCTGGCTTGAGAGGTAACCACATTTTTAAGTTCCAAAAACTTTTTTTTGCCCTCCAAAGTAAAATTTGTATGATCAAGGTTTTTTTTTATTGCTGAACAATTATAGACAACTTTGAAAACAGTTCACACATGTTTTAGTACTTTAGTAAGCTACACCATGAGTCTATACAGTTAGCATGATGCTAGCTCAAAACAGCTGGGGGATGCATTTTTTTCAAAATGGTAGGCTTGGGGTGAGGTGTGCCAAAGGGCCTGGGTTAAGTTGTGCCAGGTGTTCTGTTTGTTAAGTTGCCCCAACTTATAATTATTAACTATATATATTACTTTATTGTATTTTATTGTTATTGTACATTGTATTCTTAGATTTGATCAATAAAACGATGTGATATTCTTAATTTTAGACCAAAATCCATCATGCCACGCAGATATACAAACAGAAGAGAGACAGGGTTTCAACTCCTCTTGAGAAGTTTGAAAGAGCAGTGAAAGAGGTGCAACAGGGGAAGACTATACGTCAGGTTGGAAAGGAGATGAAGATCTGCAGGATGCTTTTACCGCTTTTGAGATTAAAATGATCTGTTTTACGTAAAATTATCAATGGCACAATTTACCCCAGTGTATTCTCTCTAATGTCACAATTTACCAAGGGGGGGGGGGGGGGGAGTTGTGCCACAAAACCACTTTGTTTTCTAAAGCTATATTTCTAAAATAGTTTATTTAAGATCCAAAGTGATTGTCCCCAGGGATGCACAACATCCTAAACTATATGTACATATTTTAGTTGGGGGCATTACTGTAATCCCCTTGCTTTAAAGGCACTTTAAGTAAAAAGTGGTACTACTCACCACACTCTCCCCTATTTGTGCTTGTCGTGTGATGACGAGACATTTGAATCTTCTAATTTGTAGAGATTCTGCCACCCACCACCAGTACCTCCAGGAGAAGAAGGGTTCAAGAGGAAGTGATATTCAAGATCAGCCAGAGTAAGTCATATTTACACTGAATATTTATGCCCAGCTTTATTACAATAATGTTTGTCTTTATATTTATTTGGAATTGAGTAAAGCAAGTAAGTGTCTGGCGTCTGGCTTCCCTACACAATACACTTCCCCCTTACTTTGACGCCCTGAGGGAAGGGAGCGCTGGACAGGGCCTTCACTCTTCTCCAGCCCTCCCTTCCCCCATTGCTTATCCGGTGATGACGATACATTTTAATCTATTTGTAGAGATTCTGCTGATAAAGGGCTATCCAGCAGGTGTACGGGGGGGGCTGCTCTTTGTGAAATGGATGGACACGAGGGAGGTCTCCATCTGCACAACTGTGCCTCCTGTGTACAGTGGGGAGACTGTCCTCCGGTGGGAGAAGAGGGCCCAATAGGAAGGTCCCTTTCTACCACTACCGCTCCAATGTTGGACTTTGATATTGTAAGATAAGATATTCCTTTATTTATCCCCTTGGGATTGTGTTTGAGTTTTGGATGTGTGGGGAGTGCAAGGTTTTTTATTTAGAATTGTCTTTATACATGTGTAAATAAAACTGATCAATTCTAATATTTTACTTTTATTACACATTGTTTATAACTTATAATAACTGCCAGATATTGGTAAATTATCAGGCTTCAAAATGAACTCGCCCAAATCAGCTTCTGTACCTCTTAACACATTGGGTGCCATTCACGTAATATTACGTGTTTGCTCGCCAGCGGTTGGGTGCCAGACACGTAATATTCCGTTTTTGGTTAGTTTATCTTTTTTTCCGATTTTAATATCCTATTCAATGCCAGGGACCCGTATGTTGCCGTTAGAAGGCATACTGCAACGCTGAGGGTGCAGTACCGGCCAGATTCTCCCAGGTGGCGGTATCGAGAGTGCAGTAAACCCTGTTCCAGACCCTGTGTTACACTGAAAGGTCTCCGGGCGCAGATTTTCAGTAGACGGCAAGGCTAGAGGTTCAATCGGTCGCATCCACACGTCTACGGGACATCCAATGCATATGCTGTGGTGGGTTATGTCATGGGCCAAATGGACATCGGATGGAGCAGATATCGATCAAACAATTGGAATATTATTTTTGGAATACTCCCCATCAAAGGTAAGGATCATCTGACGTAAATTCTGGCTTGATTGTGCAAGGTTTTCATACCGATCCAGCTGATCAGCGTTTTTAGCGTTCAATACTAATGCCGTTACTGGTAACCAATAATCAGCATTCATGATGAAACATAATACCTACTGTGTATATTTGATTCAGGAATACTAGCGTGTATAGGCAAGAAACGCCAACGCAAATAGTAGAATTGACCTATATGGCTATTACGCAGCCTTTCAGGAATTACCCCATACCGCTGTAAGACCATACTTATATTCACCACGGTATAACACGGTAATGTATGCATGACATTTTTTTCTCTTTTTTGCATCTTGACTGGAAGAAACACAGTGTCAAATGACTATAGTATTGTATCCATGGCTATAATATAGAATATAGATTTAGCTCTACAAACAAGGTCATACAGTCGTATCTTTTAATGCTTGGCCCAGCTACAGCGGTCCACGTCTAATGGCTGGCATCCAACGTGTTAACTCAATCAGCGCCAGACCCGAGGAAAGTCGGGTTAACTCGCCAACCGTTCAGCGCCAGACCTGAGTATAGTCAGGTTTTCATCGTTATTTCTTTTATTCAATCTTTTTATTCATTTCTCTCACACGGACCTCTGGGTTACCATAGGGAACCACTCTGAGATAGCTAGAGTGCAATACCGGCCGTATCCTGATAGGTGGCAGTATCTCCCACCCTGCAAAACCTTTTCTTCACACCCGGTGTTACATTTAATTCTCTCCGGGCGCAGTTTTGTTGGTCAGGCGAGCGGTTCACTCGATGGCATTGAAACGCATCCAATGCCCCCGATGCATGTGTTGTGGTGGATTATATGGGCGACACGATGGACACCAATACTGGAAATCGTGATCAGACAATTAGAATAATCTTTTTCGGGTACCTCCTAGTGAAGGTAAGGACTATGACATCAATCCTGCTTTGATCCAACCATGGATCACTCACTATGAATTGAAAATGGGGGACCCTGACAAACGTCTTTCTCTGGTCTGCATCCCCTTAACACAATCCCGCCCAAGCACGGATAGCTCCGTGATTCGATTCCACCCGTTGTGGACAGAAGCGCGGACATGTCCGTGGGAAGGTTGTTTTGGCTTTATTCCATTTTAATAACCTATTCAAGGTCGCCGAGCGGCACTGCAGATTTACCCTACTCTTTGAATTCGCCAACGTGCATTACCGGCCAGATCCTCTTAGGGGCGCTGTCGTGATAATGGAGTGTGCCCTGTGGCTGAACGGTGGACTATTTTTTTTTTTACTTTCAATGGAGTTTTTAGTTAGCTCGATTCTGGATGTGCAGCCTGTAGCTTGGATTACGTTTTGGATCGCAGATTTCACTATGCAATAAGGGGATTTATCATCAGCCAATGGACATATCGATCTACCAGATGGCGATCGATAGCGGGGAAATGCTCGGCGGGATCCCACCGGCCCACGGTAAGATCTTTTTCACGTAAAGTACATCCCGATCGGGCCTTGTTTTGATAGCCATCCATCCGATCAATGAATGAGGCTAATGAGGCTAACGCGGTTATTGGTAATCAATAATCAGAAACGACGTCCCCCGCCCCCCCCCCTTTCATGCATACATGCTTGAGGATCGTGCCGATCATATGCAGTTTGAGTTATTTCTGTAGCATATGTATAACGGAAATGCCATTGGATATAACGGTAGTAGCTATTAGCCCTTTATCTCGCCTTCTAGGAAATATCCTAGCCGAAATCCCGTATAATGCTTATATTCACGGCGCTATAAAATGAGAACGTATTGATGATTTTTTTTTCCTTTAAGCCATTTTGAAGGGACGGTTTATGGTCTCAATTGACAATGAGAATGGACAGATACTATAGCAATACTATAAAGTATAGATTTAGCTCTACAAACAGCCCCACGTCTGTTTACATTTGCCGGTCCTCTAGAAGAGATTTATTAGACGCATCCCAATGGCCCCGAATGTGTTCTATTTCATTCTGGTTCCAACTCAGCGTCATTCTGCACTAATCTCACTTCGTGCTTAGCACTGAATAAAAAACTCCACAATGTACCTTTACATACCGACATCCGTCTGGCCACACCCCTATCCGCTTACCTTCATAAGCAGGTGTGTGGTCACCTACTCGCCTCCTTCTTCACTTTCACCACAAGGAAGTGCCTTGGTAGATACCCACACTTGACGAGGTTGTTTAGTTGAAGAAAGTTGATACGTGTTTACATTTTTTCTTTCTTTTTTCTTCTCATATATTTAAAAAGAAAAAAGCTAAGTCATAATGTTTACCTCGGAGGGTCGCGCTCGCAACGTCACCCTTCACCAGTGGTTCTCCATTGCTGCCTCTGTCGTACGTCTTGGAGCGGGGTTGAGGCCTCTCTCGTGGTCGGCAGCCACGCCCGGTAGGCGTCCGATGGATAGTTTGCCTCTCCAAGGAGCTGGTGCACCAGCGCTGTCTCCTGTGCGATGGCCTGGTTCTGGCTCTGGTTCCTCTGCTTTCGGGGAGTCGTCCGCTGTTGGGCGGCCGGCTCCTCTGGTTGCGGGGGATTTGAGATGCAAACTTTTTGCGTCAGCTCGCTCCCGTCGCAAGATGGTGGCTTGTAGACGCGAACGGCCTGGTTTTGGTGAGTTGCTGGAGCCGGATGAGGATGCGTGTGATTCTCCATGGCCGATGGAAACAGAGGACTACATGGTAGAAGCGGACGGGTTCTTGTTCGAAGCCCCGGTGGAGACATAAAGGTAACACTGGAGGGGGGTGAGATGTTTCCTTGGGATTCCTCGTACGCAGATGTTGGGTTAGAACCTCCGACTCGGCGGCGGGATGCCCTGCTATCAGCCACATCAGAATGTGGCTCCTTAACCAGTAGTCTGCTGCATGTGAGGGACGCGAGCTCGGTGGGGGAAAGTATGCAGGGGGAACTGCGTGCTTTGTTCCCCGAGCTCATGGCGGCGGCGGCAGTCGCAAATGGCGTGCCGCAGCCACTGCCTGTTCCTATTCCTGACGATCTCATAGGTCATCTATGGCAACGCCGTCCGGTGAGAGGGGTGGACGTTGTCTGTCCATTTTTCCCCTCAATGGAGGCCTACGTCCGTCAGGGACAGGTGGTCTCCCACATCATGGGCCTTACCCCCGCCTACGTGCAAGTCACGAGGGTGGTGGGTTTGGTAGGAGGCATGAAGGAGGGCGTGCCTCGGCTTGATAGGCCGATGGCGGCGCTCCTTTGTCCTGAGGTGGTGTGGGAGCCGTTACGGAAGCCGGTTCCCCAAGGGAAATCGGCGAGGCGGTTGGCTTTTTGGAGTGACCAGTCATTTATCTCCGTGACGCAATCTCTGGCTGCCACTTCTAACATCGCGCAGCTGGCGAGATTCATGTCCGGGATACTGACGGGCGGTACGGAGCTGACTGATTTGCAACATGATCAGCTTGCCCAGTCGGCAGGAGCCATCCTGCATCTGATTCAGCTGCAGGCTATAGCCGCTGGGACAGTGCATGCCCTGGCCACTCTAATCCAGCGCCACCTTTGGCTGGAGCAGGCGCATGTGCCGGAGAAGAAGAGGACTCCACTTCTGACGGCACCCCTCTCTGATGCTGGACTATTCGGGTCGGCACTGCAGCTGATGACCTCAACCTGCAGGGAGATGCAGGAGGAGCGTTCCGTGCTCCAGCCTCATTTCCCCCTGCCTGATGTCGCCGGTGGAGTCAGACGGCAGGCTCGTCTTTGGGGTTCCGCCGCCGTAGCCGCCGCTGCTACCACCGCCACTGCTGGACCTTCGGCGAAGAAGGCCAGGAGGAGAGAGGGCGCCTCCGCCACTGCAGCCGGCCCATCTACGCCGGGAGGTGACGGTAGGGATCGTCATGACCAGCCGCCGATCGTTTACCGTCCCTCCGGGGCTCCACGGGGTGGCAAGTCCCGAGCGGCTCGTGGCAGGCGTCGCTAAAAAGAATTGACTTTTTCCCTCTGTGGTCCCCCCCTGTTCCCTTCCCGGCCCATATATGATTTGTTAAAGAAATAAAGAGTCCCTCCTAAAAAGAGGGACTGTATTTTTTGTTACAAACTGTGTGTTTATTCACCAAACATATGATGGGGATGCGACGTGTGAATCTTTCACTAGTATGGGTTTGATAGGAGGGCTAGACGCTACATTCATGTTAGAGCTTAAGCAAGGCCTGCAGCCTACACTCGGTTGAAAAAGTTTTTTTCTGCCTCGACCTGAATCTTCACATAAAGGTAGAGGTTAGTTGTGTGCTCTGTTGCTTAAACAGTGATATTGAGCCGCAACACTATTGTGTTGGTCTGCAGTAATGCTCGTATGAAAAAGTACCGCGGCTCATGACGCTCTCTCTCTCTATCAGATTTTCTGTGTCTTACAACATGGATACGGGTGTCGGGTTCACACATACACAACTTGGCCTTGTTATAAACCCTGTTCACAGATGTGTCTGTGGCTAGCGTGCATTGAATTAGCTTTGCGCTGTTCATTAGCATTTTGGCTACTTAAGGTATCGTATGGCTGTTTGTTGTTGTCGTATGCAAGGTTTGGGCTTGCGAGGGGGTACCGGATAAACCCCTCCTTCCCTCTTCTGATTGGTCAGGGGGTTTATTGGACTCTCTTTTCATTCGGTCAGGGCCAAGCTGTTAGGCAGCTTGGCACGGGGGGGGGAGGGTTTCCCTGACTCCGCACCTATCACAGGCGGTTGAGTCTTGGGTTTCCCCCTGTCATAGCAAACGTCACTAGGCACGTTTCTATTGGACGATGGCTTCCGTGAGTTTTTAGACCCGTATGTAGGGTCTGTTGTCGTCAAGTTGTCGGGGCAGAGCGTAGGAACTTACTGTTCTACTACGCTCGATATACGTGTAACTTGAGTCTGTTGGTCACCTGACTCAATGTTACCGTGACTTTTCAATCTATGGCTCACGTGGGAAGTCTCTCTGAGGATTCCCGTCTCTCCTCTGTGGTGAGGGTGGCGGGATGTAAGAATGTAAACAATTTTATGAAGGCACGGTTTATGCACTCAAGTGACAATGAGAATGGACAGATAGCAATACTATAAAGTATATATATAGCTGTTAGAAAGTACATCGGTTTGTTGACAAAGCGTTGTCCTCCAGCCATATATTACACTGCAAGCCGTGGTCGTCAATGTGTTAACACATTCGGGGCCATTGGGATGCGTCTAATAAATCTCTAGAGGACCGGCAAATGTAAACAGACTTGGGGCTGTTTGTAGAGCTAAATCTATACTTTATAGTATTGCTATCTGTCCATTCTCATTGTCAATTGGGACCATAAACCGTCCCTTCAAAATGGATTAAAGAAAAAAAAATCATCAATACGTTCTAATTTTATAGCGCTGTGAATATAAGCGTTATGCGGCATTTGGTCTAGTATATTTCCTGGAAGGCGAGATAAAGGGCTAATAGCTACTAACGTTATATCCAATGACATTTCCGTTATACAAAAGCTACAGTTAAAACTCAAACTGCATATGATCGGTATTATCCTCAAGAATGTATGCATGAAAGGGGGGGGCGGGGGACGTCGTTTCTGATTATTGATTACCAATAACCGTGTTCGTCTAAGTAGCCACATACGCTGGTCGGCTGGTTGAGTATCATAGCAAGCTTTGATCAGCATGTAATTTACGTGAAAAAGATCTTACCATGAGCCGGTTGGATCCCCCCGAGCATTTCCCCGTTATCGATTGCCATCTGGTAGATCGATATGTCCATTGGCTGATGATAAATCCCCTTATTGCATAGTGAAATCCGCAATCCAAAACGTATCCCATGCTACAGACAATAGCTATCGCTTCAGATGAGTAGAAAACTACATTAGAGATCCAAAAAAAAAAAGACAACTTCTGCCACAGGGAACACTCTATTATCGCGATAGCGCCCCTAAGAGGATCTGGCCGGGATTGCACGTTGGCGAATACAAAGAGTAGGGTACATCTGCAGTGCAGCTCGGCGACCTTGAATAGGTTATTATAATGGAATAAAAGCCAAAACAACTTGCCACGGGGGTGGAATCGAAACACATATATATCCGTTGTTCGTCCCCATTGTGTTAACAATTGTGTGTATTGAGCTGTACTGTATTGTACCTATTCTGCAATCTGTTAATAACATTTTCAATCAATCAATCATAACATTTATGGCAAAGCGACATACATGACATACAGGTATATAGTAATTCGTTCTGTATGACCCTCCTGAGATTGTGCTTCATACTGTTACATACAATTTATTTTCTTTTTGCAGGCGTGATGGTTTCACCCCAAACTACAACGCATTCAAGGGTCTGTGGGTGGCATTTTACATATCTGTAGATACTATATCTATATCTGTACATCCCTTACCTACTCTTACTAGTTACGCTGCTGGCCAGTATGACTACTACCATAGTGTCTTTATACCTGTATCACTGTACATAATAATACTACAACTCTGTACACTACATACATTTGGACAAGACGGTTCGGTAACAGCAGTATTTCAGCGGAAGCTTTGACAACACAAGTGTGTCGTTTATTTCCACCAAACACAGGACAGTGATACACAGCCAGAGTATTAAATAATCAGAAGAACTAGACAACCCTTTGGTATTTTCAGTTAATGAAGGGCCAGCACTAGTCAAGAGTTGAATAACTTTGTTATTCAGACTGCAATTCGAAACTGGCCCCTACAAATGTCCTAACCTAGTTGTACAGTAAATGACCAAGTAAGGCTTTGTCAACATTCCAATGTACAGTGTAAAATGTGTGTGTGTCCCCTACCCAACCCCCCCCCCCCCCCCCCCCACCTCCAATGTACAGCCCTCACCCAACCCACCCAACCCCACCCCACCAACCTCCTCCAATGTACAGTTTCTACGCCAAATGTATATACACTCCTTTTCTGGACACTTTTGTATCACAAACAGTACTGTATTTGCAAATCTGATATGTCATAAATGTATAGATGTAGCAGTACTGTCTATCTGTATGTCATGTATGTCATATATGTTATGATGAATTGAAAATGGGGGACCCTGGTGGAAACAAGACGAAAGTCTTTCTCTGGTCTGCATCCCCTTAACAATTGTATGTATTGAGATGTACTGTACTGTACCCATTCTGCAATCTGTTAATAAACTTTTCAATCAATCAATCAATCAATCAGCAGCTGCTAACAAGTATGACTACTGTACATTAACTGTTGTTGTTGAATCCTACAGATCACCATGGAGTGGATCTGGAGCCTTGGGATAAATGATTGTGATTTCAAGTTCAACCCACTCGCCTGAGCCTCGTCTGAAACATACTGTATGGAGGATAAGTCTCCCTGATGGAGCAACAGAACTGAGCTTTGTTATATCAAGATAGCCAGCATGCATCTTGACACTAGATTTAAGGTGAAAATGGCAGATCAAGGAGTGTCCGATGCGATGGTACTGTACATCTCAGGGCTCTGCTCAACCAACAACAAAATATTCAGATATCCAAACAGTTGTAGATAAATATATGTACGCTATAAACAGTAGTATAGTATTAGGTAGGTAGTAGAGTAAAATAGTGCACATAAAGTGCAGACATATAAAATCACAGTGCTATAAAATAGTTCTGGATTACTGTTTAACAGTTTAAAGTCACTGCCTACAGTATACTGTAACAGTGAACATTCAGGCAGACTTGACTCACTTCCCAACCCCCAAAATATAACACCTCCGAGTCAGGCCACGTGAGCGGATCGGCACGGCCGAGAAATCCGCTCTTAGCTCTTTAAAGCTTGGTCCGCTCCGCTAATCACTCATGTTGACCCCGCCCCCAAGTCGCTCTCCGCTCGCTCCCTGCTCACCTTGAATCGAGCGCTCCCCGCGCCAGATCGCTCGGCATTTTTTTTTTTTTTTTTTTGGAGCATGGTGTAAATTAGCTCAAACTACAACAGTCTACACCCCCTGGGCCCCTTAACAATTGTTTGTATTGAGCCGCATTGTAATTGTACCCATTCTGCAATGTTAAATAACGTTGTTTATCCATTCACTAGCTCTATTAAGCGATGATAGGCTAGCCGAGCCACAATGCTATGGTCGCTGCCATTAACGTTAGCATGTAAGCTAACGTCAACAACAATGGCGTCGATACTTTTTCTAACAGGAGTGAGTGAAGGAGGAGGAGTGAAGCTTGAACAGGATATCACAGGTTCACCCTTCTCATTGGTTGAAAATGGCCTTCATGTTTGTACATCGCCATCTGTTGCTTTGGCATTGTACTGCATGTATATTACATCAACAGTGTTAAAACACTGTGAGCGGCCTGGAGTGGATTGGAGCGGAGGAGAACTCTCGCTCCGGACGTCGCGCCGACTCATTTTAAAACCCACTCCTCGCTCACGTCAAAACCGGCCGCTCCGCGCCCCGCGCCGCTCACGCTCCGATCCGCTCACATGCACTGCTCCGAGTATACAGTAGGGGGGTGGGGGGGGGGGGGGGGGTGGCATTGTGTGGAGAGATCAGTGACACAGAGTGGAGGGAAAATTATATGCAAAGCTTAGAACACAGCTGTGGTACAAACATAAGAAATAATTACATCAGTCACAAGTTGAAATAGTCGACCAATGCAGATCTCACACCAGTACAGTACTAATTTATTTATATATACTCCAGTTTAATCACTTGTACATTGTATATTGTTAATGCCATTTACTGTGACATTTGCAACTTTGGTTAGATGTCAAATTATTTTTGTTCTACTGTACTTGTGCATCTAATCCCAATACAGGGGAAGTACCTTGGCCAAGGTGATCACAGCTCCCTGTTGTGTGTGTGTTTAAAACCCTTAGGAGTCTAAGCTCAAGAGCTCCTCCTCCTCAGAATTTTCCTTTTTTTTGTTACATAATATAAAATTACAGATTCATACCTTCAAAATAAGCCATCAGTTGTAAAATTTGAGCCGATAGTTTTCAATCAATGTCCTATCAAACATTCTGGTAAAATCCTAACTACATTCCAGCACACGAGTTTGAAAGGATTCAAGTGAATTCAGCTATCTGATGAAAAAACTACACTCCCAGAATTCAATGTGATCAATGTCACTAGACCAATTCACACCTGGAACAAAGGCCCAGTTTCTAGTCTGTCGTTCCTTTGTTATTCCAATGAATGGACCCAGCAGGAGGCCTAGCCCTAGAGTGACACACAAGCTAGATAGCATATTATACCAACACAATACCAACATTTTGACTTTGATATAGATAGGAAAGGTAATGGAATATATTATTAGATGACAGAACATGGAAAATTCTTTGTACAATTATTTAATTCATTATAATTTAAACGCTATTGAATAATATTTCATTAATACAATTATTCTCTTACAGCTACTGAGCTATATACACAGTAAATATTGCAAATGTGTGTGTGTGTGTCTGTGTGTGTGTGTGTGTGTGTGTGTGTGTGTGTGTGTGTGTGTGTGTGTGTGTGTGTGTCAGCGCCCCCTCAATGGGGAGCGACGACGCCTCTCTCGCGGACAAACTCAACTCTTTCTACGCTCGGTTTGGTGTAGACGGTGGCGCCGCTGGCTCAACGGCTAGTGACATCACTGGCGCGCCGGTTGTTGTGGAGGGGGGGGGGGGCAACCGCGGGGGGGGGCGGGGACGCTCTCTCGTTGTCAGAACACAGTGTGAGAAGAGCATTTATGCAGGTGAACACCAGGAAAGTGGCTGGCCCAGATGGTATAACAGGACACATACTTAAGTCCTGTGCCAACCAGCTAGCCCCTGTGTTCACCGCCATATTTAATCAATCCCTGGCAGAGTCAGTGGTCCCTGCCTGCTTCAAGATGTCTACCATCATCCCTGTACCGAAGAAACCCTCCCCAACATGTCTCAATGACTACAGACCGGTGGCACTCACCTCTGTGGTCATGAAATGTTTCGAGAGGCTGGTCAAGGATCACATTTGTGCCTCCCTCCCCAGTGATATGGACCCTATGCAATTTGCATACAGGACAAACAGGTCCACTGACGACGCGGTCTCCCAGGTACTGCACAGCACCCTCTCTCACCTTGACCGCCAGAAGGGGGGCTATGTGAGACTGTTGTTCATTGACTACAGCTCAGCGTTCAACACCATAGTCCCCACCAGACTGATGGACAAGCTGATCGAGCTGGGTCTGAGCTCCGCTCTGAGCGCCTGGGTACTGGACTTTCTGAGTGAAAGACCCCAGGCGGTCAGGGTGGGGGGTCAGACCTCCAACACCATCACCCTGAGCATCGGGTCCCCCCAGGGCTGTGTTCTGAGCCCCCTGCTGTACTCACTCTACACACACGATTGTGTGGCCAAGTTCAGCTCCAACTCCATAGTGAAGTTTGCAGACGACACGGTGGTGGTGGGGCTGATCTCGGACAACGACAAGAAGGCCTACTGGGAGGAGGTTGAGGTACTGGAACGCTGGTGCCAGGACAACAGCCTGCTCCTGAACATTGGTAAAACCAAGGAGCTGATCGTGGATTATAGGAGAGGACAGCAGGAGACACACACACCACTGAGGATAAACAGGGCTACTGTGGACAGGGTGAGCAGCTTTAAGTACCTGGGGGTCCACATCTCAGAGGATCTGACATGGTCAACACACATAGACACAGTCGTAAAAAAGGCGAAGCAGCGCCTCTACCACCTGAGACAGTTAAGGAAGTTCAGAGTATCTGGGAAGATACTCCAGTCCTTCTACTCCGGAGCTGTAGACAGCATCTTGACTGGAAACATCACTGCCTGGTATGGAAACAGCACGGCACAGGACAAGAAGGCCCTACAGAGAGTGGTGCGCTCAGCCGAGTGTACCACGGGTATTGAACTACCTCCCCTGCAGGTTCTATACAACAAGAGGTGCAAATCCAGAGCCTGCAGAATAATGAAAGACCCTCACCACCCCAATAACAGCCTGTTCCAGCTGCTGAGGTCAGGCAGACGCCTGCGAACCCCAGCTACTAGGACAGGGAGGCTTCGGCTCAGCTTCTTCCCCCAGGCCATCAGAGCCTTGAACACTGAACACTGAGTGCCACAGAACACTGAACTCTACACACACAAGCACACATGAGCACACACACGACACGCACGCTGTACACGCTCGCACACTAGCAGCCACTTTAACATGAGCAAGCACACACTCATGCTGCACACGCCCACACTTATGGCCACAAAGGAAAGGTCACTTTAAAAATAGTATAGCAACAGTAACAGTGTATTGCACTACCAAAGGACCTAGCATGTCCTCCATGCTCTGTAAATAACTTATGTACAAATACCGTGATGCCCCACTATGTTACCTGTTTATTGCACAATGTTGTTTTATTGGATTCTATTATATGTTGTACTACTGTATTGCACATCGTTGCGGGCAAGACCACCCGCATTTCATTGTATATTTGTATGCCGTGACAAATAAAACTCTTGACTTGACTTGTGTGTCTTGCTCTCTCTCCCTCTCCCTACATCTCTCCTGAACCTATTTCATTCAAAAGGAAGATATTGATGGACAGTAGCTATAGTACACAGTAAATATTGCCAAATGGGAACAAATACACTCGGGAATAGTGTTAATTTGACACTGCAATATTTACTGGTGGTGGGGCTGATCTCTAACAATGACGAGAAAGCCTATCGGGAGGAGGTTGATGTACTGGCACGCCTAGCTAATGAAGTTCAGAGTATCGGGGAAGATATTCCACTCCTTCTATTCCGGGGCTGTAGAGAGCATTCTGACTTTAAACATCACTGCCTGGTATGGAAACAGCACGGCCCAGGACAGGAAGGCACTCCAGAGAGTGGTGCGCTCAGCTGAGCGTACTACGTGCAGTGATGGGCAGTAGCTAGCTACAAGTAGCGACGCTACATAGCTTAACTACAATTCTCAGTAGCGTGATGGTAGCGTCGCTACTTTTGAATCATGTAGCGTTTTCTGTAGCGGAGCTATTTATAGAACGAAGTAGTGACGTAGCGATGAGGAAACGCTACAACGCTACTGTACTGTCGGGAGAAACAGTCTAGACCAGGGGTGGCCAACCCGCGGCTCGCGAGCCGCATGCGGCTCTTTGCCCGTCAATGTGCGGCTCTTCCATCCATAAAAAAAAATAAAAAAAAATAAAAAAAATATATATTTTTTAATTTTTTTTTAACCTTTATTTTTTTTTTTTACTTTTTTTTTTTATGTCACTCATTCCATAAGGACGTAGAATAAACATTTACAATTTTTTTTAAATGGTCCATTTGCATGTTCTTGGTATCTGAATCTAGGGACATATATGGATCAGTGTCAGAAATAGTGTGTCTGTTACTAGGCTTGAGTAAATTGTAATGAACCAAAGGAGAATATCAATTCTATTTAATATTTTTTTTATCTTTGACTGTAAATAACACCATGCTAAAATTGACCAGACCTGAAAAATCTAAGCAAATGAATAAAGGGAAGATGATTAAACAGAAGGTTTTGTAGATACAGTACTGAATTCTGCCATCTTTTTTATAATGTAAATTTCTCCACCATTTTCATCATATTGCAACACCGTTTTTTGCAAGACGTTCACAGAAAGGTAGAGAAACTAACTGCGTTCTGTTTTATGACAATAACGTTCAGGTTTGTGGGAGATAATCCCAAAAAATAAGAGAAATTAAAAAGTAAATCCAGAAGTCAGATGATTGACAGGGGCTGGTAGTTTTTCGAAATTTGAAAGCCCTGCGTCTCTTCCTTCAAAAGACTACACTCACTTCTGGCTGTGCCACTTCCTCCTGTCAATATGCGCCGGTTTCCGACTCAATGCCCTGAGATTTCTATAATCTTATATTTCACTAATAACAGTTAAAATAATTGGTAAACAAACATAATGCTGAAAATATACACTTTTACTGTATATCTCGGGCTTAAGAGGTTAACCCTGTGAGGCCCAAATTAAAAAGAAATTAGCAACTTCAGAGGCCAGAGGGTGGGACATATAAACACATTTACTATCAAATAGCATTGTGAGGCTGAACAACAGGACCAATTGACTATACATGTGCTTAAAGGGGAACTATCTTATAAATGGCTTTTTTCAGTGTTTACCATTGTTTCTTAGCTATGTGGACTTATATTAATAGGATATATGTCTCTAATTCTCATATTGGCGAATTCTTCCAATTCTCCTCTCACAATATTCACCCTCACTGAACTGAGTCATCTGAAAATGTGCATATCTGTGATGTCAGAGATTTCTCAGCTGCATAATAATGTGGCAGTTGATGTGGCAGTTGGCACCAGGCCACACAGTGGTTGGAGCCCAGCCTCAAAACGGCTTAAGATCTTGAGGTAGAAAAATGCGGTTTTTAGTACTTGATTAGAAATACAAAACAATGCATTTAAAAAAAAAAAAACCTAGGTGTTCCATAGACTCACAGGAATTGTGTAAAAGTGCCCAAATAGTGAAAGAAATAGTAAAATTGTTCCCCTTTAACATTTTTTAAATAAACATTATTTTTTTAAATGGCTAAAAGTGATTTTGTAATTTTGCAACCGTGGGTCTCACAGGGTACTTTTAACCCTGTGAGGCCCAAATAAAAAAGACATTAGCAACTTCAGAGGCCAGAGGGTGAGACCTATAAACACATGAAGGGTGCCGTGACTGAAAAAAAAGGTTGAGAAACGCTGGTATATGGTGTGGCTCTTTGTGGTACCACAGTCATTTTTTTGTGGCTCTTAGTCTCTGACTGGTTGGCCACCCCTGGTCTAGACTATAAAGATTTGGGATGAGAGAAAAAAACTCCCCGTAGAAAACCCACTATGATTGGTTGGTTGGTTTAGATATGAGTATGACGACTCACGATTGGGTATGGTTAGGCCAAAACATTACGGGTAGGCCAATCAGAGGCAGGATAGGACGGGACTCCAGCCCGCAAACCAGGAAGTGAAAATCGAAACGCAGACCACTGAATGAGAATGAATGGATGCAATTTACAATAACAGAACCAGTCCGCGCGAAATAATGGCAGAGGGATTTGATGTTTCCACTGATGGCATTGATGAAGATGATGTCAACAACAATAACAACAATGCATCTCCAACAATGCACCTGGACACGTTTATGAGTTTGACTGAAAAAACGCCTAAAACATATGTGTTTAGGTGTTTATTGTGTCAACCAAAAACGAAGCTGCTTTCAACGTCCCACATGTCCAATACTAACTTGAGAACACATTCAGGTGAGCTGATGAAAACCTTTACTGTCTTTACATAAACATTGTCAACTGTTCCCAAACAGCACACAAGTCAGTGCACTTTTTATCAACAGCTTTAACTAACAGTCTGAGATAGGCTAGCTGCTATGAACAATATTATGGGGGTGGAGAAAAGAAAAAAATTGGGAAAAGATCACCTAGACCAGTGGTTCTCAACCTGTGGCCATGGAATGTTTTGTGAGTTACATATCTAGCAGCCAAGGATAGTATTGTTTGTCTAGCAGTGTTTTGTCATTTTGCTACTGTGGTTTGAGTTGAAACAGTAGTTTATCCTGTGCTGAAAAGTCTCCATTCCAATAGAGAGAGTATATTTGTGTTTATTTTATTATTGTTTCACTGCCTTTTATTTATACATAATAATAGCCTCTCATGTCCTATAAAGTTCATATTTGATGGGAACAGACAGAGGACAATTCAGAGGGAGGTACAGATAGATATACATAGAGAGAGCAAGATAGATAGACATATATATATATATATATATATATATATATATATATATATATATATATATATATATATATATATATATATATATATATATATATATATATATATATGGGAAGTTTACAGTATTTACTGAAGAAGCGTACAATTTTGAAAGTTTTATAGAAGTTCTGTTTTGTTCTGGCTAACCTGACGGTGCACAGATGCGTGAGCAAACTGCTCAGGGAGAATGGAGGCGATGTGAAAGTTCCAATGCCGATTACCCCATGCTGCTTATTTCCGTACTTAAGAATGTATAAATGTTACATAGGATTTCGTTAATGTCTATTTTGTAGACGAATGTTTCTTGCACTTTTTCTTTGGCCAGGTTATTGTCATTTTGCTACTGTGGTTTGAGTTGAAACAGTAGTTTATCCTGTGCTGAAAAGTCTCCATTCCAATAGAGAGAGTATATATATGTGTTTATTTGATTATTGTTTCACTGCCTTTTATTTATTACGTTTCCACAGTTCTTTCCTCATGTTAAAAGGATGACACAAAAAGCCAGACCGAGGGCTTGTTTCAGTTTTATAATAAACAATCAAACTGAGCAATTTTTTTGCCTGCCTATTTGTTTGGTGTAAACTTGATCACAAAGTAAAAAAAGAAAAAAAGGTAGTGCCGATGTAGCTAGCTATTTTTGCCATGTTCTTGTAGTGTAGCTTGCTACATTTCTCTGGGGATAGCTTCCATTGTAGTTTAGCTATATTTAATCGAGAGTAACTTGTAGTGTAGCTTGCTACATTTTCCAAGTAGCTTGCCCATCACTGACTACGTGTATTGCACTACCACCCCTGCAGGCCTACAGCAACACACACTTTGATAGAGTGATAGAGAGTAATAGAGAGAGACAGAGAGAAAGAAAGAAAGAAAGAAAGAAAGAAAGAAAGAAAGAAAGAAAGAAAGAAAGAAAGAAAGAAAGAAAGAAAGAAAGAAAGAAAGAAAGAGATACAGAGATATAGACAGAGAGAGACATTTATAATAATTATATTATTAATTACAGTTTTTCTCAGTCACTTTGGTGCATTTCTCACATCACTATTTACGTTTGCACAACAGTTAGTGCATTTCTCAAAACAATTAGTACAAACTGCAAAACCTAGTTGATAACCTGCAAAAGCGTGTCACTTGCTCAAAATGGATAGTTCCTTCTTCAAAAGCAAGTATTCATGTCAATAAAAGTGTCAGTGACATCAAAATGAAAAGTCCTGACACCATTGTTTATGAACAAGATAGTCAAATGGCTTTGTCATGTTTTCATTATGACAGATCACTCTGTAAGTGTTTTCCAATGCAAAAAAGTCAGATATTGGTGACACTACCTGAAAATGCTCAAGACAGCACTATACACTATTTGCACAGCCATTTGACATCTACAGTTACACATTACTGTACACAACACACTGTACACATTGTAATATTCCCTCCTTGTTGGTCTGAGACATCAATGGTTGCTCTCTGTCCAATGTGATTTCTTCCACGCCGTCTACCTTTTGCCAGATTGAAACCCGCCTCATCAACGTATATTGTGTGCAGCGGTTCCCTGGTACATGCTTTATCCCAGAAGAGAGAGAGATAAAAACTATAAACTTTTCCTGTGTAACATAATGCATTTTGGACAACATATTGTACAGTATGAACTGTCATGTAAGTGTACTGCATGGCACTACACAAAGTAACCAGTTTACAGCACTGAACATTAGAGTATGCATAGAACACATAAATGTTTTACTTGTGCATACTGGTGGCGGATCTCCTTGACTCTGTTCCAGTCAAATGGCTACTCATTTGTCAATTGTACTACAATTGTTTCATACACATTTAATTTCCACTGAGCACTCTGTCAATTGTAGTGATTGAAACAAAACTGTACATTGGAATATTGACGAAACCATACTTGGTAATTTACTGTACATTGGAGGGGGTTGGGTTAGGAGATTTACAGGGGCCAGTTTCTAATTGTTTTGTTTGGCTTTGGCAATGTAAACGTAAAAACACCTAAGGGAGACTGCAACTCGAAACTGGCCCCTGTAAATGTCCGAACACAACCCCCTCCAATGTACAGTAAATTACCAAGTATGGTCTTGTCAATAATCCAATGTACAGTGTTGTTTGTACAGTTGTACAGTGTCCCCCACCCACCCCTCCTACCCAACCCCCCCCCCCACTCCTACCCAACCCCCCCCCCCACCCACCCAACCACCTCCAATGTACAGTCCCCCCCCACCCCCACCTACCCAATCCAATGTACAGTTTCTACGCCTAATGTATATACTCTTTTCTTTCTGGACTCTTTTTGTATCACAAACAGTACTGTAATTGCAAATCTGGTATGTCATAAATGTATAGATGTAGCAGTACTGTCTATCTGTATGTCATGTATGTCATATATGTTACGATGAATTGAAAATGGGGGACCCTGATGTAAACAAGACGAAAGTCTTTCTCTGGTCTGCATCCCCTTAACAATTGTATGTATTGAGCTGTACTGTACTGTACCCATTCTGCAATCTGTTAATAAAGTTTTCATTCATTCATTCATTCATGTTTCCCATGTCAATAAAGCCCATTTGAATTGAGAGAGAGAGAGAGAGAGAGAGAGAGAGAGAGAGAATGTTTTAGCGCTACGTGGGTATATTATATACACTGGTGGTGAGGTTTGCAAAGCATGTTAGACTACTTTTTAACATAGAAGCAGCTCGATATGCATTGTTACAGAGCTGGTCCACGCTGCTATTATGAAATGACCCAAAAAGCAGAAAAGTATGTAAGCTTTTTTTTTCTTTATCTGAGAGAATGTCCGCAAATGTCACGTAGGAGAAAGTTGGCGTGTGTGTTCGTGACACACAAACACAACGACTGCAAAAAGTCGAGTCCCGTGGATATTATTGCAAGAGATAATTCATACATATTATGAAAAGCCAATCTGTTGGTTAGAATTTGGATGGGGGGGGGTAGGCTCTGATACCTCTCAGTCTCACGCCTCTGCGGGGTCTAACACCTATTCACAGCGCACACGCTGTTCTTGTGTGTGTGCACGCGTGCGTGTATGTGCGTTTCGTGACGCGCTGTAGTTCTCCTCGCAAACGGAGATAATTACAATCATACCATCTAGCAAGAATTAAACGTATTTACAAGTCGTATTACGTTTAGCAAGTAATAATATAGATTACATGTCAAAGCACTCGAAATTGTCATTTTTCTATTTTTACAGATTTCTGAAAAGCGCGACTTCCTGAGCATTTCTGAGACATTCTAAATCCTTTTGTTCTCCGCCCACGGGTGCAAAAAGCCCTGTCGACTCGAAAGAGTTAATAAAATGTTCAATCAATCAATTCTAGTTTTCTTCAGATAAGATACAAATATTCCTTTATTGATCCCCTTGGGGAAATTCAGGCATCATAGCAGCATGGGGGAGGGGAGGTACAGGTAGTAAAAACAAGCAGTGTAAACGATATAACAAGTCAATATAATTAACTAACTAACTAAAATATACAGTATTCACATAAGGTGGAGTATGCATAAGGTAGTGTTATTGTCCTTTTTAGGTTCCTAGTAGTTGTAGTTGGATGTCTGGCAGCAGCAGTGGTGCAGTCGTAATATGGGAACTGCCCGGACGCATGCGCACAGAACAGATGATTATTATGCAGAATAAATAGTAGGAAACATGTTTGTATAGGAAATTACTAGTTTTAGTTTAGTTTTTGTAAATATTGATTTGAAATAGAGAAGCTGAAAAAGGTAGCAGGATGTAGCCTTCAATATATAAAGAAATTATATTGTCAACAGATATGGTTGAAAAACAAACAATGTTTTAAATGTAATTGTAGTTACAATTTCTTTAATTGAATGAACTTAAACTAGAAAAGTAAATACAAACTAAATTAACAATGTAACTTAGTTTACAGAAGGACAGTTTCCTTCTGAAGCACAACTTAATGCCTCATCCTTGATCCTTCCAGTCGGGACCATTGTCACATAGTGAGAGGTTCCATAGATCAAGCAAACCCCCACCAATTGGTACAGGCTTGTATTTTGGTTTGGCTCTTCTCGTTCTTTGTTATGCTATCCGTATCATATTATTATGCAAAGTCTAGGTGATAGATAAGTACCGGCCGCCGGGTACCTGGCGCACGGCGCGACGAGTCCAGTGGAAATTCATCGAGTCCCCCATTTTCAATTCATCATAACATATATGACATACATGACAAAGACACCTTGCTGTTTCCATACCAGGCAGTGATGTTTCCAGTCAAGATGCTCTCTACAGCACCGGAGTAGAAGGACTGGAGTATCTTCCGCGATACTCTGAACTTCCTTAACTGTCTCAGGTGGTAGAGGCGCTGCTTCGCCTTCTTTACGAGTCTATGTGTGTTGTCCATGTCAGGTCTTCTGAGATGTGGACCCCCAGGTACTTGAAGCTGCTCACCCTGTCCACGGTAGCCCCGTTTATCCACAGTGGTGTATGTGTCCCCTGCTGTGTTCTCCTAAAATCCACGATCAGCTCCTTGGTTTTACCAATGTTCAGGAGCAGGCTGTTGTCCTGACACCAGCGTTCCAGTGCATCAACCTCTTCCCGGTAGGCCTTCTCGTCGTTGTCAGAGATCAGCCCCACCACCACCGTGTCGTCCGCAAACTTCACTATGGAGTTGGAGCTGAACTTGGCCACACAATCATGTGTGTATAGTGAATACAGCAGGGGGCTCAGAACACAGCCCTGGGGGGACCCGATACTCAGGGTGATGGTGTTGGAGGTCTGACCCCCCACCCTGACCGCCTGGGGCCTTTCACTCAGAAAGTATATACATTTGATTTGGAAATAGTAGTTGTCCAGGCGAGCAACGCCAATGCTTTTAGTAAAATTCAGGTATTCCTCCATAGCGCCGTTTTATGGAATTAGCCAGGATCACTCTGAAACTATACTTATATTCACCACGGTATAACATGTGAATGTATACATGAAAATATTTATTCTTTTTCACATATTGAACGATGGATAGTTGATGTCAAATGAGCCATAGTATTATATCCATAGCTATAATATAGAATAAAGATATAGCCCTGCAAACACCGCCACACATTCCTATCTCTTAGAGCGGTGGTGTAGTAGGAACAAAAATGCTCTAGGCCTGTGGTGCTGAATGAGTTAATGAGTTGGCCAAAGCGGTGCAACTACCGGCTAACATCCCCATAGTTGAATACTTTAAGTACTTAGGCATAGAGATTTTTCCCACACTAAATCAGACAACTAAATATAACTTCACAGGTACATATAATAAAATACACCAAGATCTAAATAGATGGTCGAGCCTTCCTAACTCATTACAGGCCCGAGCATCCATAATCAAAATGAACATACTACCTAGTATACATTTAGTTAGCTCAATGCTCCCCCTGCCCCCTGCCTCACAAACTATGATATCTAAATTTATCAGAATAATTTATTATTCTTTTTTGTTCTATTGTTGTTATTATTTTCTGGTGTTCTGTTTATTAGTATTATTGTGTTATGTTTTGTTTTATCCTATCCATGTAAAAAAAAAAATTAATTAAAAATGATAAAAAAAAAATAACTGCCAGTTATGGAAATGTTAAGTAATCCTGGAAAGGGAGGTAAGAGCACTCACTCCTATCCTATGACATTATTTTGACAAAAACACAAAGAAAATCCAGGATGGAATAGTTTTATTCTGTTTTAATTTTATTATTCATAACTTTTGAACAATGGATCATTTCTGTTAGCTGTTCTATATTGCCCACAAACTGTCTAAATCCCATACACTTAAGTTTCCTTCTATCTTGTAAGTATAGTGGTTGAAAATGCAGTTGTTTGTCATGGTCAACGGACAAGATTACTGTAAAAATTTATATGAAGAATAATCACAATAATAGATATTTTGAAAGCGTTAGGTTATGGCTATAACCAAGTTCTGTGAGTATTGGTGACGCTCAGCGTTACTACTGCACTGTACCTCGCTCGTGCATGCGCACTGAATAAAACATTCCACAATGTACCTTTGCATCCAACATCCGTCTGGCCACACCCCTCTCAGCTTACCTACATAAGCAGGGGTGGGGCCACATACTCGCCTCCTTCCCAAGCTTTCACCACAAGGTGAGATCAAGGGCAGCAGCGGCGTCTGACGCCGAGCGTCACCAATACTCACAGAACTTGGTTATAGCCATAACCTAACGTTCTGTATCGTATGGCTCCGCTCGGCGTCACTACTGCACAAGGGAGGCCGAGCGAGAGCCATCGGCCGACAAATGTACCCCGCTGAGGCCCCCCACAACCATCAGATCAGTCGACGGATCCGAAGCGTGCGAAGAGGCACTCAAGCAACTCAACGCACAGGGTGAGCAGACCGTGGCCTGACCCCACGACTACACACACGCACAACCCGCATGCCACCCGGGAACGAACGGAAGGAACAACCTCGTTACTGCCCCCAGAATCACGGGGTCAAGAGCAAACCCAACCCCGTGGCAAGGCCATAGCAGCGGCGCGAAGGAAGACCCAGACCCACTGGAAAACGGGGGCCCGGAGAGGTCAATGACGCCAGGCATCAAGACCCCACCAGGCGGTCACTTAGTGACACCGCCCCCCACATCGCCAGCGTATTCGGATAAGGCCCCTCCAAGAGCGGGCTCTTTCCCCCCAATAGCACACCGCCTGGCACACTGACCCTGCAGAACAGGCAGTCAGCATGGCCGTAAGCACACAAAAAAGGTTAACCAACGGAAGCAGGCAGCGCACCGGGTAAACCAGGCAACAGGCTGTAACCTGAGCCTGGAGCACTGCGGACGAGACAGGCGCCAAAGGAGTTAGCTGAGAACAGCCCCCCCGGCGGAAGGGGCGTATGCTGGCGTTGTTGCATGACCAAGCCTCCTTTAAAAAAAAACCACCCAGAGGGGTTGAGGCAGAGAAGGCTGACATGATTGGCAGACGTCATGAACGTGCAGGGGCACACTCAACCGGGTAACCCGGGAGTTGACACTGCTCCAACACACCAGGGAATCAACCACCTTGTCGTTACCCTATGCGGTGGTTGTTCCTATAACCCCTCAAGAAAAAACTCCAAAACACACCTGCGGGCATAATTGGCTATACCGCAGTACAAGTGTTTCAGTTTTCAAAAAAGGGTTATTCCAGGCCTACGGGTCGACGAAACATTACTTCGGACCGGGCCCGGCGGCACGGGAAGCACAGGGTTCCAGAGGAGGTCCAAGACCACCCCAACAGCCCCCTCTTCGCCACGCGTGAGAGAGGAGCGAAAATAATGGAGAACCAGCCCCAAGCACACCGCACTTGGTATTCCCAGGCGGTCTCCCAACCAAGTACTAACCAGGACCAAACCTGCGTAGGAGCCGAGATCGGACGAGATCGGGCGTGTACAGGTTGGCATGGCCGTTAGCCATTACGACAGTGCAGAGTACAATATGTACCCAACAAGGGTCTCCATAGCGCCCAACCCTGGTAGCGCTCTACCTATGTTCAGATCTATTCCGTTAACATCCCCCAGATATGAACGAGAATTCATCGAGACAACCTAGTAAACTGGCGCTCGGAAGAGACAAAACCCCATCCCAGTTGCCCTATAAAAACGCTGTTTTAACAAGCAACCAAGGCGCACTTAGCCCCTGTGTGATCCTGTAACAGAAACACACCGAGCCAGCACTATGTATGCGTTGCGACCCAAACACATCAATGGATAGTCTAGCAAGACACCAAACATTGTTCCTCCAAGTCGCCTGGGAGAACGACACGGAGCCGTCGTGCTTCATGTACCTTCCTCTTTTTATCCAAAAAAGAAAGAACACAGACTGACATGAATCCCTCGTGACGCAGGCTGAGGGTAATTTTTTTTACATTTTTACATCCCACCACCCTCCCATAGGGAGGAGGCGGAAATCCCCAGAGAGACTTCCCACGCAAGCTGTATAGATTGAAAAGAATATATTGCAACATTGAGCATTTACATTGATGTAAAATTTTGGTTTAGGGCTCTCCGAGGAGGAGGCACTGAACCCATACACACTCAATAATCGAATTGAATCGAATACACACAATAGAGCAGGACTCCTTTCTGGAGTTCTACTCACCTTGACAATCTGAGGAGGAGGCTCTGCACTCTGAGGAGGCTCCCTCACATGGAAGGAGAGTCCTAACTCACAGAAGGCCCGAGTAGGAGCTTCGTGAGGAGGAGCCCTGACCCCTCCCTGAAACAGATCCATCATATGGACCTGAACAGCTCACGGAAGTCTTACCAACAGAGACGCGCACAGTGACGTACTCTGTGGCGGGGGAATTTCTGCGGTGCACACGCCCAATATTCCAGGGCGTGGGACCAGGAAACTCCCCCCCCCCCCCTCTTACCCTGTAACGTGCCGAACAGCAACGTGACAGGAACCTTGAAGGACAGGAGGTCTTAACCCCTGCCCATCAAAGAAGGGGAGGAAAGGATTACCAGTTCACCCCTTTACGACCCCACACCCATGATACGATGTAACGACAAAAAAGAGTATGACACAGTCACAGTCAGCTACATGAAGCGTCTAACAGCTTCACACAGCTCATGTGCTAACCTGCTATCTGATTTTTACTAAGGAAAAAACACAGAATAGAGAGGGCCCCCTTAAGAGCCCCGGTACCAGACTTACACATGTGCTTCTGTCGCCAACCCAACCCAGTTGTATATCACAAGATACACACAACCCTTTACTACCACAAAAAATGGCAATACACTCTACAGAGGAACGCCGTTTTTCATAATAAGAGAATACACAATACTCGATTAGTATCGGCCACAGGCCTTGCTAAGCACACACGAAAAGTGACCAAACAATCTTTTCCTTTAGGAAAATACAGTTCCTCAAGCAGTTTTAGCACAACCCCAGCAATCAAGCCAAGGGTTACACCGTATCCCACCACACAGTGACACAATATATTGTAAACAACATGTCTGAGAGGAGGGTGAGGAAGTCCCCAGGGAACCGGGGGGAACACCCCTCCTACCTTACCCTTAATACGGCGAGTTGAACAGGTAAACCTGTTAATATGTGAACACACTGTTCATTGTCATTACAGGCTGAGAAAAAAATTCATTCTTCACTCATATGTCACTAAGCATAGCTTTATAGGTTAGTTTAACCCCCTTAGTTGTGAGTACACGGTACATGAACACACATGATGTTTCTCAACACAACAAACCAGATCATTTTTACATCTGTAACAAACAACCCGATTTGCATGGAGAAGCTAATACCAGTGACAAGACAATTCACACACAACCCGCGTCGTATCCTAAATGTAGTGCAGCAACACTCGTTTTGGAAAACATCGTTATTTACAAAACATTTAGAAGGGAAAGAAAGAAGAAGTGTTCAAGGTCCGGTCGGGACCTTTCCTACCGCGAGAGCAGACCAAGCGAACTGCAGTCTCTAACAGGGCACCGATAGTAAACACAGCATCTGTGTTGACGACACGGGCAGCGTCGCTGCTCCATCCCGCCGCTACGGTTCTCCTTGTTGACGCAGTCCTCACCGGCCGGGCTCCGGGTAGGTTCGACTAACATCCTCTGTCAAAGATGACGTCGTAGTCAGAGTGTTTAAAGCATGTTATAGTCACAGAACGTTCAACAGTGTAGCATTAAACTAACAGCCGAACGGCTGATAGCCACAAGCTAACGTATACCAGCCTGGTAAACACAGTGAGCCAACGCCGCAGCTAACAGCTGCACGGCTAACAGATAGGCCACAACTAGCACGCAAGCTAAGCAGCTACACCTGAACCCGTACACAAACGATATAACAAGCCACACTTCCGGCAGGTCGCCGTCTGAAACCCTCCTCCCCTTTAAGAGAGAAGAGAAAAAGAGATGTCAACACAGTTTACAACAGTGATTTTACCAGACATCCGGCGGAGCCAGCAAAAGTCCCATCTGGGCTGTAGCCGACTTGAACATGGATCTTCCGATAACGAACATCCATGCCCACATTTCCTCGTTAGGGTATACTCTCATTTGTATATGAAAGATGGGGCCTACACGGTGACAGAGAAGCATCCACTCGTCCAGAGAATCCTGGGATCACCAGTTACTGGTCGTGGCCCACTGGTTGACTATAATGGGCTTCAAACCAAGATCCTCCGCCGTCGCCTAAAAGGCTGAACAGAAGGACCCTAATCTGGGGCCGGTTTTCGTAAACATTGTCAGCTAGCCCCCATAGCACTAACAGACAAGTGGTGCTCGCAAGCAAACATTACTCACCAAACCTGGAACCCACCGCTTCTCACAACAGTCGGTGCGTCCTACAGTCCAGCTGTGTTGCTGGAGGGTCTTACCCCATCCAGCCGCAGCAAGGAGGATTGTAGTTGGGAGGCATGTCAGCGGCGTGAACTCCTAATACGAAAAAACCGGTGGAGGTGTAGAATGATCATCATCTTCCAGACACTCCAGTAACGAAGACAATATCGCCGTATTTTCTCGAAAATAGTGAGAGAGAAAATAAAGATGTCAACGTATCTCTTGTTTTCCAACTTTCTTCTACTAACAACCTCGTCAAGTGGGGATCTACCGAAGGCACTTCCTTGTGGTGAAAGCGAAGAAGGAGGCGAGTATGTGGCCCCACCCCTGCTTATGTAGGTAAGCTGATAGGGGTGTGGCCAGACGGATGTTGGGATGTAAAGGTACATTGTGGAATTTTTTATTCAGTGCGCGTGCACGAGCGAGGTACAGTGCAGTAGTGACGCCGAGCGGAGCCATACGATACAGAACCATAGTTATCTTCAATATTGTACTATATATGAGGTACTTTGAACATACCCACTATGTATGGGGGAGATCAATCTGAATAGGATGACAGGAAAGCATAATTAGACAAGTGACATGTAGACCAGGGGTTCTCAACCTTTCTGCTGCCAAGGCACCCCTGTGTTCAATAAAATATTCCAGGGCACCCCTACATACGATAAAGACTTTTCCGGTCCTGTCTTTTTTGCTACAATGATGACAAAAGTGCTTGCTTTCAAAATAATGTTTATTTAAGAAACCGGGAAACACATTTGTGTGTATATGCCTATATAATGCATTATTAACAGGTGTTTCAGGTCTAAATGGCTTAGTACTGTTGACATTACACTGCTTGTAGTAGTAAATCAAATAGCATATTTCTTTAAATAAAATTACAGAAAATTATCACTAAAGTACTATCTGTTGCAGCTGCACACTTTTCCATAAAAATAGCATATTTGGATAAGTGTGACCATTTCTCAAAAACTGAAAATCATGTATTTTTTTTAAATACATAAAAGGATCACTAAAGTGCTATCTGTTGCAGCTGCACTGTTCTCCATAAAAATAGCATATTTGGATAAGTTTGACCATTTCTCAAAAACAGAAAATCATGTATTTTTTTTAAATACAGAAAAGGTTCACCAAGTTACCATTTCTCAAAAAATTAAAATAAATACAGAAAATAAGCACTCATTCAATCAGTGGACATTTCTAGCTCAATGCGAGGTCTGCTGCTGCTGGCTAATAATACGGTCAATACGTGGGAAGATCTTTGACAAGGCAACACGCATGTCATCCTCAAGGCTCAACATGGTCCTATATTTTGTTTTCAGAGATGTCATGGATGAAAAGCCAGCTTCACACAGATATGTGGTGCTGAATGGTATCACACCTTAACTGCTGCATCATGAGATACTTGGTACTCAGCACCACACTCTGAAACTAGCTCTCCAGGTGGTATCAGATGAGATTTCAATGAGTTCTTTCAAGAGTTTGGATGGAGATGTGTCAGGAAGCTTTGTCTCAATGTTGTCTGTAAAGTTTTTTTTATCCAGAGTAACTTGGTGATCCTTTTCTGTGTTTTATTAAATAATGATTTTCAGATTTTGAGAAATGGTCAAACTTATCCAAATATGGTATTTTCATGGAAAACAGTGCAGCTGAAACAGATAGCACTTTAGTGATAATTTTCTGTAATCCAAAAAGAATAATAATAAAAAAAAAAAAAAAAAAATTATCTCAAGGCACCCCTGGCAGCTCTCTGCGGTGCCACGGCACCCCTGTTGAGAACCGCTGATGTAGACGGCGAAGCCAGGATATTCAGGATAACTTAACCATTGCACTGACAATATACTTACCTGTGCTTCAGGATAAATTACAATCATTATACAATAATTATACTTACCTATGCTTATTGTAATTCTAAACATTACAATATAGATACTTACCTGATACTTACATTTTAGATATAACCTGAGCAAATTGATAAGGCGCATAATACATGACCATGAATGATCGGTGTATACAAAGACACAACACACGTACCTTGTATTTCCTCAAAGGGAACAGACAATGAGGAAAGGGGGGATTTTAAAGGGGATGCCGCTGGGAATTGGGCAGATGGGCGAGCCGTCCCAGAACCGCGCCAGTGGGCTGGATAAGCGGAACCGAGGGAATGAGGGACAGGCCGGGTACGAGGAAACGAAGGGGCCACGCGTCACAGTTAGTCATTAGGCAGTTAGTCAGTTAGTCATAGTTAGTCATTATATATATATTAGGCTTCCTCATGAAACTTGCATATAATACATAAATACTTCAACAGTAGGCCTATACGCACTTACTCATAGAATATATTTAGATGATAGTCTATTGTAACTATATTTATTGTAATAAAAATATAACTGATGGGGCATAGAGACCCTCATCTACATATTGATTTACACTGCCTACTTGCTCCTTATGCGTATACTCAGAGTTAATTATATTGTTATATTGTTTACACAGTCTATTTTTACTTTTCTACTGTACTATAATTGTATGACCTTTATCATATTTTATATTACCATGTGCCTGTACTTCCCCTCCCCCCTGCTGCTATGATGCCTGAAATTCCCCAAGGGATCAATAAAGGAATATCCTATCTCATCTCCTAAACCTGCAAATAGGGGCAGGTTTATTCATTGGAGTAAGACCCTTGGGCAGTTTCTACATGGTCCACATGAATGGCTTTGGCTTTGCATAACCGTTTGACAACCACCTGTCCCCCTGACTGGTGCCAATGAAAATTACCGACCGTGAGCGAATTTTTTTTAATTTAGCAAGCCTTTCTGTCTATAACGTTGTCTTAGTTGACAAACTGTAAATATGATCGGACAGTGGGGGGTGGCTTGCTTGCCAGACATTTTCCCCAAATCAATAACTTTTTCACGAACAAATATGCAAAATAGCCAAGTCCGTCATTTTGTGAGAGCCAGTATTATTTACCCAAGTGCTGGTGTGGCGAAACCCTTGATTATGTCAAACTAAATCAATAATGCCTCTCCAAACAACAGCTTGTTTTTCTAGCTCAGCCTTGGAGGAAAAACCTTTGTCTCACAGAATAAGTTTACATGCATAAATAAAATTGCAGCAGTGAATGTTCACAAAGTTGATACCAAGTGCATCACATCAGCTGCCTGCTAATGTGGTGGATACTGTACATTGTAATGTTGTGACTGTGTGCCTGACAGAGTGCAACGCCACCCTAGGTTTTTATTAAAGGGACAGACCAACATTTGGGTAAATTAGCTTACCGTCTTCTCCAGAGAAAGACAAGAAGATAGATACCAGTTTCCTCTCTGTGTGACGTATAAATATAGTGAAGTAAAAGTATAAAGTTCCCTAAAATGAAAATACTCACGCAAAGTACAAGTAGCTCGAAATTGCACTTAAGTACAGTACTTGCTTATAGTTACTTTCCACCACTTTCTCATTATACTTTGTCTCTATTTCACATTATTATGCAAGTGGTGTAATTAGTCTACTATGTTGGATGGAATTCTATTATGCATTTAGATCATCTGCAAATGTTTGCCAAGCTCGTTTCTCTCAGTTTAGATGCTTTGGTAGTTTTATATGTGACCATGGATTAGCTACGTTGTTCCTCCATTTATACTCTCGGCTGAAAGAAAGTGGGCAGTATTTTGTGTCCCACATTTATGCCATAATGCCTCCATCAGCCAATCATATGGTTGTACATCATCGTCTTATCTACTCATGCTACATTTACGCCAAGACGGGAGTGCACAGTTATCCTGGATGACTGAATCCACACACGTCTCATCAATCCCACACCTGCGCTTGAGGAACAGAGTTAGCCAGATGCAAATGAACAAACCCGATACCGCAGATGCCATGTTATCATAAGCGACGGACAAGGAATGGGTCCTAGGTGGGCCCTGGCCACATGTACATTTAAATATCCATAACGTTCTCATGGCATGTTCTGTCGACCAATACGGTGCGATACCACAGATCATTGGCTACGGGTGTCATTTAATGATATGTTATAGTTACCCCTTGGTCACATCATCCGTAAATACCACCTCAACTTCCACTGCTACGCTGACAACACCCAAATCTACATCAGTACACAATCCCCCCACAGCCCACCCCTCAGTCACATCGAATCCTGCATCACCGAACTCCAAACTTGGATGACTCACAACTTCCTCAAACTGAACAGTGACAAGACTGAACTTCTCATCATTGGCACCAAAACCACCCTCACCAGATCCGGTCCCATCACACTCACCATCAACGACTCCACCATCACCCCCTCCCCCCTAGTCCGAAACCTTGGTGTCCTCCTTGACCCCACCCTCTCTTTTGATCCCCACGTCCGCTCCATCGTAAAAATATCCTACTTTCACCTCCGCAACATCGCAAAAATCCGTCACTGCCTCTCCCCCCCCGCTGCTGAATCCCTCATTCACGCCTTCATCTCCTCCCGCCTGGACTACTGCAACTCCCTCCTCACTGGTATCACCTCCCGCTCCCTCCATAAACTGCAAATGGTCCAAAATTCAGCCGCCCGCCTCCTCACTAACACCCGGTCCCGCGAACACCTCACTCCTGTCCTCCACTCCCTCCATTGGCTCCCGATCAAACACAGCATAAACTTTAAAACACTACTCCTCACCTTCAAAGCCCTCCACAGCCTGCCCCCCCCCTACCTGACTGATCTCCTTCTTCCCTACCGCCCCACCCGTTCCCTCCGGTCCTCCTCCACTGCCTCCCTCACTGTCCCGACATCCAAGCTTACAAACTTCGGAGATCGGGCCTTCTCTCGTACTGCACCCCGACTCTGGAACTCCCTCCCCCAGTCCATCAGAGATTCCCCTACACTCTCCACCTTCAAAGCTCGCCTCAAAACCCACCTGTTCTCCCTTGCCTTCAACCCCCCCCACCCTTAACCCCCCCCTTCCCCCTCCAACCTGATTGATGTCTGTCTCCAGTCTTTTTTGTGCTTTCATGCTGTCTCCCCTGTTCCCCCCATGGTCTCATGTTCCTTTTGTTTTTGTTTCTTTGTTGTTTCTTTGTTTTTGTTTCTTTGCTTTCGTTTCTTTGTTTGTACTCTTGCTCCCGACTACTGTCAGCAACTTCGGGTTACTGAGAAGCGCTATATAAATTAAATGAATTATTATTATTATTATATTAATTTTATAATAATATTGTGGGAGTGCAGGAAGGATGAGACAGCAGACAGTGGTCGAGTTCTTCCCTTTACTTCCCAACATACATTTTACATACATATATAGAGTACATAGACGTTCAACGTAGTAGTAGAAGTGACAGCTGACATATGTAAACAATAACCACCCCCCGTTTCCCAGAATCCCGAGTCTTAAAGGAGCCCTCACTCCGCTCCTAAAGTCCAATGGATGTCTGTGCCATTGTGAGTGATAAGTGAGTCACCACAATATAATAGTTCATTACCGCCTGTTGTTTGCCGACCAATATGTCTGCGATGGAACATACTATGAATTGTGACCAGTGGTGGAAGAAGTACACAGTTCCTTTACTTAAGTAAAAGTATAAATACTCTGGTAAATGTCCTCTATTCAAATTCTACTTAAGTAAAAGTAGAGAAGTATTTTCTATTGAATGTACTTAAGTATCTTAAGTAAAAGTACACATTCTACATGACGTTTGTGTATCCATTTACCTCTATAGGTTGTGTTAAAGTGGTATGTGCTGCTCTGATTAAAGGTTATGTTAAAGTGGTATGTGGTCCAGTTATGCTGCTCTGATTAAAGGTTATGTTTTTTTTTATGCACTTTTTCTCCTTATTTTTCTCCCATCCCAATTTCGCCTTGCCAATTCTCCCTTCAATTCTCCCCTCCCCTGTCTCGAAAGATGCTAGACTATGCCTCCCACTGGTCGGCTGCAGTGAGGACCAAGCCTTGCATCACGTGTCCCCTCCGGTACACGAGGAGGCAGCTGTCGCATCTTTTCACCTGAACAGCGCAATCTCTCAGTGGCGAGGAGTAGCACGCTGCCCGATACTTCCTGATTCTGCTGTACAGGCGCACCAACCGACCTGTAGGAGTCGCTGTCCACAACGTCCGATCCCCACCCACCAGCTTTCCCACCCCTAACACTGCCAATTGTGTTAGTATGAATGACCAGCCAAGCTGGTAGCAACGCCGAGAGCTGGGCTTGAACCCAGCATCTCCTGCGTTAGTGGCGAGCGCCTTGCCCACTGCGCCACTTAGCCGCCCGATTAAAGGTTATGTTAAAGTGGTATGTGGTCCAGTTATGCTGCTCTGATTAAAGGTTATGTTTTTTTTATGCTGGTCCTGAGGTTGACAGGCTTCGAATGTGAAAGTATATCATCTTCATCATTTTTTTTATTTTGTATATATTATGTCTTCTATGCAAAATACTTTTCTTCAAAGTAACTAGTAACTGATGTGTTCAGATACATGTAGTGGAGTAAAAAGTACAATATCTCTCTTGAAATGTAGTTGAGTAAATGTATAAAGTTCCCTCAAATGAAAACTCATATAAAGTACAAAGCTCGAAATTGTACTTAAGTACAGTACTTGAGTAAAACACTTACTTTCCACCACTGCCTATACTCAATCCATACTTGTCTGCTGCCTACGTTGACTACATCTATCTTAACACTTTCAGCGCCGGACCTGAGTATAGTCGGGTTAACTCGCCGAATGTTCGGCGCCAGACCCGAGTATAGTCGGGTTTTGGTCGTTATTTCTTTTATTTGCTATTTCCATTGATTATCCATCCAGGGAGCCTAATGTTATCATTGGGAATGGGTCTGAGATCGCAAACGTCTAAATACCGCCGCCTGCCGCCTTGCGGCCGGTATTGCACATCCTTTGAAACTCTCTGGCTTGGGCTGTGCGTCGATCTAAAAAGTCCGGTCCGGGTTTTCCTTGTCGGGCAGGACAAGCGTTTATAGCGCATGGATTGAGGAGAATCAAGCACTCCCAGTTCATGTTCTGTGGTGGATTATGTTGGCAACATGATCGACATCAATACTTGGAATGGCGATCAGATAATTGGAATATTATTTTTGGAGTACATCCTAGTCAAGGTAAGGGCTATATGGTATCAATCTTGCGTTGATCCAAGCATCCATTCACTCCGATCCGACCATATGTGTGTAATGTGTGTGTGTAACGTATTCCGTTGGTGGCGATCAAAGCATGGAAAAACACCCCCCACCCCACCTTTTCATGCATTCATGATGAAACATAATACCGATAATATAACGTTGATTCCAGATTGATTGTTGATACAGGCGAGAAATGCCACGTTTTTAGTGAAATGCACTAAACGCTCCATAGCGTAGTTTTCTGGGATTAGACAGGATTACTCTAAAACTATACTCATATTCACCACGGTATAAAACGGGAATGTATGGATGAAAAAATTATTTCTTTTTCACAAATTGAACGATAGATACTCAATGTCAAATGGGCAATAGTATTATATCCATAGCTATGATATATAATATAGTTTGAGCCCTGCAAACACCGCCATGTATTCCTATTCATTATAGCGGTGGCCTTCTTACCACACAGTACACAGCGACCTCTGGCGTCCAATGAGTTAAGAGTATACTCATCACCACCTACACTGTACTCACCAGTAGCTCGAAAATGTGCTTAAGTACAGTACTTAAAAATACTTAGTTACTTTCCTCCACTGATTGTGACTCACTCCATCAAACGGCGTCTGGCACCTTCAGGGCCCAAAACAACACTTAATGTAAAATGACTTTCTGGGTTACTATAAATTCTAGTTTAAAAGCTTCTGCGTTATCAATCCTAAGCCACTCAGCCCATCCACTGCTCCGTCAGTGAGGCTGGCATTTAGCCGAGGACACCCGTCTTCTCTTTGACAGGCCGCTGCCAGAGATCCAACTTTTGTGACAAAAGGCTGAGAAACGTATTGTTGTTGTTGTGATCGTATGACCTTGGCTTTGTTGTGCTCTTAGAATGTGAAACAAAGGACAGTTATCAAATACATCGCTAGATAGATACCATATAGATGCACTTTATACCTTGTACTTTGTTTTTTGTATGTATGTTTTTATGCTTTGTCTTGTAGTATGATATGCTTCACTGCCTGCTTGTTTTGTGTGGGGACTGCAGAAGAAAACTAGCAACCTTGCTAAATCCGGTGTATTTTTCACTGCATTTCTTTTTTTTCACTTTTTCTCCTCCTGTTTTTCTGTATTTTTCTCCCATCCCAATTCTTTATTTAAATTTTTTTTTATTGATCTTTTTCCCCCTCCTTTTTTCCTCCGATTTTCTCCCATCCCAATGTTAGTCGTTATGCCAATTCCCAATCCCCTTCCTGGTCGCTGCGCACTTACCCCCCACAGTCGGTCTGGGAGAGTGGAGGCTATCACGTGCTTCCTCCGACACACGTCTAGCCAATCAACCGCTTCTTTTCACCTGGCAGCGCGGACTCTCACTGAGAGGGTGTAACATGTGGAAGGATCACACTACCCCCCTTAGATCCTATCCGTGCTGAGCAGGCGCCCCGACCGAACTGTAGGAGTCGCTGTTTACAACGACCCGGACCCACCCGGCCAGCTTTCCCACCCTCTAATACAGCCAATTGTATTAGTGTGAATGGCTAGCCAAGCTGGTGACAACGCCGGAGCTGTGAGCTGGATTCGAACAGGCGAATCCAGCGTCTCCGGTGTTGGTGACGAACACAATCTCCGCTACGCCACCTGACCGCTCCTCCCATCCCAATTTAGTCGTTATGCAAATTCCCCCCTCCCCTTCCTGGTCGTTGCTCGCATGTGCCCCCTACTGGTCGGTCTAGGGAGCCCTGAAGTCTATCAGATGCTTCCTCCGAGACAGAGGAGACAGCCAGCAGCATCTTTTCACCTGCCAGCGCGGACTCTCATTGGCGAGGTGTAACGTGTGGGAGGTCACACTACCCTCGCCATCTCCCTCCCTCGCTGTCCAGGCGCCCTGACCGACCTGTAGGAGTCGCTGTTTACAACGACCAGAATACCACCCCACCGGCTTCCCTCTTGCTGACTCTGCCAATTGAGCCAGTATGACGGCCGGCCAAGCCGGAGGCAACGCTGACAGCCGGATTCGATACCAGTGACTCTCGCATTGGTGATGAGCGCTTAGTCCGCTGCGCCACCCAGCCGCCTCACTGCATTTATTTGTAGTGTCCATTAATATGCCCTGTCCCGTCTAAATAAACAAAAAATGTAAAGTAAAGATGTGTTCGTTTGTAAGGGCTTTTGTTTTTCATACTACTACAACTGTAACACTGCATAAATATCCATGACATGAACAGATGTCCTCTTTATTCGTTTTTCTCTAAACGTGTGAACATGCTATATAATTGTTCAGTTATGTAGCAACAACGAGGCTTGATGGCTGCTATTCATTTTCCTTAATTGCATCGTTAATGAGCCTTTATTATTCCCTGTATTCAGCAGGAAAAGCCGTTACCCAATCAGCTCTGCCTCGGCCGCTACCCAATCAGCTCTGCCTCCGCCAGTAACCGTATGAATGGTCATTCTGCTTCGGATCATCAGCCCTTTGAAGTCATTGTGAATTCTTCATTTTGATCCGCTTAAAGTCACAAAGCCATAAAAGGGTTTTGTCCTCTGCACTAAGCCTGAGCAAACTGAATGGAAGCTATTTAGTGGATTATTATCTCTAAATCCAGTAATTAAACCACATTGTATTAACACTTTAACTGCCGAAAACGCCGGAACTCGTCATTCCCCGCCATGCTCAAGTTGCCGAGGACGCCGTAACTCGTCTTTGATATCAATATTTCAAAAATCTGTGATCGAAATCATATTTCCCCTCCGCAGCCTTGACACACAGTGCTGATCTCCTCTCAACCCTCTAGCGGTTCAAGAGCGCCATCAGGTGGCCGATCGGCAGATCGAAACCGGATGTCAACCTTTGAACCGGCAGGACTCACTCGATATGGGGTCCGGGCACTCGCTAATGTTAGAGAGACTCTGTCTTCACACAGTGAACATCGATCGGTGGAAATAACTCGAAAAAACAACATGATTTGGACATATATACTATTATACAACCTGGAAATAGATCGGGCATTTCAACATCCCATAATTGAAAACTGTCTACTCCACGCTGATCGCCCAACGGCCCGAGGAGACTGGGGTGAGTTTTAGCGTGTAGTATTACCGTGTTCGATATAAACTGCTATGATGAACATATGACCCACATTAGATGAATGGTATAACGTTGCCCACGGAATTATAAACGCCCCCTCGCCCATCCGGTCAACATCAGATGACGTGTAGTAAATTCTAGAAGTACGTCCAGTTGAAATTTTTTATCTCGCACAGATTCCTACCAAACTGTATTTGATCATCAATATAATGCATTTGGGGCTATAAATCACGTTCTGGAGAAAGCTGCAGAAAGAGATGAAAACATACTTATACTTTAGACCAGGGGTGGGCAACTTTGTATATGGTGAGGGCCACAAAATGTCCACAATAAATCTGGGGGGCCGCATTGTTTATTGGCAGTCCCGCCAGTAGTACCCCATCACTCAAATAGCCCATAATAGTCACAGATGTGATAAATAAGGTATATAAACAATTATAATTAGTTGTAACTTTGTTTTTATTCCATTTCAAATGCATTTAGTAATGCAATTTCAACTTTATGAATTTATAAACAGCTGAATTTAAAAGTATTGCTGTTTAACCCCAAATATATACAAAAATGATCAATTATAATTAAGCCTTCTAATAAAATAAATGTATGAACTTAAAGCCCACTGCTCAACAAACACAAAGCAGCATTCCTGCTGCATTTCACTACAACAGTAAATCAAAAGTGCAATAATAAATGATTTTGTTAAATGTATAAACTTTTATCCTGCTACTAAACAAAACGTTATAACACTGAAATGCATGTTATGGATATGAAGCACCCAGGAATGTTTTGTTTAGTAGCAGGATAAAAGTTTATACATTTAACAAAATAATTTATTATTGCACTTTTGATTTACTGTTGTAGTGAAATGCAGCAGGAATGCTTGTTTGTGTTATAGTGTTATCTGAACACTACAAAAGTAAACAAGTAAAGTGCAAGTAATGTAAAGTGCAATACTACATGCCTCCCATTGACCCTTTATCAAACTGGCATGACATTCACCCTCGCCCCACAGTGGGTCAATAATGGTTATAATAATAATAATAATAATAATAATAATAATAATAATAATAATAATAATAATAATAATAATAATAATAATAATGGTCCCCTCTCTACACCTCTTCATCATCTCCTCCCCCCCCCTGTCTTTAATGAGACACTTGTTGTCTCTCTTGTTGGCGCACAATAGCAGGAATGTCAACTTCAATGTTTGTGCATGCGATCTGCATCAGATGAAATAATGTTTCATTATTCACATATCACAGCCTGTTTCTCTCCTTTGACTTGATGTGCTTCATGTTTGAGAAATTGCTCTCACATATGTATGTGCTCCCAAACATACTGGCCATAGAGAGGGCAAAGTCCCTGAGGAGTGGGAAGCGGGGCTCAGGTAGCAGTTTCCAAAACGAAATTCCCCTCTCATTTCTCTTTGCTTGAAAAAAAGGATCTGACTGTAGCTCGCACAGTTCAAGCTGCAGTTTAAGGTGCGAAGTGATATCCGTGAGGAAGGCCATGTCACAGAGAAACGCTGTATCTCTGAGTTTAGTGCAGTATGCGCTTGTGTCGCTCGTCAGTTGCTCATCCAAGAATGTGGGGATTTCTTTACGCAGCGCAAAAAACCTCTCCAAGCACTTCCCACGGCTCAGCCATTGGATTTCTGTGTGTAGCTCAGTGTCCATCTCTTCCAAAAAGGAGACAAACTTTCAATGGTTTAGTAACCTGTTGCCTCCACAAATTAGATTGGTAACCTTGGTAACCAAATCCATAACATGGCTGTAGTCAAGCTTCTTGGCACAGAGAGCCTCCTATATCGGATAAAAAAATTAAAAAAAAAAACGATTTAACGACTCTCGCATATAATTTGACTACACTCGACTCGCATTGGTCATTATTAGTGACCCACAATAGATGGAAATTATGTTAGCGAACTTACCTGATGTATAATGCAGTGCAGCATTGGACACTCAACGCCACTCTGCCTTAGAAGCCTGGCGAATCCTGTGCGTTTTCCTTTCATTGCGGGTGCTCCATCGGTAACAACAGCCGACAGTTTATCAAAACCCCTATATTGCTGCGGCACTTTCAACAGCGTTGAATATGTCCACACTAGGGCTGACCCCTATTAGTCAAATAGTTGACTAATCGATCGAAAGGAGCCATAGTCGACTGCCAACTCTTCTTAGTCGGAATTTTTTTTTTTTTTTTTATTTATTTTTTTTTATATATATTGGCCTGGGGCCGCATGGAACGTCGGTGAGGGCCGCATGCGGCCCGCGGGCCGCCAGTTGCCCCTCCCTGCTTTAGACCATATTTTAGTATGAATATGTGAATGAAAAAGTTTAACGTTGCTACACCATGAACAATACATATAGGACATTGAATGGGCCCTAATAATGGCAATCTAGAAATAGAATTTAAAAAGTTATAGCCCTGCAAAGAAGGGGAACTTCTCCATGTTAAATAGAGCTGGCAAGGGATGCTATATCATGAATTTAACCATGGCAATCAAAGTGTTAAAAAGCCTTGAATAGTCCCACATGAAGAGGGGATGGCCATCAGGTTATGTTGGTCACACTAAATGCGGTTTGCTTTCCGTAATCAAACATCCTGGCCCTTCTTCAAGGAGTTCTAATCTGATTTAGTTTACAGTTTAGTACCAGTGGTGAAAGAAATAAAAAAGAATACATCCACAGAGCTTTTAGAAAGGCGCAGAATAAAATTATTGCTTTTTCTGTTGCTATTCCTCCCTCCTTGCCACATGTAATGCACCTGATTGGATACATGACATATAATGGCTGAATGTTATCAATAGCACCTAAAAGTATTTGTAAGGTAAAGATGTGTTCGTTTGTAAGGGCTTTTGTTTTTCATACTACTACAACTGTAACACTGCATAAATATCCATGACATGAACAAATCATCTTTATTAGTTTTTCTCTAAACGTGTGAACATGCTATATAATTGTTCAGTTATGTGTCATGTCATGTTTTGTATGCAACATATCTTTTTTTCAATGTAATGTGATCGCAAATATGATCTAGTCCATAGCTCTGTGTTAAATACATATTTTCTGTACAACCTTGACTAGTTAATATAGTTAAGTAGTAATACAGCTCAGACACTAGGGCGACAGTAACACTTTGGATGCCAGCAACGCGTTTTGTGGTTAGTTCATGCCGACCGTTGAGTGCCCCCCAACCAGTGGAGGTTATTCCATGACAACACGTGAAACACAAATTCACTCATAATTATTAGTCATTTATATATATATTTTTTTTTTTATTATTATTATTATTATAAATTTTTTTTATTAGAAATGTTTTCCTCTGTAAAAAAATGCAGGTGCATTTTTATAAATTTTTTTAATGGCCAAGCTCTCTGAGCTCTCTGATCAGGCCTGCAGTGCTCACATAACTGCAGTAATACGAGCTGTCAATCACTCAAGTGCAACTTTCCCTGCACGGGTTGATATTTTTATTCTATTATCCAATCAAAATAGGCTATTTGAATCATCTAAGCCCCGCCCGTGCATTATTGCGCACGCCACTCGCGAACGGGGATTGAATGATTGACAGCCCTCAAAGTTCTGAGACTCAATCAGAGAGGAGCTGCGCGACATGGCATAGACCACTGCACTTCCGCGTTACATGGAGCCCTGTCATGTCTGTCATGTCAATCATATTTCACCCACGGAGACTTGAGATCTCCTGTTGATCTCCTCTCAACTCTCCAACGGTTCAAGAGCGCCATCTGGTGGCCGATCGGCGGATCGCCCAAACAGGAAATGAGCGGCAGGAAGTGGTGCTCATCCATATGCGGTCCGGACTCGAGCTCGACACACTGGATAGCGATCCGTTGCCAATAACTCGATAAACAACATTATTTGGACATATATATTATTATACAACCTGGAAATGGATCGCATATATCAACATCCCATAATCGCGAACTTTCTGCTCCACGCTGACCACCCAACGGTCAGAGGAAGCTGCGGTAAGTTTCAGCGTGTTTGCTTCTTATGATCCATATAAACTGCTGTGATCTATGTATCGCCCATACTACATAAATGATTTAACGTCGGCCACGGACTTATTAAACCCCCCCCCCCCCCCCCCCCCCCCCCCCCCCCTCCGGTCACCAGCAGATGATGAGGCAGGACGTTTAGGACCTTGTACAATTGAACATTTTTATCTGACGTCAATCGGTATCAAACTACATTTGATGATGTAATATATGTATTTATGGCTATAAATCACGTTCTGCAGAATGCTGCAGAAAACGATAAAAACATATTTATACTTTAGACCGTATTTTAGTATGAATATGTGGATGAAAAAGTAGAACGTTGCTACATCCTAAACGATAGATACTTGACGTTGAATGGGCCATAGTAATGTCAATTTAGCAATACAATTTAAAAAGTTATAGCCCTGAAAAGAAGGGGAACATCTCCATAGACTTACAGTACTGGCAGACAGTGGATTAAGATCAGAATAATCCCTGGCAGATAAAGGGTTAATATATATATATATATATATTTTACAGTGATTATGAATTCATTGGCCCGCTGTGGCCTTGCGTGTGTAATACACCAACACGGTTCCCGCGGGCACCAGGTAGCCCCCAAGGACCACATGAGTCGCCCGCGGCAAGCCTTGCTTGCGTTTCTAATCAAATATTAATATCGCCGTGGGGAGGGGGGGGGGGGGGCATAATCCCACGGGACAATGCATTGGGATCTAGTGTCCCCAACACTCCTCCTCTCTCCCTCTCCCTCTCCTCTCCTCTCCTCTCCTCTCCTCTCCTCTCCTCTCCTCTCTCCTCGCCCTCTCCTCTCCTCTCTTAGGTATGAATTGAAAATGGGGGACCCTGATGTAAACAAGACGAAAGTCTTTCTCTGGTCTGCATCCCCTTAACAATTGTGTGTATTGAGCCGTACTGTATTGTACCCATTCTGCAATCTGTTATATAAAGTTTTCATTCATTCATTCATTCATTCATTCATTCATTCATTCATTCATTCATTCATTCATTCATTCATTGTCCTTGTGTTACATAAAACCCATCTGTGGCCTCGTGCAGAGGAAGGTGGTAAATACATGTTAGATATTTCAATGTACAGTTTTGCTGTACCATTGACTCAGAATGGTCTGTTTTATTGAAATCGTCACAGCAGTATAGTTTGTTTATACTTCAGAAGTATGATATTTAAACATGGTCCCCAAAATGAATTGAAGCAAATGAGGAGCTTGACACCTGAGAGGAATGGGGGTGTTGCAGCGTTGGGGATGTTTAAAAAATATAATTTAATATATAATATAATAATTTTGTGCTTCACCAAGAAATTTGGTCAGCAGCCGCCACTGCCCCCAACGCTATATAGCGTTTGTTTGTCGTATTTTCTTTGTATTGGCGATTTGAATTCATATTTCATCAATCGAGCCTCAGGTTAGTGTTGCAGACTCTCTCTGAGCTCAATTGGGAAGATACCGCCCCCTATCGTCTCTCCCTGTGTAACTGCACCCCATTACTTTAGACTGATGGGGGGGGCCGGCCAGTTTCCTCATTTTACTTTTCCGTCGAGGCATCTGAAGAATCCATTGTGATCGCCAGTCCGGAAAACGCGTGGATTATGTATTTACAGTACCCAACGCTGAATCAATAAACGTGATCGATATTTGGAATGGCAATCAGGAATTGGAATCATCTTTTTGGATAACATCTGATCTGAGGTAAGGAATTGATTTTACCAGTCTTAGGATAATCAGAGCTATTTTCACAGAGATATAAGCGGTTGCCCTATGCGTGTGTGTGTGTGTGTGGGTGTGCGCGATCAGGAAATGAGAGAATCGATATTTCAGCCCGCTTCTATAGCGTGCATAAGTACACATATACTATCGATAATCTAGCATTTATTTGAAAACGATTCATAAATAGGCCGAAAAATGTTTTTGTGTATGCCAGAATATTCCAGTAAATGCCTTTTATCACGGAATCTTTATATTTTCCTTGAAAACTAGGGCTTTTCAAAATGCTATAAAACGGAAATGAAGCGATTAAAAAACAATCCGTTTCAACAATGTTGACTGCAAACAAATCATTGATAAACAACGGGCAGATTAGACACATAGCCATAATTTAAGACAGAGATTATGCGTTCACACCTCTATCATTGAAGTGGGTGGTGGCATTTAACGGGGGTAAGGCACACCGCATGGCTGGTCATCAAAGTGTTAACAGTGTTCTTAAAACAACAGCCAGTTCCCAGGAGATATGACATTTGGCCTTGTCTCCAGTCTTGTGTGAAGACACGACAAAACCCCTAAACCCATCTTTTGTTTAAATGTTCTCATCTTTTTCATTTTTGTTTACCTTTCTTGTCATATCTGTTCATCTTTTGACATCACGGACATGAAAATATTAAACTGGCAAATAGCCATAATATGGATTTTCTTGACTCCATTTCTACAGGTTATTGCCAGCCCCCCCCCCCCCCCCCCCCCCCCCCCCCCACACACACACACACACTGCTTTGAAGTTAAACCTGTTAGCGTGCATTGCAAGGTTGTAATGACTCCAGCTTGATTCAGACTGTCACTAACAGGGACTATTGTGTTGGAAAGAGGGTTCAGTTAAACAGAGATTAGTGATGTCATTCCATAGCGGGGCGGCACAGTGGCACAGTGGTTAGCACTGCTGCCTCACAGCAAGAAGGTCCTGGGTTCGAACCCCAGCAGGGGGCCTTTCTCTGTGGAGTTTGCATGTTCTCCCTATGTTTGCATGGGTTTTCCTCCGGGTACTCCGGTTTCCTCCCACACCATAAAGACATGTATGTTAGGCAGGGACTCCAGATGGAAACTAGCTCATTAGCTAATTCTGGCACATTTACATCGATGTTGAAACTGAAGATGTTGATTAATGTGCACTGTCCCTGAGTAAAAAAGAAATATATAGATATACAGTAGTGCTTTTCTAGACACTCAAAGCGCTTTACAATGTAGGGTGGAAATTGCCTCCTTCACCACCACTGGTAGCAGCCAACCTTGGTCTATGCTAGGCTCAATGGCTGCCATACACTGGCACATGTCACACTACACAATGACTACCATACACTGGCACCAGGCACACGTCACACTAGACACTGGCACCAGGCACACGTCACACTACACAATGACTACCATATACTGGCACCAGGCACACATCACAATGACTACCATACACTGGCACCAGGCACACGTCACACTACACAATTACTAACATACACTGGCACCAGGCACACGTCACACTACACAATGTCTACCATACACTGGCACCAGGCACACGTCACACTACACAATGGCTGAACGACTCAGGAGACAGGGATTGATATCAGCCAATTAAGGGGAAGGGATGATTAGGTGGCCTTGATGTCAGAGACCTGATCAGGAATTTGACCAGGAATGTCGGGGAACCCCATACTCTTTGAGATAGGCGTCCTGGGTTCTTTAACAACCGAGATTCAGTTTGTTCTCTACACCCTCCCTTCCCCATCCTTGAAATGGATTCTCGAATAGGGATTGAAAAAAAATAACCAGATTTTAATGTGAAGGCTTACTAGGACGCAAAAATGTTGCAGAGGGTCATTGTGAAATCATGTGAAATAAATGAATAAATTATAATAATAATAATAATAATTTGACACAGCTCGCAATAGCTTCTTGGGACGACATGTATTTAATGTATCCCCACCACTGGTGATGATGAGGTAGAGACGTGAAAAGCAGAGGTACCCCCTGGTAGTTGTCATCTGTATCCATGGTTTAGCATGTTGGGGTTGATATAAAGTGATCTGTAGTTGTCATCTGTATCCATGGTTTAGCATGTTGGGGTTGATATAAAGTGATCTGTAGTTGTCATCTGTATCCATGGTTTAGGATGTTGGGATTGATATAAAGTGATCTGTAGTTGTCATCAGTATCCATGGTTTAGCTGCATGTTGGGGTTGATATAGTATAGATATAGATATAGTCTGATCTGTAGTTGTCTCTCTTTGTCTCTCACATCAATGAAACCTCTTATGGACTGCATAGCATGTCAACCCACACATCACATCTGCTCATTGACGTTTAGAATGGCATGGTGGTGTGTGGTACATACTAAATGACTGTTGGGCATATGGTAGTATAATCGTCATGCAGGGCTGATAGCAAGAATCAGGAGAGGCCATGTCAGGCTGTGTGTGTGTGTGTGTGTGTGTGTGTGTGTGTGTGTGTGTGCGTGTGCGTGTGCGTGTGCGCGTGTGCGTGTGTGTGTGTGTGGTTTGACCTGTCTGCCACTGACACTGTTGTATTAATGATATTCTGTATATTATCCACACAGCCATCCTTGGCCAGTGCTGTCACTCTGTCTGTCTCTCTGCTGTGTCTTTCACTCATATTATGAAGCTGCTTACTGAAACATAAACGGATGTAAAGATATGACAATAATAATAATAAGCCCCTGTGACTTTGTTTCTGTCTGACTTTTAGTGAAGTCTGAGGGTGAATCTACATGTCTTAGTGAAGTCTGGGGGTGAATCAATATGGCTGGATCTGGATATGAGCTTAGAACTTGACACTAATGACACAATATCTGTCTTAAATTATTGAGGTCTTTAATTCTCCCCAAATCTACAGTAATTAAGATTGTTTCAGGGTTTCCATATTCCATCTATTAAGTCATGTAATGAGATTCAAGATGGGCACAGAATAGATTAGTGTAATTCCAGGAAGAGAAATGGTCAAATTATAAATGTTTGTACCCCCCCCCCCAAAACCTCTTCAACCTCTTTATACCTCTCCGGGTTATTCTGGTCCTTCATTCGTCCATACCAAGCTATTCTCATGAGTGCTGCCTTTTTGTTGGACTTCCTACAAATTGGTGAACCCTAACCTGAACCTAACTCTAAGGCCCAATCCCAATTATCTTGTCTGGACCCTTACCTCTCGTTTGGGAGTGCCCTCGACAGGGTAGGGGCACTTCAGAAGGGAGCTACAAGGGAAAGGGGTTGAAATCTTTACCTAGGAAATGGGACGCCCCTCATTATTGTGAGGATTCGCCTGTTCCCTGGACCTTTATTCCCTGTCTCCTCACCTCACCAGCCCCCACCTTTGGACTTTCCCTGTCTACTCTCCTCAACAGCCCCCACCCTTGCGATGTTTTACTCTCCTCTACTCTTCACCAGCCCCCACCCTTGGACTACCTTTCGCAGCTGTCATAGTTTATGATTAGCGCCCCAGAGGGCTTTAAATACCTGGACCTCCCTCCAGTCCTGGTCGGGTCGTTCTTGTTACTACAATCTACTGCCGCGTCTCCGGCGTGAGACGTCGTGCCACCCCGGTACATCACCACCTGTCGCCGTTAGCCTGGAGTGGGACGCCGCCTACGCTCTCTAATTCTCTACGGGAGGTTTCCCAGTGTTCCCACTCCAGACGTCAAGCCGGCGCGCATCGCTTCCTTTTTCCACGGGAGGATGCGTCTCTTCGCCCCGGTCCCCTGGGACCCCTGTGTTCTGCGCTGCCCGTCTGCAGCATCCGAGGAAGATCTCCGTGCCAGGCCTCCGCCGTCGGGCCCCTGGTTCCCGTGCCAGGCCTCCGCCGTCGGGCCCCTGTTCCCGTGCCAGGCCTCCGCCGTCGGAACCCTTTCATCATCCCTGTAAGCAGCTCTGGCCCTCGCCCTGTCCAAGGCCTTACCCTGTTCTCTGTCCCTGTCTCCAGCTCCTCTGTCCCTGTCCCCCTCTCCAGTGCCCCTGGTCCTGGTCCTTGACATTTTGCCCTGGCCCTGTCCCTTAGCCTTAGTCCCTTAGACTGTTCGCCTCTTAAAGGCACAGTGCCGCATTTTCCCTATTTTCTTTGACTCCAGTGTTTTTGTGTTTTCCCTTAAAGGGACTGTGCCGCCTTTTGTTCAATAATAAATATTTTGCCGTGTTTTGGCTTACTCTCATACCTGTCTTGTGTTGTGCGATTGGGGTCGGTTACAAACCATAACAGTTATGTCATCAGTAAAATAATGTAAAGGAGACTTACATAATTCTGTAGTGATATGAGTATGTATCAGCTTATGTGTTTTTCAGGGCCTAGAAACTTAACCTACAGTGTAGTTACATTTAATGATAGGCCTACGTATTTATTGCATGCAGTGTTGTAGTCGAGTCACTAAATATCGAGTCTGAGCCGAGTCCAAGTCCGAGTCACCAAAGAAGAGCCAGAGTTGAGTCCTCATTACCCTAGTCTGAGTCTGAGTCCAGGTCATCAAGGTTGAGTCCACTCCACTCTGGCAGTCAAAAAGCTGACATACAAATAAAGGTCTACATTAAACATAAATGATACAGCGGTCACCATTTCAAAGGGGGTTTATTTACTTTGTGACACAATAGCCAAACAAATGCACTAGCCATCAATATCCTATGCCACATGATTAGGGCCTATTACAAAAAAAAATATGTATTTACTATTTATCAGTCCGACTCCTCATCTGCACCTTCCGAGTCCGAATGCAGTCAATGCTCGAGTCCAAGTCAGAGTCATCAGTGCTCAAGTCCAAGTCGAGTCCTGAAAATATATCAAACACAGCACTTTATTTACAGCGTATTTTGAGATTGCGTTCATTGTGTGCCTACAATAACTTTTGGGACGAAATGTAGTGGAACTGAAATCTTTGGAACACTGTGCTTCTGGAGAGAAAAAGCCATACAATTAAGCATTTCTCCTCAATATCTCCATGACACCTGCGAGTTATGAAACACCACCGGTTCTGTCATGTCCCCTGTGTCCTAGTGGCGTTGTCTCTGTGTGGGTATGTGGGAAGTTATTGCAGGATTAGAACCTGGTGTGGAGGCAGGTCCTGAGGCGTCCACAGCTGCTGGCGATCGGCAATCACATGAATACTAGTACCCAGCCCAAACTGCAAGACGGCACCAGATTGTATTCTCAGCTAACCCAGTCAGTCATCGTTCTTTGCTTGTAGCCTGTTCATTCCCATACCCGTCCTGCCGTGTCTAACCCTGCCTGTCCTCCCTTGTCTCTAGTCCTCTACCTGGCTCCCCTCCCAGCGGTCATCCTGTATCCCGTGTATGACCATCGCTCGTCGGACTACGCTGCTCCCGGATCTCCCTGTGAACTGTCTGTGTCGCCCGCCTCGTCTACGAACCTCCACCTGTCGGACTACGATTCTCCCGGATCATCCCACGCACCATCTGAGAACCCGGCCTCGTCTTTGACCTAACTCTTGTCTGACTACTCTGTGTCTTTATATTAAACACCCTTAGAACCCGTCCAGGTGTCTGCTCTCTCTCTGCGCTAGAGTCTCACGGTCAAACCATAACCGGACAGGTCTCTCCTACTTTACTGGCATTCTGTGACCCGGCTCACGCAGAAAACAAACACAGAATGAGGAATGTTACTGTTCGGTTTGACCGGTTGAGCGGTTACGGCATATATGATCGTTAAACTGACATAACCATTGTGTCCGCCGTCAAAAGACACTTTAAAACATCATTTATTTGAGTTGTAATCATCTTTGGAACGGTGTGAGATAGAAAAAAAAGTTACACGATTCAGCGTGTTTCCTCTTGGTATTGCTTGTCCTTACAAAGAGGTTTATCTTAACAATGTTTAACTTTCACTTCCCACTGCTCTGATAGAGGAGAGGGTAGTGTATTGTGTGTTTATCATTTCCTATACAGGCAGAAGTCTGAGCAGATTATTAGTCTCAGTGTGACAAACAAAGGGCTTGGGGTGAAGTGGAGCTGATAGTGAGGGAGTAATGGGTCCTAGGGGAGGCCTCTAATGATCATCCCCACTCACAGAGCCTGGTGCCGGGCCTGAGGCACTGCAAAGAGAACAACAGTAAGTGAGTCCCATCAACAATAACTCTCAATTATTGTGCTTTTAGACCTAAGTGCAGTGTTCAACACGATTGACCCAAGATATCCTAATTAATCGTCCGTAAAAGTGAGTTGGTCTTTCTGACTGTGTATTAAATTGGTTCAGTTACTTCTGGTTTAGAGATCATGTTTCTGAGAAACGTGACCCCTACTTTGGAGTTACACAAGGGAGCTGCCTCTGCCCACTATTATTCTCGTCATACATGCTGCCACTTGGGGACATCATTAGAGAACACAATGAATGTTTCCATAGCTATGCGGATGGCACACAAATTGTGCATCTCTGCTAAACCAAATTATGCTACAGCTATTAACTCAATGTCTGCCTGTCTCTTAGCAATAAATAAATGGATGAGCAACAATTTCTTAAAATTAAATGAGGACAAAATTAAAATTATATTAGTCAGCCCTAAAACAAAAAGAGAAATGCTGCTGAACAATGCGGGGAGACATACTCCTTGGATTAAACCTGAAGTTACAAGGTGTTATCATATAACTCCAATCTACAAGGTGACAAAAACATAATTCTTGCACCTTAGCTCTTCTGCCCCCTTAGCGACTATTTTGTGTTTTTTGCCTATATTTTTTTGTGTTTCTGTGTACAACGATGGCTGTGTTGATTATTATGTCATGAAATTGTGTCTGTTTGCTTATTTTCCATATATTCACAGAATTTGAAAAGATTAGATTTTGAAACCCTCTAACACAAAAGTTAACAATATTAGCTTTCAAACCGTCCATAGTGGTTTATTTCTTGCCATGGGGGTTAGGGTTAGGGTTACCCAGACAGAAAGATTAGGAGAAGGTAAAATCGCATCCCTGTGCCCGTGCCCACCCCAACACTTGCTCAACAGTCCCCTAACCTAACCCTAACCCCAACCCCAACCCTCCCTAACCCTAACCCGAACCCTAACCCCAACCCTAACCCTAACCCCAACCCTAACCCTAACCATAACCCTACAAACGGAAATATTTGGAATCTTTGATAGATATGTTGAGTTAGGTTCATAGTGGTGTTCATAAAAAAATTATTGGAACGAAATATTACAAATTAAGTTTTTTATGACCTTGAACGTGATGCAATCTTTTCATGCACTAAGGTGACAACTCTGTCAGTTACTTAACAAGGCACAAGGGTTAGATACTAGGTATGACCATTTATAAATAAAAAAGACACTGAAAAACTGATCATGCCTTTATGTTAAGCCGACACTGGCCTTCCGGAACAAAAAACACTGAGGGCGGGATCCACAAAGGGTTTGCACAGCTTTTTCCGCAAAGCCGGTGCATATAGCTCTGAAACTCAGTTTGCTATCCACAGAGGACGCGCAATGGGTAAAACTGCGTTCCGTCAGCATTGCGTCCGGTTCAATTGGCGCGTATTTGAATGAGGTAATATGGGTGGAATATGTCCCCTTTCTATGCAAATGAGCCTCATCCCAATCCACAAAGCCCGGCGCCAATTGCACCGAGCAGTTAACGCTACGCACCTACCGTCTTCACAGACAAGCTGGTAACTAAGCTCAAAGCCCTAAGCGCTATGGGGCATCATGCCAGCATCACAGGTGATCATGGCAGCAGTAATTGTTGCCAGACGCAGGCATCGTAATGCCAGGTGTGCCTGTGAAAGAATATTTCGAAGGAGAATATCACCTTTTTTATTTAATTGAGACCGAAATCATCCGTAGACACAGGTTGCAATCTCAAGCAATCCTTTATCTACTGGATGAAATCAAGGATGATATTGAGCCAGCCACCCAGAGATCCATTGCAATCGTAATTATTGTTTAAATATTTTTATTTAACACTGTCAGGTTTCCCAATGTTGTCTGCGTTATTGATTGAAGCTGTGCTGCGTCCAGGCCTCCCGGGACCTTGCGCTGAAATGGGAGAGGCTTCTCTCTCTCTCTCACGCTCTCATTCTCGGCTCTCGCTCTCTCTGCCTCTCTGCTCCACAAAGCTTTTCGTTCCACTGAGGTTTGGAGCACATGGATCACTTCCCCGCAGAGACGTGAGGAAACAGCGCGGTATCAAATCAGGAGCAAATTGCCTGCGTGAGGGTGATGTGTCATAATCCGAATCAGAAAGGTGTTTATTGCCAAGTAGTTTTCACCTAAGGAATTAGCTTTGGTCGTTTTCTGTGCGACATTTTACAGACAGACATTAACTCATTCAACGCCAGTCACAAGAAAAGTCTGGTTAACTCGCCAACCATACAGCGCCAATCACGAGAAAACTCAGGTTTTAATCGTTATTTCTTTTATTAGCTATATCTAGGGCTGTCCCCGACTAAGGATTTGGATAGTCGACTATGATTGGCCAAAATGTGCCGTTAGTCGACTATTAGTCGACTATAAATAAATTTAAAAAAAAGTATATATATATATATTTTTTTTTCTTTTTGGCTGTGGGGGGTGCTTAATGTCTGAAGGAGTCGACTGAAGGCTTCTTGTCCTCTGCAAAAGCATGCAATTGGTCCACTGATGGATACATCTTGATATTTGTCTAGTCTAGTGTGTTCATTAGATGGGTGAAATCCTCTTTCAGTGCCTCTGTGCCTGTTTCCTTAGGCAGTTAGCCTCTGGTAGGCCTATTTTCTTTTGGAAAGAATGATTAAAAAATTTAAATGTATATAAAAAAAAATATATATATTCTACTAAGAGGTTGGCAGTCGACTACGGCTCCTTTCGACCGATTAGTCGACTATTCGACTAATAGGGGTCAGCCCTAGCTATATCCATACATTTTTCATCCATCCAGCCTGATGTTATCATTGGGAATGGGTCTGAGCTCGCAAAAGGGCAAATACCGCCACCTACGCCTTCCAGCCGGTATTGCACTCTATTAGAAATGGTGTAATTTCTTTTCTGGGCCGATCTGAGCCGTGCGGGTGGGGTTTAAATACTCCGGCGAGGCAGGCCTTTACAACGTTACATCTGCGAGGCTGTCCCCCCCCCCTCCCCCTTCATATGCAATGCCGGGCAATGTGGGACAGACCTCCACGAGCAGTATTTGGAATGGCAATCAGATAATTGAATTATTTCTTTTGCATTACATCAGAGACCAGGTAAGGACTCTATATATAAAATCTTGCGTTGATCTGATATTTCTTTCTACTGCGATCGACGCTGTCTGTGTGTGTGGCTGTTTACCGCTGAGTGCAGGAGGTGGCGGGGGAGCGCCGCGCTACGAGGGCCATTTCATGTATGCACGAGGAAGGATAATAATGATAATCTAGCATTGATTTCAGGAAGATTCGATAATCAGGCGAAAAATGTCAACGTGTTTAGTGTATTCCACTAAAGGGCTATTATCGCGTCTTTTCCTGGCATTACTAAGAATCACCAAAACTATACTCATATTCAAAACGGTATAAAGCGGAAATGTACGGATGAAAAAACAATCTGTTTTGTGCATGTTGACTGGAAGCAACTGACAATCGACGGGTGTATTAGACCCATAGCTATAATATAAGATATATTTTAAGCACTGGCAAATCTCGCAGTCTCCCCATTGATTAAAGCGATGGCGTGCTAGCGCCCCCCTGGCTCATTAAGCGATGGCACTGAATGAGTTAACAGACATGATAATACAATGCATTAAATTAAATATGAACTAAGTTACGCACAATAGAATATAATAGAATTATGAAATCAAATATAGGCCAGGGCCCTCATTTATAAATTTTTCTTAGAAAGTATTCTATTTTCATACGTAAGCACAGAATTTAGAATGTGTACACGCACAAAAAAAACTGGATTTATCAACCGTGCGTACACAGGTCCTACGCTCCTCCGTGTTGATAAATACCTCTTTGTTCTACCGTCAATGCTCGTGCATGATTATCCATATATGGTCATGAAAGTGATGAAACACCCCCCATGGGATGTGAAATAATGGACTGACCCGAGCGGAACTCTGAGAAACTTCACGGGAGATTGTTCACTGATTGTTCATTGTTCGCTGTCGAACCAAGAAGACACAACGCGTGTTATGGGATAAATAAAAGGCTGACTTGTAAACGGTGATGTCAGATATCAACGGCTCCCTAAGACCATTGCTGCAATTCTGCCTGGACAGCTCAAAATACTAATAAAGACCGTTCGTTGACCACTGTTTGGCGTTGGTGGTTTGATTGATTGATTGAAAGGTTTATTAACAGATTGCAGAATGGGTAAAGTAGCCTACAGTACAGCTCAATACATACAATTATTAAGGGGATGCAGACCAGAGAAAGACTTTCATCTTGTTTACATCAGGGTCCCCCATTTTCAATTCATCATGTGTGTGTCATTATAACCGTGCTGTAATATGAATGCCTTTATTAGTTGTGTTCGATTGGCTATAATATGATTTTTAGAGGCATCTATTTTGAATGAATGAATGAAAACTTTATTTAACAGATTGCAGAATGGGTACAATACAGTACGGCTCAATACACACAATTGTTAAGGGGATGCAGACCAGAGAAAGACGTTTGTCTTGTTTACATCAGGGTCCCCCCCTGTTGTTGTCGGTATTAGCCTAATAATACCGACAACAAAATAGATGCCTCTAAAAATCATATACTATTAGGTAGCCTATATGAATTACATATAATAGCAGCCATAGCCTACATTATGCAACAGTAACTTGCGCATACCAGTGTATGCAACGGACCAGTGTATACCTTATATCATATCATATTCATATAATAGTTTACTCTGAGTCTATTAGCATACCAGCATGTAATACGTTCTGAGTGTGTATCTACCTCAACTCCTTATTATTTTGCGAATAGATTGCAGAAATACGGGAACGTTTTGATTTATATTAAAAGGCTTTGACATTGTAAAACTAAATACGTGGAATTCTGTAAGCATAATACAAGTCATATCACCCACACGATATATGCTCTGTGTCCAGAGCATGTATGCTTTTCATTCATTTAAGACACATTATTGCAAGGGTTTTGTAATACACATACACCCTGGTCTCATTGCAATGCGTTTTTTATTCTTTCTTATACAGTAGGAAGGGGAAGAACACTATATCGTGGGTGTTCATATGACTTGTATTCTGCTTACAGCTTCGAAATTCCACTTGTTTCGTTTAACGTATAAAGCCTTTTAAATATAATCAAAACATTCCCGTGTTTCTGCGGTCTGTGCGCAAAATAATAACAAGTTGAGTTACGCGGAGCGCAGTCAGTCAGTACACCCCGTATATTCTGATAACGCTATATAAACCATGCTGCATTCATTCGGAGATAAAGACCTATTATTCCAAATGCTATTTATAGGGTTTTGACCATAATTACACTACTGTTGCTATTTTACAATGAACTATAATGAATTACGGTTCATACAGAACATGCCAGTGTTGAAACTAATGCACAGAAGCTTATTTCCTTGTTGTAATAATATATTCTACCAACGGGCGCCAACTACGCATGGTCCGACCTGTGCTTAAATATACACACAAAGTCAAGCACAAGTTCAAATTGATAAATCCCACACTTTGCTTAGAAATTATCGTACGCACGGGTTACGCACATATCTGTCCGTACGCCACATTGATAAATGAGGGCCCAGGGCTGTACAACTTAATAAAGAGATTGAATACAATTAAATGGGATATAAACTAAATTAAATATAGCACAATAGAATATAGTACAACTATAAGTGACAAATGTAATTGGAATAGGACATTACAAACATATGCAATGACGAAACATTTTGACAAAAACACAGGACGCAATGTGTCATGAAAATACAAATTAAGCAAGCTCTATACATTACGAAGTAAACGAAATACTATACGAAATTAACAGAATACTAATGGTGAATGGTGTCTATGCCTCATTTCGGGTTTATTTTTCCCCTTCCTGATATCTGCCAACAGCTGTCAGGTGCAGACTGTTCCGCGAGTCAACTGCACTGGAGCAGATCAGGAGCAAACTCCACACATAATGGGCGTGTCTGCGCTGGTATTGCATCCGTGCAATGTCCTTAGTTGATAGCTCGCAAAGACGGAGCAGATACGTCAAGGGAAAGGAGATGTCCTTGAGTGCGGAAAGTACAGAGGGGTTAGACTGCTGGAACATGGAATGAAGTTTTTTGAGAGGGTGTTGAAGGAAAGGCTGAGGAGATTAATAAGTGTGGACAGGAGACAGATGCAGGAAAAGTATAGAGAGAAGAAAAATAATTTTTTTGTAGATCTGGAAAAGGCCCGTCATCGCTCCGTCCAACCTCAATGTAGTGGGAAAATAGGGACGTAAAACGAAGATGATGATGATAATGATGTTAAGGGTGCAATTACCACCACGCAATCCATTCTTAGTGGATCCCGCCCTGAATGTTCAGCTCATTCAAAACTTTGCAGCTAGGCTATTAGAACCAAGAGGAGAGAGCACATCAGTCCAGTGTTAGCTACTCTGCACATGGCTTCCACTAACATTTAGAATTGATTTTATGATCCTCCTCATTACATACAAAGCCCTAAATCGAACAGGACCAGCTACATTGCCAATTATCTTCTCTCAACTATGCGCCCCCAAGAACAATACGATCATCTACTACTGGTTTATTGAAGGTTCCCAGCAACAGCCAAAAGAAGATTGGGGCTGCAGTCTTTGCTAAATACCAAAGCTATGGAACACTCTACTTATGGACATTAGGATTAGGGAGGCTAGCTCACAAAATATTTTAAAACATATGCTAAAAACGTATCTATTCACCATAGCCTACATTATGGCACTTATTACATCCACACTGTGGTCATTGTCTTGTAAATTATAACTATTTTATTGTTGTTTATGCTGCTATTTTGATGCATCCTGCCATTTTGCACTCCACACACTATGATTATTGTATTGTAAATGAGAGCGATTTTATTGTAACAAACAGGGAAGAAAGATTGTCAGGTTTTAAACTGTGTGGGCCATAAAAAGGACATAAGGACGAAAGTACAGAGCACCACAGATTTGGTAAAATGTAATGTAATGTAAAATGTAAAATGTTGTGCAAACAAAAATTTGAGATTCCCATTGTATAATACCCTGCGTCCAAAAGACATTGAACATTGTATATTTGTGATCTTGGCAGATTAACATTCACAATATCCGGGTCCAGGATCCTGTTCACGACAGTGGCTCGGTAGGTAGAGCAGTCGTCTGGTAATCCGGAGGTTCCTAGTTCGATTCCCGGTCCTCCCGGGCAGCATGTCTAATTGTCCTAGAGCAAGACACTTAACCCCTAATTGCTCCTGATGAGCAGGTCGGCACCTTGCATGGTTCCTCCGCCCTCAGTGTGTGAATGTGTGAGTGAATGGGTAAAATGTGAGGAACAAATAGTAAAGTGCTTTGGTAAAAGCTGCTATATAAATGCAGCCTAGCTAGATGCGGTGTAGTTAATGTTAGCTGAAGATGGCTATAATAGTATGTCAAGTAAATATGGGCCATAATGATCACTCCACTTATTTACTGTTCTGTCAATACATACACTGTAAAACCCAATAAGTTTCCAGAACTTAAATTTTTTTACGTAAACCCCTGCCTCAAATTTTTTAAGTTGATCAACTCAAATGTTTTCAGTTGGCTAAGACTTACAATTCTCAGTTAAGACAACTAAAATATGGTCTGTTACTGTGACTTAAGGTTCTCAGTTAAGTCAAATCAAATATGGTCAGTTACTGTGACTTACAGTTCTCAGTTAAGGCAACTCAAATATGTTCAGTTACTGTGACTTAAGGTTCTCAAGTGGAGGCAACTCAAATATATTCAGTTACTGTGACTTACAGTTCTCAGTTAAGGCAATTCAAGTGACTTAAGGTTCTCAAGTGGAGGTAACTCAAATATATTCAGTTACTGTGACTTACAGTTCTCAGTTAAGGCAATTCAAATATGTTCAGTTACTGTGACTTAAAGTTCTCTAGTGGAGGCAACTCAAATAGACTTACGGTTCTCAAGTGAAGTCAACTCAAATATGGTCAGTTACTGTGACTTGAGGTTCAACCTTAAATCCATGTGATTAAGTTAACAGAACTCAAAGAAATTGAGTCATTCTTATGCCTCATTTCTTTTAAGTTAATCAACTCAAATATTTGCAGTTACTATAACTTAAGGTTCAGTTTTAAAATCCATGTGAATAAGTTAATAGAAAAATAACTACACAAGCACATTATATCAACTTCAAACGCTTATTTATTTCTATTCAGAGTATACATCTATTTAACTTACAAAAACATTGTGTTGCCCTCTCCAACATTATGGCAATGTTAAAATTGAAAAAAAATATATATAAAATATATAAATACATGCATGTTATAACATGTACATAAAATGTAATGTATATTACACATTTAATCCCACTGGTCACAATAGTGTAATAATGTTTGTTATAAGGCTCTGAAAATGTTACTGAATGATGTATCAATGTATTTCCAGCAAATATTGAAATAATAAAGGGTCTCAATATGTGCAATGCACATGACCAGAGCTGTTTACATCCTGCCTGAATTACTCAAATTTGTATAGTGTGGTCATTGAATGAGCAAACATGTTGACGGCAACTATTGTGACCGTTGGGATAACACAGTGTATCTATGTACAGTACAGAATAAAATGTATAGATTATCTGAAAATATATATAGAAAATATATATAGAAAATAAATACATGCATGTTATAACATGTACATAAAATGTAATGTATATTACACATTTAATCCCACTGGTCACAATAGTGTAATAATGTTTGTTATAAGGCTCTGAAGATGTTACTGAATGATGTATCAATGTATTTACAGCAAATATTGAAATAATAAAGGGTCTCAATATGTGCAGTGCACATGACCAGAGCTGTTTACATCCTGGCTGAATTACTCAAATTTGTATAGTGTGGTCATAGAATAAGTAAACATGTTGACGGCAACTATTGTGACCGTTGGGATAACACAGTGTATCTATGTACAGTACAGAATAAAATGTATAGATTATCTGAAAATATATATAGAAAATATATATAGAAAATAAATACATGCATGTTATAACATGTACATAAAATGTAATGTATATTACACATTTAATCCCACTGGTCACAATAGTGTAATAATGTTTGTTATAATGCTCTGAAAATGTTACTGAATGATGTATCAATGTATTTCCAGCAAATATTGAAATAATAAAGGGTATCAATATGTGCAGTGCACATGACCAGAGCTGTTTACATCCTGGCTGAATTACTCAAATTTGTATAGTGTGGTCATAGAATGAGCAAACATGTTGACGGCAACTATTGTGACCGTTGGGATAACACAGTGTATCTATGTACAGTACAGAATAAAATGTATAGATTATCTGAAAATATATATAGAAAATATATATAGAAAATAAATACATGCATGTTATAACATGTACATAAAATGTAATGTATATTACACATTTAATCCCACTGGTCACAATAGTGTAATAATGTTTGTTATAAGGCTCTGAAAATGTTACTGAATGATGCATCAATGCATTTCCAGCAAATATTGAAATAATAAAGGGTCTCAACAGGGACGTGCACAGGACTTTAGAGGGGCAGGTGCTCAAAGGCTGAAAAGGGCACTATGCCTATGTGTGTTTTAACCGAGCGTGCGTAGCGCACAAGCCCAATTTTTAAGGGCCCTTTTAGGGTGGGGGCCCCCTTTTTATGCTTTTTGGGGGGTTTTGGTGATCAAATATTGAATATTGAACTATAATAATCAGTGCAGGAGCTCACTTATCATTGAAAGACACTATCACTGACTTAAAAGGCCCATACATCTCCATAAATGTTCAGGGGGGAGGGAATAAGTGCTTACCCTACAGACCCCAAGAAGTGCTGTATATTCTGTATTGTTTAATATAAATGCATTTTTTATTCCAATCCCGATTTGTATTTGAGATTCCCAAATCCCATCGGACTTGACTTCTTCGTGTCCCTCAGTGAGTGTAATACCAGCATTCAATTGTATGCGCCACAGCGGTTTCTATCATCAACATCATCACCACCCACGCTATGCATAAAATATATAGGTCCGCGGAGAGGCACGCTGAGGAGGCCGTGCAAACTGCAATGTGGGGCATCTCTCTCTCTTTACCTAATATTTTGATTCTATCCTGACATTTTCAGTTGGAAGGGCAGTCTATATGCGTAACACATTTTTTTCCTTCTTTTTTTCAAAAAGGGTACTTTTTTACGAGGCTCAAAAAGGCAGGTGCTCAAGCACCCCTTGGGCTCTATGTGTGCACGTGCCTGGGTCTCAATATGTGCAGTGCACATGACCAGAGCTGTTTACATCCTGGCTGAATTACTCAAATTTGTATAGTGTGGTCATAGAATGAGCAAACATGTTGACGGCAACTATTGTGACCGTTGGGATAACACAGTGTATCTATGTACAGTACAGAATAAAATGTATAGATAATCTGAAAATTGTCAATCCGCTTGGCACATGTAAAATTCACAAACTTTGTGCTGTATATTGGGTCCTGCCAATGTGGAACCAAAATACCAATCCACATTACACGCTATACAGCTGGCAATACTGTTAATAGTGACATACCTACATATAGGTATGGAAATGCAGCTGTACTTGCTCCATGATGTTCTATATCATGCAACAAGATGGTGTTTTCATTGAAAGAGTTGGTCAGAATGTCAGAGGCACCATCGGTCATTTAGAGCAGGCTATGTTTGCAGAATGATAACTACAGTATAGAACACTACAGTACTCTGTACTGAGAACACAGTACTCGGTACTGAGAACACTATACAGTACACTCTACCACTGCCTACAAGCAATGGAAGCAGTCAGAGCAGAGTGGCATTTATGCCCATTGCCTCCTATTGTTCCTCGAGAAACAAACGTTTTGGGACTTGGATGTTGCCTTTGAGATTCTGATAAACTCTTTCAACTCTAAAACTAACTTGGATGAAATTACAATAATGCTATAGACGGTTAAGACAATTCTAACTGTAAAACTCTCAAATGTAAAAAAAAAAAAAAAAAAAGAACAAGGTACATTGAGTAGTTTGGACCTATTGGCTGAACATCTGCAAAGTAGTACAGCAACTTTTGAAGGTATTATTTTGACATGACAAGACATTTCAGATGAGTTTCTATAGACACACTTTTTCCTTGTCATCTCAAAATAATACCTTCAAAAGTTTAATGCATCATCAAGTCATTGTTGAGAGTCTGCAACCTGGGAGACAGTTTACCAGCTTCTAGACCTAGTAAAATCTTCTGAATGAATTCAAAAGTGTTGGTAAGTCCCTTGGGGTAGCTGAGGTGTAGTGCATAGATTAGTCCAAACATTACCAGGTAGGAATCACCAAATCTGGGGAGGCTGATCATGATGTGACTTTCAACGACGACAGAGATTGTCACAGGCTGGTAGTGAACTGGACTTGTGTCATGGTCACTGATGACAGTAAGGAGGGCCACTGCAACACCCTGAAGCTCTGGCTCATCAGTCGTGTCCTGAAGGAATGAAAGAGACATAATAATCACAAATAAATCCATGGTTTCTACAAAGTGCAGCACAAAGCTAAGTATATGGAGTTGTGTTTGTAAGTTGTTCATATTTTAGTTAGAACAATCTTTTTGGTGAGAAGGTTATTTTTATTTAACCAGGTTAGTCCCGTCGAGATCAAATATCTCTTTCACAAGGGAGACAGACTGATACTAACACTGATACTAAGCTCAAGAACACAGATAATTTGTTTTACTAAACTTCTGATCACTTTGAACAGAACACCAAGCCAATTCATTTGTAACAAGGTGAAAGAAAACAGGCCATACTTCTCCAAATCAACTGTATGGATAGACTAAACAAGGGTAAGTCCTAAAACATGTTAGCATTTTGATGAACTGCACTTGTCTACTCCACCATCAGTGGCTATGTGTCAGCCACTGTAAAAGCTTCAGAGTCCCTATGCAGATAGGAGAATCTGTCTGAACGACAAAGAACTCGAACAAAACTCTCCCTCCCTCGGCCGTTATTGGCGCAACGGTTTAACCTCATTCCTATATGGGTAGATAGGTAGACGGCTATGAGCCCAGATGCAACGAGTAATTGTCTACTCAGTATCAAGTAAGCGTCATGATTACGTCATTACAAACTGGGACTTGATGGGAGAGCAGGAAAGATCCAATGACTTCAGTCACAAATCCGCCGTCAATGCAAAGGTAAACATACCTCTTTATATCGAGAAGTTTTATATAAGAATAATCTATTGTGTATTACATTCAACTCACGATTCTACATGGGCTTCAGGTGGTGGTCTGCGTCTTCTCCGCGGTGGTGACAAAGTTCCTGCAACTGGCGAAGAATCTCTGAAATATTGGATTGACAGTGACACACAACAGAATATTATTTTACGCCTGAATTTCCCCAAAATTGCTAATTGGCTAATTGGACAGCACTTCTCCACCATCAGTGGCTACGTGTCAGATAGGTGCAGATAGGAGAATCTGTCTGAACGACAAAGAACGACTATGAGCCCAGATGCAACGAGTAATTGTCTACTCAGAATCAACTAAGTGTCATGATTACATCATTACAACCTGGGACTTGAATGGGACAGCAGGCAAGATCCAATGTCTTCAGTCACAAATCCGCCAATCAATGCAAAGGTAAACATACCTCTTTAGAGACGTTTTATATAAGAATAAACACCAGTGAACTTGTGTATAAAATTCAACTCATGCTACAGGCAGTCTCGGCCTGCATGCAACTGCTGGTCTCTGGTGGTAATTCGGGAATGGCTTCAAGTTCCTCTGGCAAAGAATCTCTGAAATATTGAATACGACAATAAATTTTTTATGCCAGTGAGAGAGGGAGACAGAGATAGAGGGAGAGAGAGAGACAGACATAGCACTTGTCGCGGGTGGGGGTATATGGGTGTCTGTATGGGGGTGTGGATGTACCTGCGGGAGTCCAAGAGGAGGACGTGTCCCGGGAGCGTGTATCCATTCCGCAACGGAATTCGGTTTCCGGGTTCCTCTGATTGGCCGCGACCCCCACGTGACCCGCCCCCCTATCCACCGCTCTGCTCTGCCGCTGCCGCGCGTGGCAGAACGAGCGGCCGCGGACTCGCTCGCTTCCTCAATTTATACGCATGGAAGTATTGACTGAATGAATTAATGAATGAATGAATGAATGAATGAAAACTTTATTTAACAGATTGCAGAATGGGTACAATACAGTACGGCTCAATACACACAATTGTTAAGGGGATGCAGACCTAAGAAAGACGTTTGTCTTGTTTACATCAGGGTCCCCCATTTTCAATTCATATAGAACGACTACGCCGTAACAAATCATTAAAAAAAGATACCGTTAACTGGAATATGTTGTGCCTTTACACATATGTTGGATTATGTAATTGGTTTGTCATGACAAACAAATAAAAAAATCGCGATTTACCCGCTGGCTACAACAACACACAGTGACTGCATGTAGTCAGAGCCAGAGCTCAGCGATGCCGCTCGCGGGAGCACATTCTCGCCGCGGGCTGAGCTCTGATGTCCGCTGGAGCAAGCCAGCTGGAGTAGCCTAGCAGCTACAAGCCATCACCACCAGGCCAGCCCCAGCCTACCAGCTACCAGCCACCAGGCCAGCCCCAGGCTACACCATCAGGCCAGGCCCAGGCATCACCAGCCCAGCTAACACCATCAGGCCAGGCCCAGGCTTCACCATCAGGCCAGCCCTAGGCTTCACCATCAGGCCAGGCCCAGACATCACCAGCCCAGCTACCACCATCAGGCCAGGCCCAGGCTTCACCATCAGGCCAGGCCCAGACATCACCAGCCCATCTACCACCATCAGGCCAGGTCCAGGCTTCACCATCAGGCCAGGCCCAAAAGGATGACCCATTGCAAATTTGCATCAAATTCAAAACAGAGTGATGCACAAAATAACTTAAAATAAAATAATAATTTAAAACAATTATTAAAGTGCATGAAATAATAGTGGAAAGAAAACATTAGGAACTTGTTACATTAACCCACGCAAGGGCTGAGAACTCACACCCCCCTCCTCTCTCTCTCACACACACACGCACACACACACACACACACACACACACACACACACACACACACACACACACACACACACACACACACACACACACTCTCCCAGCTCTCTTTCTCTCTTGCCCCTTCCTCATCTCTCTCACCCCCCCCCCCTCTCTATCTCTCTCGCTATCTCTCTCACACACACACACTTTGAGTCAGAAACAAACATAGTATCAATGAGAGTATCAATAATACACCTGAGTGAAGTTTAATAAAAAAAATGTAAAAAGTAAAAAAAAAAAAAAAAAAATGATAATATTTTTTTTGAAAAAGTTAATCGTGAGTTTAAAAAAATAGTGGCGTTAATAGAATCGGGCGATAACGTGTTAATAGCGCGTTAACTTTGACAGCCTTAATATATATATATATGTGTGTGTGTGTGTGTGTGTGTGTATGTGTGTGTGTGTGTGTGTGTGTGTGTGTGTGTGTGTGTGTGTGTGTGTGTGTGTGCAGGGCCGCCTCAGGGGGTGTGCGAGCAGTGCGGCCTTTTTTTTTTTTTTTTTTTCGAGGCCCCCCTTCCCGCGAGGCCCTTTTTCATCACAGACCTAAAATCTAGTTCTGTATCGTTAGTGGCTTAGCTTGGCATCACACTGCACTATCTCGCGTACGTGCACGCGTACTGAATAAACCACAAATGTACCTCTAATACCAGTATTAGTCTGACCACACCCCTCATCAGCTTACCTTCATAAGCAGGTGTGTGGTCACCTGCTCTCCTCCTTCTCGCTTTCACCACAAGGAAGAAGTGCCTCGGTAGATCCCCACACTTGACACCATGATGGAAGAAATTGGATTAGGAACAGCTTTGGGAAACAAGGATACGTTGACATCATATCTTTATTTTCTCTCTCACTATTTTCGAGAAAATACGGCGATATTGTCTTCGTACTGGAGTGTCTGGAAGATGATGATCATTCTAAAAACCCTCCACCGGTTTTCGTATTGGGAGCACGCCGCTGCATGCTTCTCAACTGCAGTTCCTTGCTGTGTTTGTTGGGGTGAAACCTGTCAGGCCACAGCTGAACTGTCGGACATGCCGCTGTTGTGAGAAGCGGTGCGTTCCAGGTTGGGTGAGTAGTGTTTGCTGGCGGGCTCCACTTGTCTGTTAGTGCTATGGGGGCTACTTGACAAAGTTTATGGAAACCGGCCCCAGACTAGGGTCCTTTGTTCAGCCACCTAGGCGACAGAAGGCCTTGGTCTGGAGACCATTATAGTTTTAACTAGTGGGCCGCGACCATTGACACTGGTGATCCCTGTGTGTTCTGGACGAGTGGATTCTCTCTGTCACCGTGTTAAGGCCCCATCTTTCATATCCAAATGAGAGTATTCCTTCACGAGGGGATATGTGCATGTAATGTGCGATAGCGGCAGATTCATGTTCAAAGTCAGCTACACAGGCCAGTTGGTACTGTGCTGACTCCGTCGGATGTGGTAATGTCACCGTTGTGAAGCGGTGTTGACATCTTGTTTTCTCTTTTCTCTTAAAAAGTGAGGAGAGGTTCAGAACGGCGGCCTGTCTGGGTGAGTGTTATGTCATTGTTTACATGTTCATAGCTTACGGTTAGCCGGTCAGCTGTTAACTGCTGCGTTAGCCTGCTGGATCGCTGCATGGCCTGCTTAAGGCCTACTATTAGCCAGTCAGCTGTTAGCTGCGGGGCTAGCATGTCGTGGTCGCTAGGTAACGTTAGCTTGCTGCTATGGCCATGGCCTGGCGCGGGGTAGCTTAGCTTCTCGCGCGCCGCCGGGAGCTCGCTTCTGATCGCGTGCGTCGTTAGATCGGCGTCTCGCGAGCAGAAGCAATAGCACCCGAACGGTTGGAGCAGCCGTTAGCTTGATGCTATTCTGTTGAACGTGCTTTGATTTTAACATGTTTTACACTCTTGACCACGACGTCATCCTTGACAGGGGATGTTCGTCGACCCTGCCCTGAGCCTGGACGGGGATTGCGTCAACAAAGAGGACTGTAGCGACTGGTTGGAGCGGCGACGCTGCCCGGATCGAACAACACAGGACGGCTGTGTTCTACGGTGTCTTGTGACTGCACTTCGCTGATCTGCGTTCCGGGTAGGAACGGGGTTGACCAGACCTCATAACACGTCTTCTGGTTTTACTTTGCTAAATGTATTGTGAATAACGGTGTTTTTCCCAAAACGTGTGTTGCTACAATGCATTTAGGATACGTTGCGGGTTATGTGTGAGCTGTTTTTGTCACTGGCAGTTAGCTTCTCCGTGCAAACGGGATGTAATGATCTGGTTGTTGTGTGAGTAACACGGCCGTGTACTCACAACTAAGGTAACTAACCTATGAAGCTATGCTTGGTGACAAGTGAGTAAAAGAATGTTCTTTCTCAGACTGTAATGACAATGAACAGTGTGTTCACACATTAACAGGTTTTCCTGTTTTAACTGGCCGTATTGAGGGTAAAATAGGAGGATTGTGTTTTCCCCCCCGGTTCCCTGGGGACTTTATCACCTCCTATCAGACATGTTGTGCATTAATTGTGTCTTTTGTGTGGTAGGGATACGATGTAACTCTTAGCTTGATTGCTGAGGTTGTGCTAAATCTGCTGGAGAAACTTATTTCCTAAAGGGAAATTGGTTTGGTTGCTGTCATGTGTGCTTAGCAAGGCCTGTGGTCGATACTAATCAAGAATGATGTATTCTCTCATTGTGAAAAAAACGGCGTTCCTCTGTTGAGTGTTTTTGCCATTTTTTGTAGGTGATGATGGGTTGTGTGTGTCATGTGACCTACAACTGGGTTGTACTGGCCACAGAAGCACATGTGTATGTTGGACCGGGGTTCTTAGAGCCCTCTCTATTCTGTGTTTTTCCTTAGTAAAAATCAGATAGCAGGTTAGCTCATGCGCTGTGTGGAGCTGTGAAACGCTTCATAGAGCTGACTATGACTGTGTCATATTCTCTTTTTGTCGTTACGTCGTATCATGGGTGTGGGGTCGTAAAGGGGTGAACTGGTAACCTTTCCTCTCCCCATTGTTCTGTCGGTCAGGGGTACACCCCCTGTCCTTCAAGGTTCCCGTCACGTGGCGTTTCGGCACGTTACGGGGGGGGGGGGGGGGGGGGGGGAGGGAGTTCCTGGTCCCACGGCCTGGTATATTGGGCGTGTGCACCGCAGGAATTCCCCCGCCATAGAGTACGTCACCGTGCGCGTCTCTGTTGGTAGGACTTCCGTGTGCTGTTCAGGTCCATGTGATGGATCTGTTTTCAGGGGGGGTGGTCAGGGCTCCTCCTCACCAAGCGCCTATTCAGGCCTTCTGTGAGTTCGGACTCCTTCTTCCATGTGAGGAAGCCTCCATCAGAGTACAGAGCCTTCCTCCTCAGATTGTCAAAGTGAGTGGACCCTCTAGAAGGGTCCTTTTCTATTGTATGTATATTCGATTCAATTCGTTTATTGAGTGTGTATGGGTTCAGTGCCTCTTCCCCGGAGGCCCTAAAACCAGTTTTTTACATGGCTCAAGGTGCAATATATTCTTTTCAATCTGTACAGCTCGCGTGGGAAGTCTCTCTGGGGATCCCCGTCTCTTTCCTATGGGAGGGTGGTGGGATGTAAAAATGTGAATTTTTTTTACCCCGGCTGTGTAGACTGGGATACATACTGTTGATGCTTCCTTCTTTCTATTCCAGAAGTGTTGGAGTTAGGGAGTGTCACACCCCTCTTGTCGTTCCCCTGGGCGCCTTGGGAATTCAATGACAGGTCTAAATAGCCTGTTCATTGATGGGGGTGTGTCCCGACGCACGTATAGTGCTAGCTCGCTGTAAACAGGCGATTGACTGGCACGCCTTGGTTGCTTGTGGTTGAAACAGCGTTTTTATAAAGCAACTGAGATGGGGGTTTTTCCTCTTCCGACGACCACATCCCATGACCTGGGTGGGTTGTCGACGGATTCTCGTTCATGTCTGGGGGATGATGACGGGATGGATCTGAACATATGTAGTGGGGTCTCACGCCCTTGGGGTGGGCCACCAGGCGCGGTTCGTCCGGACGTCTGGGTGGCGCCTTCTTTTCATGTTAAGATCAACACGCATATCTGCCCTTCTCCTGGAGTAGGCATATCGGCGTGGTTAGGGCACGGGACTGGTTCTGGTCACGCTGGTCCGGATCAGTTGAACCCGTTGTCCGCCGGGGATGCAGATCTGCTGTTCTGGTACCCTGAGGGACTTGGGCTTTTTTCAGGGGGAAAAATGCCAGGTCGGTCTGGGTGTCACAGGGTTAAGCGCTATGGAGACCCTGGTTGGGTATGTTTTTACTCAGCACTGTCGTCATGGCTTACAGCCATGCCATTCTGTACGCGCTCGATCTCGTCGGATCTCGGCCGCTACACAGGTTGGTCCTGGTTAGTACTTGGTTGGGAGACCGCCTGGGAATACCAAGTACGGTGTGCTTAGGGGCTGGTTCTCCATTATTTTTCGCTCCTCTCTCACGCATGGCGAAGAGGGGCCTGTGGGGGTGGTTTTTTGACCTCCTCTGGTGACCCTGTGCTTCCCGTACCGCCAGGCCCGGTCCGAAGTGATGTTTGCGACCCGTAGGCCTGGGTTAACCCTTTTTTGAAAACTGAAACACTTGTACTGCGGTATAGCCGGTGTATACCCGCAGGTGTGTTTTGGAGTTTTTTCTTGAGGGGTTATAGGAACAACCACCGCATTGGGTAACACCGAGGTGGTTGGTTCCCTGGTGTGTTGGTGCAGTGTCAACTCCCGGGTTCACCGTTTGAGGGTGCCTCTGCACGTTCATGACGTCTGCCAATCGTGTCAGCCTTCTCTGCCTCGACCCCTCTGGGTGGGGGTTTTTAAATGGAGGCTTGGTCATGCAACAACGCCAGCATACGCCCCTTCCGCCGGGGCAGCTGTGTTCAGCTGTCCCCTCTGGCGCCTGTCTCGTCCGCAGTCTCCAGGCTAGGGTTAACAGCCTGTTGCCTGGTTTTTCCCCGGTGCGCTGCCTGCTTCCGTTGGTTAACCTTTTTTGTGTGCTTACGGCCATGCTGACTGTCTGTTCTGCAGGGTTAGTGTGCCAGGCGGTGTACTGTTGGGGGGACGGGGCCCGCTCGGCTTACGGCCATACCGACCTGAACACGCCCGGTCTCGTCCGATCTCGGAAGCTAAGCAGGTTCTGGCCTGGTTAGTACTTGGTGGGATACCGCCTGGGATTACCAGGTGCAGTAACTGGGGGGCCTTTGTCCGAATACGCTGGCGATGTGGGGGGCGGGGCACTACGTGCCCACCTGGTGGGGTCTTGATGCTGGCATCATGGACTTCTCCGGGCCCCCATTCCAGGGAGTCCAGTCCTTTTGGTGGGTCTGGGTCTTCCTTCGCGCTCCGCTGCTACGGCCTTGCCACGGGGTTGGGTTTGCCCTTGACCCCGTGATTCTGGGGGCAGTGACGAGGTTGTTCCTCCGTTCGTTCCCGGGTGGCATGCGGGTTGTGCGTGTGTGTAGTCGTGGGGTCAGGCCACGGTCTGCTCACCCTGTGCGTTAAGTTGCTTGAGTGCCTCTTCGCACGGTCGGGTCCGTCGCCTTCCCGTGAAGCCTCTAATAGGGGGGATACCCTCCATTAGGGGGGGTCGGGGGGGCTCGGCCCTCCCTGTTCTGATGGTTTTGGGGGGCTGTCAGCGGGGTGTATTTGTCAGCCAAGTGGCTCCGCTTGGCCTCCCTTGTGCAGTGTGATGCCAAGCTAAGCCACTAACGATACAGAACGATAGGTTATGACTATAACCAAGTTCTGTTAGTTAGGGGCGATGCTTGGCATCAGACGGCCGCTGCAGCCCTTGTCCTCACCTTGTGGTGAAAGCTTGGGAAGGAGGAGAGCAGGTGACCACACACCTGCTTATGAAGGTAAGCTGATGAGGGGTGTGGTCAGACTAATACTGGTATTAGAGGTACATTTGTGGTTTATTCAGTACGCGTGCACGTACGCGAGATAGTGCAGTGTGATGCCAAGCATCGCCCCTAACTAACAGAACTTGGTTATAGTCATAACCTATCGTTTTGCTTATATGCTTATATATTTCACATTAGACACGTTTGTAGAATGTGTCTGACTTGTTCCTGGCTCTGAGGCTCTGCAGATACACTATTGGAGGCAGCTCAGGTTACAGGTAAGGTAGCGTCTGACTATTTCGCGCGTGCAGCATTGGAGGTTATGCCAGCCAAGATGAAGAGGACATCGTTCGGCAGATGGACTGAAGATGAAAGTTGTTGCATGTTAGACAGTTCAGTCAGGCTAGCCATCCCGGCTAAAGACAGGGACAGCTAGTTAGCTTTAGCTATGTTATAATATTGAGTGCTAACGTGTGGTTCAGTCGGGATATAGCCATGATGATGTCGGCTAGTAGCTAGCTTAGCTAAAGGCTAACTAGCGTTAGCTAACCTAGAGAGAGCACGTGCAGCATTGTTATGCCAAGATGAAGAGGATGGTCGTTCGGCAGATGAACTTCATCAACTCCACGCGGTTGTCTCCATCCTCTTGGACGTTTGGTGAGTTTTTAATGCACTCTATTCTATTCCCGCTGTGGATATCTCTCTCTCTCTCTCTCTCTCTCTCTCTCTCTCTCTCTCTCTCTCTCGGGAGCCAAATGGGCCGACTAGCTGTTGTAGTACTAGTAGCTAACGGTGTGTGGCCTGGTGTCAGCACCTGGTGTGAGGGAGGTGAGCTTGGTGTTTCATTATGAGAATATCTCCATGCTCAAGTCGGCTATAGTCTGCGAGGGACTTGTTGCCGGCACCGCTATGGTAAACACCACTCTGTAGTGGGACGTGTATTGCCTTCTTTTTACCTTCTCTCTTCGTATGAGAAGAGGAAAACACAGTGGCTGTCTGAAGTGTTGGCCTGTATTGCTTTTCTCACGTTGTACAGTTTTTCAGTGGTAGCCGCATAGCTTGCTTCTAATGGTTAGCGATAGCCGGGTTGAGCTAACTGTTAGCCAGTTAGCTGTTTAGCTACGACGTTAGCTGCTCGTTTTCGCTCGGCTGGGAACGTTAGCTTGATGCTATCAGTTAGCCTAGAGTTAGCTGTTAGCTTGTGCTACGACCATTGACATTAGCCGTGAGAATAGCAGGCCCTGGCACTCTGACTACGACATCATCTTTGACAGAAGATGTAGTCGGGCCTGCACCATGACAAGGCTCCGGCCATAGCTTCTTTTTGTCCCGCCAGCGAGAGGCCTTTCATCAACGTGGAGACCTGTGTTGCGGCCTTTCGCCCTGCGTTCCTTGGTGCAGGTAAGATGTCCATTGGACATTACCCCACTCCCGAATGTTTTGTTAATAACAATGTTTTTTTCCAGGCAAAACATATGTTACTTCACAACATTTGGAGATACGACATGTGCTGTGTGTGAATTGTCTTGGTCGTTTGTGTAGCTTGGGTAGCTCTACTCTATTTGCAGTTAGCCTATTTAGCTGATGTCGGCCATTGGCTCCTTGCTACTTTGTTTTCTCTGGTATAGACCCTCTTCTCTTTGGATTTAAGTGTTGATCTTTGTCCTTTTGGATCTATGTATATTCATGTTGCCTTTGTGAAGTTATCTTTTCCTTCTGTTTTGTTCTTCCATTAAAAGTTGAATATCCTTTAGCGGCTCATCTTTGCTTATCTCTCTCATACATGCTCTCTCTCTCTAACACACAAACACACATGCTCTCTCTCTCTCTCTCTCTCTCTCTCTCTCTCTCTCTCTTTCTCTTTCTAACACACACAGTCTGCCTATGGCGGCCTTTCTCGATGGCTAGGCTGTGCTCGCTGAGTCTGTACCTAGTCAAGGATCTTCAGTCACAGTGCTCAGGTATTCTGCCACTGTGTACTCTCTGTTTAGGGCCAAATAGCATTTCAATTTATTTATTTCCAATGTGTCTCTCTCTCTCTCTCTGTACACTGTATATTGACTGTAGAACGGGAGCTCTACAAAACCAAATTTTCAACGATACTAAACAACATGGCCCCCCTAAGAACCACCAGGGTAAAAAATCGCGCTGAGCCGTGGATGCACGCTGAAATACTGACCGCTATGAAAACCAGAGACAAAAAATGCTCTGAGTTTCGTAAAAGTCAGTCAAAGCTTAACATAAGCACGAGCAGTGAACTCCAAGACCACGTGACTGAACTCAAACTGGAAAGAAACAGACTAAGAAATGATGTAAACTCCATGATCAAAACAGCAAAGAAAAAATTCATCAATGACAAAACCGAGGAAAACAAAAACAAACCGCGTGAACTTTGGAAATTACTCAATAACCAACTAGGCTGCAGTAAAAAACTTAAAACCAGATTCTCAAACATAAACATAAAGACGGACAACACGCTCATCACAGAAAAGCTGGATGTAGCCAATTACTTAAATAGTTTCTTCACAAACATAGCCACAACACTGGTAAACAAACTACCCTCCCACTCAGGGCATTATGGGGTAGAACACATAGTAGCATACTACAAGAACCTAGGGGTCCACAAAGACGACTTCAAACTGGAAATGGTAACAACAGATGAGGTACTCAAAAAACTGAGCGCCCTCCAACCCAACAAGGCCACTGGCCATGACAACATCCCCTCCAAATTCCTCAGAGACTCAGCAGCCGCCATCACCCCAGTCATCACACACATAATAAACCTCTCCATAAAACAGGGACACGTCCCCAAGGACTTCAAAATTGCGAGAGTGACCCCTCTGCACAAAAAAGGCAGTAAATTAGACCCAGGCAACTACCGCCCTGTTTCTATCCTTACCTCCATCTCGAAAGTCATGGACATTTTTTTATACGAACAGGTCGAAAAATACCTTGCGGAAAAAAATCTAATCTACGAATTCCAATCTGGCTTCAGAACATCCCACTCCACTGACACATGCCTTCTCTATTTAAACGACCACATCAAACAAGAGGTGGACGCGGGCAAATACTGCGGCATGGTCATGCTGGACCTACAAAAGGCCTTCGACACTGTCAATCACACCATTCTGATTGACAAGCTAAAAGCAATTGGTTTTGATAGTCTATCAGTGAGCTGGATGCAATCCTACCTGGAGGGGAGAGAGCAGATGGTGGAGGTAAACGGTACCCTACCCCCCCCCCCCTCACAGTAAACTGTGGTGTTCCACAAGGAAGCATACTAGGTCCGCTACTGTTCCTAATTTATGCAAATGACATGTCGTCAGCTTGTGACTGCAACTTGTTCCTGTTTGCGGACGACTCAGCCCTGCTGGTCTCTGACAAGAACAAGTTACAGGTTGAAAAAACCCTCAGCTCAGAACTAGGCAAAATCTGCATATGGCTCGCTGATAACAAACTATCATTACACATGGGCAAAACAGAGTCCATTCTCTTCGGTTCAAATAACAAACTCAGCAAGACCGACGGCTTCTCAGTTACAGTGGGTGACAATATTGTCACAAGGAAAGAAGATATTACCTACCTGGGTTCCATCCTAGAGGCAAATCTTTCCTGTGACAAAATGGCATCCAATGTAATAAAAAAAGTCAACCAACGAACACGATTCTTGTACCGGATCTCCTCACTGGTAAACAAGAATACCCTGAAGACTCTAGCAGGAGCACTCATTCAAGGGTACTACGACTATGCTTGCACCTCATGGTACCAAAGCACCTCAAAGGCACTAAAAACAAAATTACAAACATCTCAAAACAAACTGGTCAGACTACTGCTTGACCTTACTCCTAGAACCCACCTCACCCCTGCCCACTTTGACAACCTAGGATGGCTTAGAGTAGACGACAGAGTACAGCAACTTGCAATGGGCCTGGTCTACAAGATACACTACACGACCAAGGTACCCATGTACATGACAAAATACTTCCCAAAGGTCAGTGAATACCACGATCACAACACCAGAGGGAGCTCCACAAATCATGTTAAACCCAGATTCGGCTCAAACAAGGGACTAAACACGTTTCGCAATTATGCCACATCAATGTGGAACGCCCTACCCAAAGCTGTAAAGGAATGTGAATCACTACCCACTTTCAAAAACACTCTCAAAAAACACCTAAGGGAGACTGCAACTCGAAACTGGCCCCTGTAAATGTCCGGACACAACCCCCTCCAATGTACAGTAAATTACCAAGTATGGTCTTGTCAATAATCCAATGTACAGTGTTGTTTGTACAGTTGTACAGTGTCCCCCACCCACCCCTCCTACCCAACCCCCCCCCCCCACTCCTACCCAACCCCCCCCCCCCCCACACTCCTACCCCCCCCCCCCCCCCACCCACCCAACCACCTCCAATGTACAGTCCCCCCCACCCCCACCTACCCAATCCAATGTACAGTTTCTACGCCTAATGTATATACTCTTTTCTTTCTGGACTCTTTTTGTATCACAAACAGTACTGTAATTGCAAATCTGGTATGTCATAAATGTATAGATGTAGCAGTACTGTCTATATGTATGTCATGTATGTCATATATGTTACGATGAATTGAAAATGGGGGACCCTGATGTAAACAAGACGAAAGTCTTTCTCTGGTCTGCATCCCCTTAACAATTGTATGTATTGAGCTGTACTGTACTGTACCCATTCTGCAATCTGTTAATAAAGTTTTCATTCATTCATTCATTCATCATGCATTCATTCATTCATTCATTCATTCATTCATTTATTCATTCATTCATTCATTCATTCATTCATTCATTCATTCATTCATTCTCTCTCGCTCTCTCTCTTGCTATATGTTGACTGTATCATGCCCAGCCTCGGGCAGCGCTATTATTTAAGAATATGTTGACTATATGAAAATGTATTTTTTTTTAACCTTTTGGGGGGGGGGGGGGGGGGGGGGGGGGGGGGGGGGGCTCGCGTTTAAATCTCGCACAGGGCCTCACATTTCTCCCAGGCGGCCCTGTGTGTGTGTGTGTGTGTGTGTGTTTGTTTGTTTATAGGTACTTGCGAGGACATTCTATGCTCGGCCAACCTTCATTGTGAGGACAAATCCACTTGCGAGGACTTTTGCCTGGTCCTCAGAGATAATATACTTTAGATGACTTTAAAATGATCTTTAAGTCCCTAATATAAATTTTTTTGGAATAGGTCCTCACACTGGTATAATTATTGATTTCACCCGGACTCATCAGCATTCCTTCAGGACACACTCGAGAACTGCAGGGGAAATGTGTGTTTGGCGCAGATGTGTGTGAGGACCTTTTGAGACTATTTTTGATTGGTTGGTCTGAGATGGGATTGTTTTGATTGGCTGCCCGTGACCTGTCACTCCTCTGCATGCATCTAGCTACGTGACCTCACGTGGTCTGAGAGGGGATTTTTTTTTTGGCTGCTCATGACCTAACGTGTCACTCCTCTGCATTCTGGGTATTGTAGTACAGTACTAGCATATAATATACTATTATACAATGAGGGCGCCTATATCACTGCTATTTTATGCAATGACACTATTGCATAGATTATGCAAAGTAATGTTTGGCTGAACATAATCAAAATCGTAACGTAACGTTTTCGTACGTATATCGTCATGAACAAGCTAAAACGCTAGCTAGCAGGCTAGCGCTCAGCTACGTGACCTCACGTGGTCTGAGAGGGGATTTTTTTATTGGCTGCTCGTGACCTAACGTGTCACTTCTCTGCATTCTGGGTATTGTAGTACAGTACTAGCATATAATATACTATTATACAATGAGGGCGCCTATAGCACTGCTATTTTATGCAATGACACTATTGCATAGATTATGCAAAGTAATGTGTGGCTGAACATCATAATCAAAATCGTAACGTAACGTTTTAGTACGTATATCGTCATGAACAAGCTAAAACACTAGCTAGCAGGCTAGCAGCTGGGCAATCCAAAAGGAGAATGAATGAATGAAAACTTTATTAACAGATTGTAGAATGGGTACAATACAGTACGGCTCAATACACACAATTGTTAATGGGATGCAGACCAGAGAAAGACATTTGTCTTGTTTACAATAGTCATAATTAACAGTTTGTTATTCATTTAGATAATTATAAGATAAGATATTCCTTTATTGATCCCCTTGAGGAAATTCAGGCATCATAGCAACATGGGGGAGGGGGGAGTTTGATTGATTGATTGAACATTTTATTAACAGATTGTAGAATGGGTACAATACAGTACAGCTCAATACACACATTTTTTTTTGTATCCACTTTTTTCTCCCATTTTCTATATTTTATCCCATCCCAATTTCGTATCATCCAATTCAACCCTCCCCTGTCACGAACGCTGTTTATTGCCTCCCACAAGCCGGCTGCAATGTGGACTAAGTCATACATAGCACAAGTCCCCTCCGGTACTTGAGGTAACAGCAGTCGCATCTTTTCACCTGCGCAGCTCGATCTCTCAGTGGCGAGGAGTAACGCGTGGGAGGCTCACGCTGCCCCCGACACTTCCTGATTCTACTGTGCAGGCGCACCAACCGACCTGTAGGAGTCGCTGTCCACAACGCCCGATCCCCACCCATCAGTTTCCCACCCCCTAATACGGCCAATGTGTATTAGTACGGACGACCAGCTAAACTGAAAGCAAATGTGGAGCGCTGGGCTCGAACAGGCAAGCCCAGCCTCTCCAGATTTCGTGGCGAGCGCCTTGCCCACTACGCCACATAGCCGCCCTTAATACACACAATTGTTAAGGGGATGCAGACCAGAGAAAGACTTTCGTCTTGTTTACATCAGGGTCCCCCATTTTCAATTCATCAAAACATAACATGTTTTAGGACCATTGCTATTTTTTTTTTACATAAATGATATGAGAGAAGCATGTTCTTGTAATTTATTCTTATTTGCAGATGATTCAGCTTTGCTCATCTCCCATAATGATCTCAGTACACTCCAAAGAATGCTAGGAGAGGAACTCTCTAAGGTTAGGAATTGGCTGTCTGACAATACACAGAGAGTAAAATTTACTCAAATTGAGTACAATTTTACTCCCAAAAAGACAGTATTGGCTCCTAGTCCAAATAGAGTCAAATTGACTCTTGTCACAGAGTTAATTCTTCAGAGTTATTTCTACTCCATTTAGTGTTCTCCACAAGATGCCAATTTGCTCCATTTAGCATAAAGTAAAAACAACTCTAACATAATTTCACTCAACACAGAGTTGTATTTTACTCCGTATAGAGTTGTGATTCCATCAATAGAGTTGTATTTTACTCTGTATAAGAGTAGTAATTGCTTCAATATAGAGTTATAATTCCCTCAATATGGAGTGTTATTTTAATCAATATAGTTATATTTCACTCAATATAGAGATATTTTAAGTTATATTTCACTCAATATAGAGATATTTTAAGTTATATTTCACTCAATATAGAGTGGTATTTTAATCAATATAGAGTTGTAATTCCCTCAATATGGAGTTGTAGTTCACTCAAGATAGAATAGATTTCACTCAATATAGAATATCATATTTCACTCAATATAGAATTAAATTATAATTTACTCTGGCATAATACATTTAAAATAAACAGGGTCAAAGCAGAAATCAGTATTTAACAATGCACTTTTATTTGCTTGAAACAGGCATATTCTTTGGGATGCAAACACTTTTACATAACAGCAGTGTGAATGCGACAAACACAAATCATGACTTCAAGGGGCGATCGATAGAAAAAAAGGTCATAAATTAAATAAGACTATTACATTTTGGCCTCTGTAAAGTGATAGCAGCATCTGTTCACCCTTAGGGATAGGTAACAATGCACTTTTATTCGCTTGAAACAGGCATATCCTTTGGGATGCAAACACTTTTGCATAACAGCAGTGTGAACAAAAATCATGACTTCAAGGGGCGATCGATAGAAAAAAGGTAATAAATTAAATAAGACTATTACATTTTGGCCTCTGTAAAGTGACAGCATCTGTTCACCCCAAAGAAATAAAAGAAAACTAATAAGTGTCCATCCCCAGTGCAATAGTTCAAGAGCTTAGTGATTTTCTCTTTTCCTTTTTTAAATCACATGAAACAGTATGGAACAATAAATGAGCTTGAATCGTCATCACTGTATGACATCTGTATATCGAATGCTTTGTAAAACAAAAGCTCTTTGACATCAACTATGAGGTCCATCTGTAGTACACACAACTTTAAATGCATAAACATGGTCATCCAGAGACACTGTTTGTAGCGCAAATGTAAACAACAGTAACCTCTCATCTTTAAGAACAACACGTGGATTTTGTGAAAAACTGGAACCTCACTAAGAACTTTAAGACAAACAACTAAACAGTGGCGGCCGCTGGGTACTTCGCCACTAGGGGCGCTATACCAAATATTTTGCAAACATGTACAGTACAGTACTGTACCACGCAAGACTCATGGCAAGACGTGAGCGATTCGACTCACGCTCACGGCAATGAATCGGCTCTTATGAACGAGTCGCTCAGCTGTTACTACAACAACACACAACCAGTCAAATAAAGTATAGTCTAGACTCTAATTCACAACTTGAAACACAATATAAATAGAAAAGTTAGAAACAAAACTCGCCCGTCTCCAAACACAGGCAGATCTCTCCCTCTCTCCTTCTCTCTCTCACACACAGCGCGACGTGGAATCGATTCGTTACACAATCAGACCTATTATATACCAAGAATAACTTCAGTATGAGTACAGGGCTGTACACATATTTTGCATATTGTTAAACGAGCCAAGGCTAGCTATTAAACTATCGATATGAATCGAAAATCTGGGACCCTGATGTAAACAAGACAAACGTCTTTCTCTGGTCTGCATCCCCTTAACAATTGTGTGTATTGAGCCGTACTGTATTGTACCCATTCTGCAATCTGTTAATAAAGTTCTCATTCATTCATTCATTCAAACATAGACAATATTGAACAAGCCATAATCCACGTATTTTCAATCCGAGAGAGCTGCAGTAGTTAAATCAATGAGCCATCGATAAATAAACAATCAGCAATGTCTCGCTACTAACGTTAGCTCCCAGAACGATAGCCAGTTAGCCCGCACCAGCCTAGTAGTACTACTAACGTTAGCTCCCAGAACGATAGCCAGTTAGCCCGCACCAGCCTAGTAGTACTACTAACGTTAGCTCCCAGAACGATAGCCAGTTAGCCCGCACCAGCCTAGTAGTACTACTAACGTTAGAGAGAGAGAGAGAGAGAGAGAGAGAGACTCACTGTTTAGTTGAAACGTCCAGGGCAGGAAACGTGTATAATCCGCCATATAGCTTGTTAGCCAAGTGTTAGCTCAGCTGAGCTCGTCGACGTTAGCACAACACTCAACAAGTACATTCCTTTGTCCATTTCCGCTCGAACAGACTGCAAACTACCTGGCGTTCTATCGCCATGCTCTAAGACAAACTCTAACCTTAACCAACTTTGAAAGAGTGCCTAAGCTTAACAGTCTAAAGAACTTGCAGTCACAGCACGGCACGCTCTAAGACAAACAACAGTCCTAGTACCAGGAACCAAGCTAGAAGCTAGAATTGGAACATTAGAAATTGGATTCGGCCAATCAGAGATCGTCTCTGTGAAATTCTGCCATAGAAAAAAATACTGGCGTCGGCCAATCAGAGAGCGTCTCCGCGAAATGCGGCTATGGAAATTCTCACGGAAGTTCACGCTGCTTTCTAGACCGCTTCAAATCGCGCTCGGATTCCAACATAATAGTCATATTTCAACGCACAACGCCGTATGCACTGATTGGCTGTGACGGAGACAGCGATCAAACTGTGACGCGCAGTCAGAGCGCTATCGCTTCTTGCCCGGGCGAGAAATACAAAAAAAAAAAAAAAAACGTCACTTCCTGCCCATGAAAACGCTGTTTTTTTAATTTAGATAATAACGTTATATTGTGCATTGGAAATACAAACATACTTAAAATGAGTAAATATTATTCATTTTAAACATGTTTATATTATTTATAGGGCTATAAAACAAAAAACAAAAAAGATTTTTTTTTTCTTCTTCTCTCATTTAACAGGTGGGTCGGCGCCCTAGCGCCACCAGTGGCGAGCCGCCACTGCAACTAAACCTGGACGATACATATTTCCATGGTGTTTGGCCCATCTAACATTTAACACCTTGGTGTCACTTGGTACCTGAAGAGTCTCCGCTATCTCACAGCCTCTGTCCATCACATTTAATGCTACCATTTTACTTGGACCAAGCACCAGTCTGTTGGGATCAAATGTCTGCCAATTGTATGCTACTTGACTTTGGTGTTTCTTTGCCAACGTTTTAGTTATATTTTTGAAGCTTTTTAGTTGTTTTTTAAAGAAATTATGCTTCGCTTCACAGCGCAAGCACCAGACATGCAAAAGTGGTCAAATTTTACGAATACATGTAGGATAGTGCACCATAAAATGATGCTTTGGTAGTAACCTCCTGTTGGGAAACAAATGCTTGAATAACCCGTGGTGCTCTGCAATCAGTAATGCCAGTTGATAACCTGGGAGAAAATACAATGGGTCTCATTCTCAAACGAAGTTACGACAAAATATTTCGTCTTAGCCAGATTTCGGCCTATTTAAGACATATTAGGGCTGGGAGTGGGAGTCTTCAAATTTTCCTGAGATCTTATTTGAGAGCAGATCTAAGAGTGCTGAGGAGCACACTTAAATATGCTCTCAGCCCACGATCAAATCTCATGATTGATTGACTAATTTAAAATGTTATTATAACTTGACAGACTGTGTTCTCATAGTGATTCCTTCACGTCAACGCTACAGGCCTCCTTGGAATTAATTACTTAATCATAATTAAAATAAATATGACAATATTTGTACGATAAGAAATTACGAATTTGATGTCGGAAAAATAAATAATATGGATTCATCTGATCACAGGGCAGCTGGATTAACCATATCTGAACCAGCTATTTTGGACAAATAATTACTCAGATATTCAAACACAATTATGCAATTATTGTGAAATTATTGAAAATAATAATAATTTAATGCCTTCTGTGGAATTTGTATTTCTTATTTGTTACACATCTGTTTTAATGATTAATTATATACATTTGAAAGAATGCAGGTCAACATGCAATGTATCCCATTGATTGGTATACAATGGGACAGACTTTTGTTTGATTGATTGATTGAAAACTTTATTAACAGATTGCAGAATGGCTACAGTACAGTACAGCTCAATTACATAAGGGGATGCAGACCAGAGAAATAATTTCGTCTTGTTTACATCAGGGTCCCCCATTTTCAATTCATCATAACATATATGACACACATGACACAGATAGACAGTACTGCTACATCTATACATTTATGACATACCAGATTTGCAAATACAGTACTGTTTGTGATACAAAAAGAGTCCAGAAAAGAGAGTACATTTGACGTAGAAACTGTTGGAGGAGGTTGGGTAGGGATGGGTGGGGGATAGACTTACACTGTACAAGCAAAACTGTACATTGGAATATTGACAGAACCATACTTGGTCATTTACTGTACATTGGAGGGGGTTGATATAGCTATAAACCTGCATTCCTTCGAATATATCATTAATCAATTAAACTTATATTGAAATACACTAGCCTATACACCAACACTGAAATGACAGTGGATAAATAAATAAGAACTAAAGCTAATCGGTGGAAATAGACTGCATTAATATTCCATAACAAGTCTTGTGTGCGCCTACGAATGAACAGTAGCCTATAGGCTTATGGAATAATAAGCCATACTGCGTTCATTCATTACGCCCGCCGGCTCGTAGGCTATATATATTATATGTCATTCATTCATTCATATACAGTACTGCGCGCGCGCGCGTGTGTGTCTGTGTGTGCGCGCGCGCTGCGGCAGGTGTGTACCGCGAGCTGTATATGATGCCAATACATTAATCTAATCTAGTTTTGATGGGCACAAGCGTGATTACGAAACCTAGCCGCATTTCTCGGAGACGCTCTCTGCTTGGCACTGACTGACGCTAGGTTTCGTAATCACGCGGCTCGCAAAGCACTTCCGCCATTCCATTTCACACAGCTGCGTCACCAGTTGCCTTATAAGGAACTATGGAGGCGGTGTTTTGTATGCAAATGAGCTGAACGGGAACGCGCTTTGGAGTTTACGACAGAATGCCATTCTCCAAGCAGATATCAGATCATATAATTTCTGCGACCGTTTCAGCCACTTAAGACATATCTCCAGCACGTTCAGGACTCAGAGTGTACTTGTCATAGATTATGTCTCAGTGGTTCCAAGATAAGTCTTCCAGAATATATCTTTGGAAAATTTTCGGGAATGAGACCCAATATCTGCTATTTGAAGCAACAGCAGAAGCAAATACCAGTGTTGATCATTTGGACAAACCAAGTCTCCAAAGATAAGTGGTAGATTGCGAAGTAAACACCAAGATTGGATTGCATTTAACCCCAAGTCATTTGAGGTCTCTACTAACTTCAATGCAGGTGGCTTGTTGTTTTGTTCCAGGTAACTAAAGCTCTTAATTCTCAAGTCTATTTCCTTTGATGTTGTATAGTTTTTAATCAAGTGTAGTATTAGCAGTTTCATTTCATATTGTGCCACACCCTCCAAGATATCATGCATAATATCGACAGAGAAATTGTCACATGTATTGAAGTACTGCAAGGAATTTAGAATGCAAGAACGTTTAACTCCCATCACATAGGGAAGACCAAGAGTTGTCTCCATTTTTTGGCAGTGTTCTGCATGAATGAGTTTGCATAACTATCTTGGGTGAATCTTCTTTGAATTCTGTCTGAAAGTCCTCTTTCTCAGCAAGACAAAAGCGGCAACAATATCTGGCACTGAATGATTCTACGAAACCAAACAAACCGTGAAGACCAAGGTTGTCACCTGTAACTTGGACAATAGTTTCATACACTGGCTCAGTGGTGCCCAACCAGTCGATCGCGATCGACAGGTAGATCGCGGGCTGATTTCAAGTAGATCTCGATTAATAAAATTAGATTATTAAAAAAAATAAAAAAATAAATTGCAAAATCAACTCTGCCTCTCCTTATTAACTACAACAAGCAATGCTGTTTGTTATTTAAGATGAGGTCTGACTCGGCACTGACAGATTTGTGTTCATTATGCTGCTTTTATAAAGCCTCAAATGACGGCTTACAATATACAATTTTGGCTGGTAGCTCTTGGCTAGGTGGTAAATTAAAAAGTAGATCTTGGTTCAAAAAAGGCTGGGCACCCCTGCACTGGCTGATCATACAATGGGACCTTAATTCCATCCTTCTCCAGTATTTTTATATCTTGCACAAGTGGAGCAAGTATTTTAGAAAAGCCGCGTGTTTTAATGTCTTGGGCATGGAATAAAGCGACCAAATGAATATTAAGCAGAATTGAGTTGTACTTGAGAAGAATTACGCAAGGTGAAATAGATCCCTTTTTACTCTCCAACGGATTTACGCATTCAAAATCATAGAAAAGCTGCACCTGAATTGCATGCTTCCGTTTTGAAAATAGAGGATGACTCTTGAAAAACTCTCCATCACACAAGTCATTAAGAAGATCTTCTCTTAAACTAGAATCACTATGCATCATCTCTTTTATATTAGGGTGTTTGTAAATAAAGTCTAATGTTTTCAAAATTGGGATATAAACACATTTATCAGTAACAACAGCCTGATCATAAGTTCCAGTAGTCCGATTGCGCAGGGTATCAAATCTTGTACCAAGGACATATTCAACTGGGTCTACCCTTCCCCACTTCTCTGTAAAATATTGCCTTCTCTTAGTTTCAGAATTTAAGATACCAAAAGGATTTTCAATTTCTTCAAAACACTGATAAATTTTACACTCAACCTCACTTTTGATGTTCCTGTAAAGATAGACACTGCTTTATTCTTTTGCTTGATTATGGATATCATCAACAATCTCTTCCATTGAAGTTACCAAAGAGTTGATTATTGTTTCACCTACACCTGCCACTTTAAGTGCAGCTACTGTTGCAGCACAGCTGTCTACAAGACTATTATTAAGAAGGACTGGGTCAGAAGGGGCACTGCTTGATGGAAAGTCATCAACATAACTTTCAGCTAAATGTTCAGTTGTAGAGCAGCCTTCACCAGGATCATCACATGGTTGATGTGCTTTAAGATGCTTTCGAAACCCAGAAAAAGTGCCAAAGACATGTAAACAACCAGGCTGACCACATTTAAGACGAAGTGTCCTTCCTGAACAAAGTCCGTGGATCATCTTCAAGTGCTTTATCAGTGAATTGGCATTTGCCTGTCTGTGCAGCATCAGAGGCCTCAAGATAAAATATCCTCTCAGTATAAAAAAGAAATCAGTGCAGCATCCGAGCCCTCATCTCTTTAACCCTGGGGTTCACATTAGTGGTAGCAGCATCGATCTTGTAAACGGCGGTTTGCAAGAAGTTGTACACATTGGCCAGATCCCGGTTGTATGAGGTACCAAAGACAAAATGAGCTTTGAAAAACTCATCAAAAGAGGCAATAATAATAATAATTTAGGACCTGCTCAGAGGTCATCAATCGGCACGCATGCGATGCATGCATGCGATTCGTCTCTGCGATTAACCCATCCCGTCATCCTTCCCCCCCAAGGGCAGCCGGGAGCAGACAGGCGTCAACGTGAGCCGCACCAGGGGACCAATCCAAGTGCTCCTGTCCGTCTTTGTCAAGGACGCCACAGCGTTAGCGATCTTGTTGTTGTGCATGTTTTTCCATTGGGTTTATCTTATCGGGGGGGAAACCCTTGCGAGCACGGGGAGAACATGCAAACTTCACACAGAAAGGCCTGGGAGATACCCCACCTGGGTAACTGGCATCATGGAAACCTGGTCCCCAAGCGGGAATCGAACCCTGGACCTTCTTGCTGTGAGGCGACAGTGTTAACCACTACACCACCGTGCCGAGAGAGAGTCTGGTGACTTACAAGGGATTGCATGTTTGTCAATCACAATGAAGTACTTGTGAATCACACTCCTCTGGGTCCCCACAGCAAGCAGATAGGGTTTAAGGCTCTCCGTGATGCTGTCCAGATGCCCCTGGACACTGGTCCCAGTCTGTGACAAGAGAACTTCATTAGTCTTGCTATTAAAATTAGTCACGGTTTGCAAACAGTAGTCTTTGCATGATTTCACAATGATCTTGTTTTAAGGGTCAATATTAGGGACAGAACTAGGGATGCACGATAATTATCGGGTCAATAATTATCGGGCCGATATCAGCAATTATGACGTCATCCCGATAAAAGTATTGATAGCTCCGATACATTTTTTTTTTTTTTTTTTTTTTTACTTTTTTCTTTTCATGTCAACGTTCACACGCACAATATATGCTTACTTAGGATTTGACTTGATTCAACAACTAAGCAGTTGGGGCAATGGCAAGCCAAAAACGGTCGAAAATGTGAATTTGAAGTTTGGATTTTTTTTCTTCTCACAACTGAGTAAATTACATTTTTAGAGACTAAAGTACCGGTATTCACAGGTACCGGTACCGTATCGGTTTAAATGTGAACCCATCCCTACTGACAAAGCACAATACCTGTTGGTTTTTAGTTCACTCATTGTTCAGGGAAACATCAAAATAAAATACAGTAGTTTGCTAACACTAGGTAGTTAACTAAATAAACTAGCTAACATTACTGTATAGTTTGTCATTCATGACTATTGTTTGAGATAGTATATCATCAAATTAGCCTACATTATAGCTAACACTAGCTAGTAGGGGTGTAATGGTACACAGAAGCCACGGTTCGGTACGTACCTCGGTATTGGAGACACGGTTCGGTACGAGTTCGGTACAACAGAAACAAACTATTTATAATAATTATTATTAATATACATTTTTATTTTTGTATTTATATATTATATTTATAATAATTATTATAATTATTATTATTAAATAGAATAATTTTCTATAGGCTTGCCGTGGTAATTAGTGATACTGGTGTCATTCTGTGTACAGGCATCCACTTGCTTACTGCCCCTTTAAACTTATCCTTGCTAAGTTTCAGTTTCACTTCCAGAGAGAATTTCACTTCACGACCAGACTGAATACTAGAGAACAGATGACATATTACAACAATGGCAGAAGATTATTTGGATTTAAACACAGTGGAGCTCAGATGATCTGTCCGGAAAAGTATGTTGCTTCTTTATATTTGATTGTGCCTGTGAGTCCGGCGGGGGAGAATGTTGATGTGTTTGTTGGCGCGTACGTGTGTGTGTTGGCGACGCGTGTGTGTTTCTTTCCATTGGTTACATTTGGTTAACATTATTGGGCGCATAAGAAAACGAAAGAAAAATGTAATGACCCTGCAGCTGTTCCAATGTAAATGTGCTACATTCTCCTCTGTGCACTGTGCACTGTTCTCGCACGGACCTCGCGAGTGCCTGCATGTGGGTGTGTTTGCGCTGTGGAGCGTATTCATTGCATGGGTGCGCGTACCGCACCGTGACGGCCGTACCGCAAATTTGCGGGATGAATACACGTACCGTTACACCCCTACTAGCTAGCTAACTAACTAAGCTAGCTAACATGACTACTGTATTATATAGTATAATATATGTGTGTGCAGGGCCGCCTCAGGGGGTGTGCGAGCAGTGCGGTCGCACAGGGCATCGCGGGAAGGGGGGCCTCGCAATTTTTTTTTTTTTTTTTTTTTTTCGAGGCCCCCCTTCCCGCGAGGCCCTTTTTCATCACAGACCTAAAATCTAGTTTTGCTTATATGCTTATATATTTCACATTAGACACGTTTGTAGAATGTGTCTGACTTGTTCCTGGGTCTGCAGTGACATACTCACTATTGGAGCTCTGGGGCTCTGCAGCAGACATACTATTGGTTTCAACGAAGGGAGTGGTTACTTACATCATGTGTAGTACGCCGGCGTGAGTCAGCTGCGTTTGACTATTTCGCGCGTGCAGCTTTTGACTATTATGCTTAGTTATGCCAGCCAAGACGAAGAGGTCGGTCATTATCAGTCGGTCGGTCACCAAGGAACGTTGACGAAAGGCCTCTCGCTGGCGGGACTGTTACGACCCTGGCTCATGGGCACGCAACCTATGTGCAAACCAACACCAAAACCCCGTGCTCTAACTCAAAGTGCTACTATCTCAAGGAACTACTACTGTAACTGTAAACTAAAGTACTAATGCAACCCAACGGACAAGGACTAGAAGAATGTAACAGCTCTTTCTCTAAGCACAGACTCTGCATGTGTGTTACTAGGTCTGCCTTTAAAGCTCCCCAGCAGGTAACCAATCAGCACTAATTGGCTAATTGGCAGGCCTCACCTGCATGCCCGGTGACACAGGAGTGATCAGGCCTCTAGTACATAACAGGGACAAATGGCCGGAGCCTTGTCATGATGCAGTCGGGATATAGCCATGATGATGTCGGCTAGTAGCTAGCTTAGCTAAAGGCTAACTAGCGTTAGCTAACCTAGAGACAGCGCATGCAGCCAAGATGAAGAGGATGGTCGTTTGGCAGATGAACTTCATCAACTCCACGCGGTTGTCTCCATCCTCTTGGACGTTTGGTGAGTTTTTAACCTATTCTATTAACTCTATTCTATTCCCGCCGTGGACATCTCTCTCTCTCTCTCTCTCTCTCTCTCTGGAGCTAAACTGGCCGACTAGCTGTTGTAGTACTACTAGTAGCTAACGGTGTGTGGCCTGGTGTCAGCACCTGTATGTAGTCGCATAGCTTGCTTCTGCGTTAGCTAATGGTTAGCGATAGCCTGGTTGAGCTAACTGTTAGCCAGTTAGCTGTTTAGCTACGACGTTAGCTGCCGGCTGCGCTCGGCTGGGAACGTTCGTTTGATGCTATCAGTTAGCCTTGAGTTAGCTGTTAGCTTGTGCTACGACCATTGACATTAGCCGTGAGAATAGCAGGGGGTTCTGGCACTCTGACTACGACATCATCTTTGACAGAAGATGTAGTCGGGCCTGCACCATGACAAGGCTCTGGCCATAGCTTATTTTTGTCCCGACAGCGAGAGGCCTTTCGTCAACGTGGAGACCCTGCGTTCCTTGGTGCAGGTAAGATTAATGAAAATGTCATAACATTACCCCACTCTTCCTTCCTTCCCCTCCCGAATGTTTTGTTAATAACGATGTTTTTTTCCAGGCAAAACATATGTTACTTCACAACATTTGGAGATACGACATGTGCTGTGTGTGAATTCATTGTCTTGGTCGTTTGTGTAGCTTGGGTAGCGTTGGGCCGTTGGCCAAAGCTGTGTGTGGCCTGGTGTCAGTAACCTATGTATATTCATTCCTTCTGTTTTTGTTCTTTCATTAAAAGTTGAATATCCTTTAGGGGGTCATCTTTTCTTATCTCTCTCATACATGCTCTCTCTCTAACACACATGCTCTCTCTCTCTCTCTCTCTCTTTCTAACACACACAGTCTGCCTATGGCGGCCTTTCTCGATGGCTAGGCTGTGCTCGCTGAGTCTGTACCTAGTCAAGGATCTTCAGTCACAGTGCTCAGGTATTCTGCCACTGTGTACTCTCTGTTTAGGGCCAAATAGCATTTCAATTTCTTTCCAATGTGTCTCTCTCTCTGTACACTGTATATTGACTGTAGAACGGGAGCTCTCTCTCGCTCTCTCTCTTGCAATATGTTGACTGTATCATGCCCAGCCTCGGGCAGCGCTATTGTTTACGAATATGTTGACTGTATGAAAAAAAATAAATAAAAAATTATATATATATATATATATATTTTTTTTTTAAACCTTTGGGGGGGGGGGGGGGGGGGGGGGGGGCTCGCGTTTAAATCTCGCACAGGGCCTCGCATTTCTCCCAGGCGGCCCTGTGTGTGTGTGTATATTATATATGTGTGTGTGTGTGTGTGTGTGTGTGTGTGTGTGTGTGTGTGTGTGTGTGTGTGTGTGTGTGTGTGTGTACGCACGTGTGTGTGTGTGTGATGTACAGTGATGAGATCAATATATTTTATTTTCCCTCAGACTTCTAATGTTCTCCTGATATTTGTTGTGGACCACATCAGCCCTACAATCTCTGAGGTGTCATCCCAAAATGATTATTGTACACAGCATCTGATACATACATCTGATACATAATACGGTAAGTAAGTTGGGAAGAGTGTATTTAATTATGTCGTGATATGATATACTGGCTAGTCATAGGGAGTGTATTTAAGTATGTAGTGATATGATATGGTATACTGGCTACTCATATGGAGTGTATTTAAGTATGTAGTGATATGAGATGGTATACTGGCTACTCTTGTTATGTCATGTTACAGAAGGCAACAAAGCAACCTGTATATTGGTGTGTCAACGCTGTGTGCTTGTAGAGCAAATTAGTGCCTTTTTTGTCATTTAGAAATTAAAGTCCAATTAAATACTTAATTTTAAACTGCAGGCTGAGACTGCAAGGAAGTGAAAACAGTATAGTATAATATATGTGTGTGTGTATATGTATATTATATATATATAATATATATATATATATATATATATATATATATATATATATATATATATATATATATATATATATATATATATATATATATATATATATATATATATATATATATATATATATATAAACTAAAAGGAGAAAACCTTCAAGGGAAAGAAGGGACCGCACACTCCACAGGACTGTGCACAAGTCTTATTTAGTTTAATATATATATATTAGTGCTGTCAATCGATTAAAATATTTAACTCGATTAATCGCATGATTGTCCATAGTTAACTCGCGATTAATTAATACATTTTTAAGTTAGCAACATGAGAGTCAACAAATGCTTGCTTTAAGCAGCCATTTAACACAAAAGGATGACCCATTGCAAATTTGCATCAAATTCAAAACAGAGTGATGCACAAAATAACTTAAAATAAAATAATAATTTAAAACAATTATTAAAGTGCATGAAATAATAGTGGAAAGAAAACGTTAGGAACTTGTTACATTAACCCACACAAGGGCTGATAACTCACACCCCCCTCCTCTCTCTCACACACACACACACACACACACACACACACACACACACACACACACACACACACACACACACACACACACACACACACACACACACACACACACACACACACACACACACACATGCTAGTTATAGACAACTGCCACAAAAATATACTATTTCAACAAGGTATAGGGTTATTATAACAGTAGATGATCAGGCATTCTAACTGGATCAATACATATCAATCTGGTTCTTTTCTCAGTCAATGACTCGCGACCCCTCTGCTTCTCCTAGACAGTGTGGAACTATAATTGTCTCGCAGGATCAGCTGTTATTGTCGTCGGTTAGTTTAGGAATCCGATTAGACCATTATTTCCTGGTTCAAAAGTTCACTAGCTCCTCTCTCTCTGTCCTCCTGATGTGTCACAGCAGCGAGGAGACATAGAGAGGGCTGCTCCGGTGACTGCGGTTGTCAGGCAGAACAGAGACTCTGCTGTAAAAAGGTATCTAGTGATGTAAGTGATAGTCTTCTCCCTCTGAATGGCAGACTAAGGAGGCCTGGAGGAGAGGAGAATGGGACAGCGCTGTGTTGGCAGAGAGTCAAACCACTAAGAGGTGTGGACCGGCACGAAACAGTTGCTGCTCATTGTGCCTCCACTAGGGCCTCAACAGGGACCTTTTCTATCCCTATTATCTTCCTCTCTTTCTTTCTGATTCTCCAATCAGAGTTGTCAAGATCTCGCCTGCAGCCGTTTCTTTTGCCAGCGCGGGACCAGAGTCTGTCCTGGTCCCACTAGCCGTCTTCACTGTAATGGAGACTGATGGAACTGTGTGTGTGATATAATAATAATGGAGCTTGATAAGAAACCGTGGTGACAATAAGCTTGGTTAATGAATGGGTCCTACAGTAAGCCTGGCTAAGAGCCAACATGAAGCAGATACTGGGGATAATAATCACCAGTGGTGATGTACCTTCAAATGGGGAAACCAGCCAACCAGGAAATGAGAAATGGAAATAAGGCAATATTGCATGAACATGTAAGTGTAAAAAATAATATATATATATAATGGATCTCAAAGAGATTATATTTCTCCAGGCTATAGGAATGATATCATGGCCAGTTAATGGTTCAGGAGACTGTGGCTGGAGAATTTTAATGAGTTACTGGGAAACTATAGATGACTATAAAACTGGAGCAAATATATGGAGCAGGAAATGGCCTTAAGACGAAAACATGAACTGTTTTTGAAAAGGAATATGTCTTAAGCCTGTACAAAATCACAAGGTCAATACTTTGCTACATCTATCTATCTATCTATCTATCTATCTATCTATCTATCTATCTATCTATCTATCTATCTATCTATCTATCTATCTATCTATCTATCTATCTATCTATCTATCTATCTATCTATCTATCTATCTATCTATCTATCTATCTATCTATCTATCTATCTATCCGTCTGTCCGTCAAGATTCTGTGTTAAAAAAAGCCCATTCTCAACTTTTTCATCAGCAGGTCACTTCTTCATGTTTTCTACCAAGGTATCATTGCTAGTGTCCTCTTTTATGCTGTGCTCTGCTGGGGGGGGGGGGGCAGCATCACGGTCATTGACAAAAATCGTATAAACTAAATTATTAAAAAGGCTGTCTCGTGATTGCCCTTCCCCCTGATTCCTTGGAGATCACTATAGCCAAGCAAACAAGGACTAAACTGAACTCCATTCTATATTTTGAAGGCCATCCTCTGTATAATGTATTTGATGCTCTGCAAAGCTCATTTAGTGATATGTTTTTGATGCCGCAATGCTCTACTGAGCGACTGAGAAGGTCCTTTGTTCCTGCGGCTGTTAAATTATTTAACACATCCACCGCCAAAAACGGCTTACGACGGGTTTCAAGGTCATGCGAATTCTGCCATTCCACGGCGTACGACGTTATTGAGATATTATTTCATTTTTTCGCCATGGTATTCATAATTCCATCTCCATAGGCTTAGAGTGGTGGCAGAGAGTGGTATGAGAGGGGCAAACTGCGTGGCAGTTAATGTGTTAACACTATGGCGTCCGTCCACGTATATATACAGGTTTTGAAAAAGCGCAATATGGACCAGAGCTACGAGTATATACGTGACGAGTTGTTATTGTTTTATTCCTTATTTATAGCGCTTCTTAGGTACCCGATCCACTACCAGCATCTTTTCAGATATTTGATTTTCGAAACATGAAGTACCGGCCAAACCCGCTTAGGGGCGCCATCGCTCCACTGCAGTATCATTGTGATTTTTTATTTTTAAGTACAGTCCTGTGGGTGGATCATAGTTCCCTGATCCCAGCCGAACATCCTCCATCTTGGATTAGTTTGGCGAGCGTTTTTTTCAGCGTGGCATAATGGGATTTATGATTAGCCAATGTGCATATCGATCTACCAGAATCCAATGAGTGGTGAGGAAATGCTGCCGGCGATCACATGGCCTGACGGTAGGATAATATTACCCCAAATTACAGCTGGATTGGACATTGTTTTAAAACCTAACGTGATCGATCAGTGAACATGGCTGATTGAACGCACACTATATTGCTAATCAATAATACTAATCGGCATTCCCTGCCGCCCCCATTTCATCCATAGATGCTCTGTAATAGTCCGGATGCTACGCAGTTTGTTTTATTTCATTCGTATATATACAGCAGAAATGGCGTTTGATATAACAGCGCCAACGTTTAGCCTATTATCTAAGCTCCCGGGAAAAAAGTCTAGACGAAAAGTGTGTTATACCTTATATTTACGACGCTATAAAATGACAACCAACCGATGGATTTTTATTTTCTTTAAGCCATTATGAAGGCACGATTTATGCACTCAAGTGACAATGAGAATGGACAGATAGCAATACTATAAAGCATAGATATAGTTAAAACAAAACCAACACGTTTGTTTACATTCTGCGGTCCCCTGCACCATATTAGACGGGTCCAAGCCGGTCGTCAAAGTGTTAACGAACACCTCTAGCTCTGTATTGTGAGGCTCTCTTCTCTTTTCTTTCTACTGTGTTATGTAACTTGTACTGTATGTTATTGTTTCTTGTTTGTGTATTTGTACTTGCTCTGGTGGCAAACCATGTTTCCCCTCTGGGATTAAGAATAAACCATACCATACTATAAGCTAGAATGTGTGATTGTTGAGGGCAAGAGAGCACCTACAGTATTGGATTTAGGGCTGTCCCCGACTAAGGATTTGGATAGTCGACTTTGATTGGCCGAAATTAGCCGATAGTCAACTATTAGTCGACTATGAAAAAAAAAGATTTTTATTTTTTTTGTATCATTCAATTTGGGCTGTGGGGGTGCTTAACACATTGACGGCCACAGGGATTAGACGGGCCCCACTCTAGACGACCAGCAATTATGTAAACAGACTTGGGGCTGTTTGTAGAGCTAAATCTATACTTTATAGTATTGCTATCTGTCCATTCTCATTGTCAATTGAGACCATAAACCGTCCCTTCAAAATGGCTTAAAGAAAAAAATAATTCATCAATACGTTCTCATTTTATAGCGCCGATAAGCGTTATACAGGATTCCGGCTAGGATATTTCCTGGAAGGCGAGATAAAGGGCTAATAGCTACTAACGTTATATCCAATGGCATTTCCGTTATACATAAGCTACAGTTAAAACTCAAACTGCATATGATCGGCACGATCCTCAAGCATGTATGCATGAAAGAGGGGGGGGGGGGGGGGGGGGGCGGGGCGGGGGTCGTCGTTTCTTATTATTGATTACCAATAACCGTGTTTGTCTAAGTAGCCACATACGCTGGTCGCCTGGTTGAGTATCATAACAAGGCCCGATCGGGCTGTAATTTACGTGAAAAAGATCTTACCATGAGCCGGTTGGATCCCCAGAGCATTTCCCCGTTATCGATCGCCATCTGGTAGATCGATATGTCCATTGGCTGATGATAAATCCCCTTATTGCATAGTGAAATCCGCGATCCAAAACGTATTCCAAGCTACAGGCTGCACATCCAGAATCCAGCTAACTGGAAACTCCATTGAAAGTCAAAAAAAATAATGCACCGTTCAGCCACAGGGCACACTGCATTATAGCGACAGCGCCCCTAAGAGGATCTGGCCGGTAATGCACTTTGTCGAATTCAAAGAGTAGGGTACATCTGCAGTGCAGCTCGGCGACCTTGAATAGGTTATTAAAATGGAATAAAAGCCAAAACAACTTGCCACGGATATATCCGTCCTTCGGTCCTTTAAGCATGGATTCGAAACACGGATATATACGTGGCCCGTCCCGATTGTGTTAATGTCTGAAGGAGTCGACGGAAGGCTTCTTGTCCTCTGCAAAAGCATGCAATTGGTCCACTGATACAGTATATACATCTTGATATTTGTCTAGTCTATTATGTTCATTAGATGGGTGAAATCCTCTTTCAGTGCCTCTGTGCCTGTTTTATTAGGCAGTTAGCCTCTGGTATGCGTGCCATTAGCGTTAGCCACGCTTCTAGGCCTCTTTTCTTTTGGAAAGAATGATGAAAAAAAATTAAAAATGTATAATAATATATATATATATATATTTTTTTTTTGCATTCGACTAAGAGGTTGGCAGTCGACTATGGCTCTTTTCGATCGATTAGTCGACTATTCGACTAATAGGGGTCAGCCCTACTAGGATTAATAGCATGCACTGTATTGGGACTGGTAAAAAAGGAGTGCACAAGATGAATGGCACAATATTGAAGAATAATATACTGATGGGATTGGTAAACTCAAGTTAAAGCACAAAATACAACTGGAAGACAACTACAGTATGTAATACATGCACCTAGGAAGATACCTCTAGCTTTATGAGACAAACTCAAGGCAGAGTTAGATAGATTAGAAGCTGTAGACAATACATCACAGGAAATGTGGAGGATTCAACAGAATGGGTCCATTCATTGGTCACCGAGCCACCGAGGCTATTGACCCGAAAGAACTGAACCAGTGTGTTGTCACATTCGTTAGATTGACCTTGAAAGATGAAGAAGAGGGTTTAGCAGTTTCAAAGATTTATTCCAGAGTGAATAGTCAATATTACAGAGAATACACACACAGCTGTGGACACAGTTGGGGGGCGAGAGAGTGTGTGCAGCACCTTTGTTACATTGGCATTTATACTTTTCTACTCAAGTTCTGGGCCAATGAGGTGGCTTTCTTCCAATTTAGCAGCATGATTGAGGGCTAACAAACGACTAAACAAAGACCTACACATTTGCTTGTTTTAATACAGTACAGTATATTACCACACTTTGTAATGGTACACACATTGTAGATACTTGTCTATGCACTCTTACAATAGATACATGGATAGAGAGATTGATTCATAGATAGGTCAAGAGTCTGGGTGTCGTCCTCGACAGCACCCTGTCATTCCATTCCCACATCAATAACATCATCCGGTCCACCTACTTCCACCTTCGCAACATCAACCGCCTCCGCCCTTCACTCACTCCCAACAGCGCCGGAATCCTGGTCCACTCCCTCGTCACTTCCCGCTTGGATTACTGCAACTCCCTTCTCTTTGGTCTCCCCCACAAACTCCTCCATAAGCTCCAACTGGTCCAGAACGCTGCTGCCCGTATAATCACCAGAACCCCTGTCATCAGTCACATCACCCCCGTCCTACGCCAACTACACTGGCTTCCCATCAAACACCGCATAGACTACAAAATCCTCCTCCATACATTCAAGGCCATCCACAACCTCGCCCCTCCATACCTGTCCGACCTCCTTCACATCAACATTCCCACCCGGTCCCTCAGGTCTGCCTCCTCCATCAACCTGACCGTCCCCCCAGCCCGTCTGTCCACCATGGGGTCAAGAGCCTTCAGCTGCTCTGCCCCCCGCTTCTGGAACTCCCTCCCCCCCGACATCAGGAACATTGACTCCATCATCCCATTTAAAACCCACCTCAAAACCCACCTGTTTGGGCAGGCGTATGTCTGATTTCATTTTTTTCTGATTTTATATTTTAATGGATTGTGATTGTGAATTTAACTGTTTTTAAATAGTTGTACGGCGACCTTGAGTGCCTTGAAAGGCGCCCTATAAATAAAATGCATTATTATTATTATTATTATTATTATTATTATTATTATTATTATTATTATTATTATTATTATTATTATTATTATTATTATTATTATTATTATTATTATTATATTGCAGATGCTGCCATTAGCCTGAGACCTAAACTGGCTGAAATCAAACAAATATTGCAGATGCTGCCATTAGCCTGATACCTAAACTGGCTGAAATCAAACAGTTGTTTTTAAACGGTAAGGCTAACATATTGTGTTTCACAGAAACAAAATTAGACTCATCTGTACAAGATCCAGAGATTGAAATTGAAAACTACTCAATAGTCAGGAGGGATAGAAACCAGTATGGAGGTGGCATCTGCGTGTATATACACAAGGATACCAAATACATCAACCGTACTGACCTTAACCATGATGAAATTGAAACTGTTTGGATTGAAATCTTATTAGACAGGGCGAAACCAGTACTAGTAGGCACAATATATAGACCGCCAGAACAGAGTGGCTTTTATGACACACTTGATGGGTGTTTAGCTGGGGTGGAGGGGGTAGAAAAAATTCTTATTGGGGACTGGAACACGGATATGCTGCGTAAAGCAGCACCCGTCTTCAAGGCCTTCAGTAGATTTTCTGATCTGCACGGTTTCAGCCAGCTAATCACCCAACCCACAAGGGTATGTGATTCGACACAAACCACCATTGACCTCATTTTGACCTCTGACAAGTCCATGATCTCCAATAAAGGGGTGATAGCATGCGGGTTAAGTGATCATTATATGATTTTCTGTACCCGCAAAAAGCTAAAACAGAAGGCCGGCTGTCACAAAACAGTCACATCTAGAGACCTCAAAACTTACTCTAGAGAGGCCTTTAACCTAGAACTGGGGAGCTTGGACTGGTCAGATGAACTCAGTGGTACACAGGTTGAAGAAACATGGCTTGGATTCAAAACCAAATTCACAGCAATACTCAACAACATGGCACCCATAAGAACCACCAGGGTTAAAAATCGCGCTGAGCCATGGATGCACACTGAAATACTGGCCGCTATGAAAACCAGAGACAAAAAATTCTCTGAACTTCATAAAAGTCAGACAAAGCTTTCCAAAAGCTCAAACAATGAACTCCAAGCCCACGTGGTTGAACTAAAAATTCAAAGAAACAGACTAAGAAATGACGTAAACACCATGATCAGAACCGCAAAAAGAAATTTCATCAACGACAAAACTGAGGAAAACAAAAACAAACCCTGCAAACTTTGGAAATTACTCAATCAACTAGGCTGCAGTAAAAAACTTAAAACCAGATTCTCAAACATAAACATAAAGACGGACAACACGCTCATCACAGACAAGCTGGATGTAGCCAATTACTTAAACATCTTCTTCACAAACATAGCCACAACACTGGTAAACAAACTACCCTCCCACTCAGGGCATTATGGGGTAGAACACATAGTAGAATACTACAAAAACCTAGGGGTCCACAAAGATGACTTCAAACTTGAAATGGTAACAACTGATGAGGTACTCAAAAAATTGAGCGCCCTCCAACCTAACAAGGCCACTGGCCATGACAACATCCCCTCCAAATTCCTCAGAGACGCAGCAGCCGTCATCACCCCAGTCATCACACACATAATAAACCTCTCTATAAAACAGGGACACGTCCCCAAGGACTTCAAAATTGCGAGAGTGACCCCTCTGCACAAAAAGGGCAGCAAATTAGACCCAGGCAACTACCGCCCTGTTTCTATTCTTACCTCCATCTCGAAAGTCATGGAGAAAATAGTGTACGAACAGGTCGAAAAGTACCTGGCGGAAAAAAATCTAATCTACGAATTCCAATCTGGCTTCAGAACGTCCCACTCCACTGACACATGCCTCCTCTATTTGAACGACCACATCAAACAAGAGGTGGACGCGGGCAAATACTGCGGCATGGTCATGCTGGACCTACAAAAGGCCTTCGACACTGTCAATCACTCCATTCTGATGGACAAGCTAAAAGCAATTGGTTTTGATAGTTTATCAGTGAGCTGGATGCAATCCTACCTGGAGGGGAGAGAACAGATGGTAGAGGTAAACGGTACTCTATCCCCCCCCCTCACAGTGAGCTGTGGTGTTCCACAAGGAAGCATACTAGGACCACTACTCTTCCTAATTTATGCAAATGACATGTCGTCAGCCTGTGACTGCAACTTGTTCCTGTTTGCGGACGACTCAGCCCTGCTGGTCTCTGACAAGAACAAGTTGCAGGTTGAAAAAACCCTCAGCACGGAACTAGGCAAAATCTGCATATGGCTCGCTGATAACAAACTATCATTACACATGGGCAAAACAGAGTCCATTCTCTTCGGTTCAAATAACAAACTTAGCAAGACCGACGGCTTCTCAGTTACAGTGGGTGACAATATTGTCACAAGGAAAGACGAAATTACCTACCTGGGTTCCATCCTAGAGGCAAATCTTTCCTGTGACAAAATGGCATCCAATGTAATAAAACAAGTCAACCAACGAACTAGATTCTTGTACCGGATCTCCTCTCTGGTAAACAAGAATACCCTGAAGACTCTGGCAGGAGCACTCTTTCAAGGGTACTACGACTATGCGTGCACCTCATGGTACCAAAGCACCTCAAAGGCGCTTAAAACAAAATTACAAACATCACAAAACAAACTGGTCAGACTACTACTTGACCTGAACCCCAGAACCCACCTCACCCCTGCCCACTTTGACAACCTAGGATGGCTTAGAGTAGACGACAGAGTACAGCAACTTGCAATGGGCCTGGTCTACAAGATACACTATACGACCGGGGTACCCATGTACATGTCAAAATACTTCCCAAAGGTCAGTGAATACCACAACCACTACACCAGAGGAAGCTCAACAAATCATGTAAAACCCAGATTCGGCTCAAACAAGGGACTAAACACGTTTCGCAATTATGCCACAACAATGTGGAACGCCCAACCCAAAGCTGTAAAGGAATGTGAATCACTACCCACATTCAAAACCGCTCTTAAAGAGCACCTACGGGAGGCTGCAATTCGAAACTGGCCACCGTAAATGCCCAAAACCCCCACCACCTCCCAATAGACAGTCTCCTCCCCACTGCATGTATATATTCCCTCCCCGCCGTATGTATATTTCTCTCCCACCCACCCACCCCCTCCTAATGTACAGTCCCCTCCCCATCATATATACTCTGTCAGGATCTAGGGGTAACAGTACTGTATATTTGAATACCGTTTATGTCACAAATGTATCAGTACTAAATACCTATATGTCCCTATGCCATAAATGTCATGTATGTTGTGTATGTCATAAATGTCTATATGAATTGAAAATGGGGGACCCTGATGGAAACAAGACAAACGTCTTTCTCAGGTCTGCATCCCCTTAACAATTGTATGTATTGAGCCGTACTGTATTGTACCCATTCTGCAATCTGTTAAATAAAGTTTTCATTCATTCATTCATTCATTCATTCATTCATTCATTCATTCATTCATTCATTCATTCATTCATTCATTCATTCATTCATTCATTCATTCATTCAGCCTGTCCTGGTCAGCCAAATCTGCTGCCTCGGCAGTCCTTGGCCTGATACTGACCAACAGATGGCCTTGGCCAGAATATACTTCAGCTGAGACTAGATTAGACATAGAAAGGGGTCACAGTGTGAAAAGAGAGCATTTCCAGCTACCAACCAGAGGCAAGACCTCTGGAGAAATTTTTTATTCCTCCTCAGGAATCTGGCAAGTTTGTCTAGATGAGTACAAAAGTGTGTACTTTCAATACACCCTTTGGGCCATACTATAAATTTCTTTTATTCTATTTATTTTTGGGCTTTCTGTATTTTTCACCCATCCCAATTTTAGTCGTTATGCCAATTCCCTTCCTAGTTGTTGCGAGCATTGCCCCACTGATGGCCTGTGGAGGGTGTAGACTATCACATACGCGTGCAGAGGTTCACGCTATTTCCCCCAGATCCCCTCCCTGCTGAACAGGTGCTCCGACCGACCAGTAGGAGTCGCAGTTTACGACCAGGACACACACCCCACCGGCTTCCCACCCGCTAACACTGCCAATTGTGTTAGTAGGGACGACTGACCAAGCTGGAGGTACCGCTGACAGCTGGATTAGATCGAGTATAGTATGCTTAGTCCACTGCGCTACAGAGCTGCCCCTGGGCCATACTATTTTAAGACTGGACTGGACTGACCTCAGCCCAGCGGTTTTCCAAAGAACTATACAACAGGTATTTGACAGTGTGCCAGGTGCCAAGGATTACATAGATGATGTATTAATGTGGGACTCCTCCATCACTTGATACAAGACTAAAACTAGCACTAGATGTAGATGTAGATGCGGCAAGGGGCGAACAGAGCCATCTAAAAGAGAGTTACAACAATTGCATTGAGTTTCATTGTTATCGTGGAATGCGGAAATGGAGCGCCTCCTAGTTCCAAGCTCTGCGAGCAGGACACGTTTCCAGCGTTGAACGTCATTACTTTTCATTGTTTACGAGGCACTCTCGCTGGTAAGTTTACTTTACTTTACTTACTTTTTAACGCATTAGCAGACCACTCATGGATTTAGTCAATAGTGGTATTTGATTTATTTATTTGATTTGATTTTTTAGCATTTATTGCTTTCCATGGTCAGACATGACCGACAGATGAGGAGAGGATGAACGGGGGAAGAGGCAGGGAAGACATGCGACAAATGTCACCGGGAGCGGGAAGCGAACCCGGGACGGCCGCGTAGGTGTGCGATGCACTAACGTGGTGCGCCACGAGGGCGCCCCAATAGTTGTATTTTATGTAGTCAGCTTTAGTTAATGTTTATCGTAAGTTAATAGCTTGTTAGATTCTTAATGCAGTTAGCTAACGTTACCATACACTCGTCAAATGTATATACTCTCTTTTTTTGCCTCTTTTTGTATCACAAACAATACTGTATTTGTTAATCTGGTATGTCATAAATGTATAGATGTAGCAGAATTGTCTATCTTTTTTGTTCTTAATTTTGTTAAGAATATAGGACAGGCATATATAAGCATTATGATTCAGTCTGTACCTTTTCAGTCACTGTAATAATCAAATATTGTTAAATGATGGTGTATATTGTATTGTGTGAGATGACTGATTAACCACTACTACTACTACTACTACTACTACTACTACTACTACTACTACTACTACTACTACTACTACTACTACTACTACTACTATCTGTATGTGTGTACAGTCTCCTCCCCATCATATGTATATATTCTCTGTTAGGATCTCTGGGTAACTACTGTATATTTGCATATCGTATATATGTCACAAATGTAACAGTACTATATACCTGTATGTCATGTATGTCCCTATGCCATAAATGTCATGATGTCATGTATGTTGTGTATGTCATAAATGTCACTATGAATTGAAAATGGGGGTCCCTGATGTAAACAAGACGAACGTCTTTCTCTGGTCTGCAGCCCCTTAACACATCCCACGCCGGAAAAGGCTTACGACGTGTTTCAAGTTCATGCGAATTCTGCCAATCCACGGCGTACAACGTTATTGAGATCATATTTAATTTTTTCGCCATGTTATTCATAATTCCCTCACGGAGCCTGGTATGATGCAGTGGGAGCATGCACAACTCTGCAACGCTTCAATACTGCCACCTGGTGGATGATCAGCGAGTTGCCAAACCGGAAGTGGATCTCTTGTGATCCCGGTGCATCTGACAAATGCGTCCGGCACTCGCATATTGTTGCGGGACTGTATACACACGTCCGTGTGTAGCGATCGCTGCCATAACGCAATAATCGATACGATTTGGCCGTGTATTATGATTATACAAACCGGAAATGGATTTAGGAGATCGTGGTCAAATAAGTGGGATCTTTTTCCTCCAGTCTCATCGTCGAACGGTAAGAGGACGCTGACGTTACTTTCAGCGTGTTTGTTTATTATTATCCATGCAAACTTCTCTGATCAATATATCACCCATACTACATAAAGCATTTACTGACGATCACGCAATTATAAACGACCCCCCCCCCGTTCATCCGCGCATGATCAGTCATAACGTTTAGGATCATGTACAGTTGACATTTTTTATATAGCGTGTATCGCCAACAAACGGCATTTGATAATCTATATATGCGTTTATGCCTAAATCTCACATTCTAGGAATTACTGCAGAAAACGATAAAAACATATTTATATTCTAGACAGTATTTTCGTATGAATATATGAATGAAAAAGTAAAACGTTCCTACATCCTGAACGATAGATAATCGATGTTGAATGGGCCATAGTAATGTCAATTTAGCAATACAATTTAAAAAGTTATAGCCCTGCAAAGAAGGTGAACATCTCCATAGGCTTACAGTGCTCAAACATATGCTCAAATTGCATGGCAGGGAATGTGTTAACAATTGTGTGTATTGAGCTGTACTGTATTCCTATATGCTGTGTAGTAATATACAATGTACAGGTGGTTAAACTGGGTATAAAATATATAAATTAGTACTACTGAATAATAGTTCAGATGTATGTACAGAGTTGTAGTATTAGTATGTACAGTGGCCCAATCCATGTGTCTACATTTCTATGGTTGACATTTATGCACATATCCTTAAAAAGAAAAATAACATAAAAAAAGCTACAAGGTGGAATGTTATTGTCTGAAATTATTTTCACAAATGATTTAATTCATATTAAATATATTATATATCGACTTACCATTTATGGAACTGAATTTGTCCCTCAATATCTGAAATGATGACATGGCAATGTCAGTGTTAAGGGCTCTACATGCTACAGCAACTGCAACGCAACTGCAACACAACATCAGCGCGACTTCAACGCAACATGGTTGCATATGTTGCAGAGGGTGTTGTAGACTGTGTTGCGAGCATGTTGCGTACCTCTCCCCAAAATCTAATCTGAACAACCGTTGCGTTGATGTTGCGTAGCAGTGATTGGTTGGTTAGCGAATGGGGGCGGGGCTGTCATAGAATAATATTGGTCCCACAGGCAGGAATACCATCCTCGAGTTAACGTAATTTATACAAATGGAAGTATTGATTTCGCCGTAACGAATCATTAAAAAGTTAGTTTCTTACACATATGTTGGATTATGTAATTGGTTTGTCATGACGAATTAACCGGTGGTTATCCTATAGCCCTAGTATGTACATTTCAACAAAGTGGAGCCACAGAGGACTTCCATAGCATACGCCTTCAAACCTTGAGGATTAAAAGCCTCCACAATTTATTAAACAGTATTCCCATGGCTGGTGTTGATATTTTACGATGCCAGCTTGTGAGAATTCGTTGTAGCCAGCCAGCTAGCGTTGATGCTATTCAATGCTATCATACCCAACTAATGCCATTCAAAATGTATTAACATAGCTACAACAACACAGTAACGTTAATATAATTACATGCATCATTGTTTACAATGAACGGTGGGGCTAATCGAAAGGACTGGACACGGACAAGTTAAACAGCAATCAATTAATTTAATATAACAGGTAGTTCGAGCTGCATTTTCGTGCCTACGACCGCACCACAGCCACTGTGATATGCGGCTTTGACGAGCTCTCTCTCCTGCCGATTAAATTCAGCAGCTCTTCCTCTTCCTCGAGTTCCTGTAGCTGCCTGCATTTGCACAAAGGCGTCCATCCCTGCTGCTAGCTAACGTTAAACTAACCTAAAGTTAGTTGTTCACCAACAATCTACAGACACCAACAAACACAGAACCGGACTAAGTTACACAAGCAGAATATGACGCATCATAAATACTTCCGATCGGGGGGTTTCAAAATAAAAGAGCCACGTCTAAAGCACCGGAAATACGTTTATTTTGTACATTATCTAACGTTAAAACGAACCTAAACTAACGTTACAACTAACCTAAAGTTAGTTTAGGTTCCTGTTAACGTTGCCCCTGGCAGCGGTCCGTTATCGAGTAATAACGGACCGCTGCTGAGTGCTATTGACCAATCACAATCAAGCATTTCGGCGAATGTTAAAACGCCATGTAATAAAGGCCTATAATAATAATAAAGAATAATAATAATAAAAAAAGTGTGGAATGCAATTGGTTGCCTTGTATATTTTGTACTGTTGACCAAACTTCTTTCTTGGCTTAATTGAGTAGTTTCTGGCATGATTGATATATAGATTTAGATTAGATTCAACTTTATTGTCATTTGCACAGACTACAAGTACTGAGACAACAAAATGCAGTTTAGCATCAAATCAAAGTGCAAAAGAAGCAGTAAAGTGCAGTGTAATTTAACTTACATATTATGTATAATATATAAATACAATAAACAGTAAAGGTAGGTATGAATGTGCTAAGATATATACAGTATGAACATTAACAGAATGTACAGTATGAAAAGAGTGGTATGAATATGCTAAGATATATACAGTGTGAAAACTAGTAATAGTATGAAATGTAGCGTTTAAGTTAGTCATGGATGTATTCAAGCTCTTATAATACATCGATGGTTACAGTATGAAATGTAAATGCTAAGAAATGCAAAGTAATAACAGCTTGAGGTATGATATTCACTGCATTTCCATATTCACTTTGTGCATGTGTGAATGTCTTAACATAAGATAACATTAGGATGTGTATTTATGACCATAGAAGCACAAGAAAAATATTAATACATACATACCGTGAATGTTACAGTATGTAATATTTTTTGTAACTTATCCTAGGTTATGGGAACACACAACAGAAAAACTGATTAATGCTGTCTCTGATACCCCCCAGAAATGCTATTATATATATTGAATATAAAGTGTTGTCAAGATAGTAACTGTAATGTGGGCTGATTAATAAAATAATGCTTGAGTGTTTAACTGCCTTTAAATGGCTAATGTAAAGTAAAACAATAGTCAGCTAGCATATAGTAACGTTCGATATTGCCGCCATCGCCTAGTGATATAAAGTAATATAATATAAATAAATGTGAAGTAGCAGACCTATAAATGATAGAACACAACTGATCAATGCACATTATGTGTTCATATTTACAGAAAATTACTGTAACAGTAGTAGTCGCTGCTGCTCTATCTCGCTAAAACAGCGCTGAGTGCAGATTTGTTTTGGAACTAAGCGAGCTACATGAACCACGTGATCGCGTGGCGGCGAGATCACAGAGTGTCGCAACTCTTATTAGTGCTGTGACAAACTGTCAAAAAGGGCTTTAGTTTTTGAGATACCCCTACCGGAGGTAGAACAAAACACAAGAATGTTTTTTCTCATCTCTAAGGTCTTCCATATATTAAATGGATTCTTGTATAAAAATATTTTACTGCAAAACTTGTTAAATTGGGGGGGGGGGGGGGGGGGTGCGCCTCACAGGGAGGAGTCGGACTGTCGGAGGATACTGTGATCGCAGACGTTACTGTAGCCTGTAGTAGGTAGGCCTTGTGTATGTATGTATGTGACAAATAAACCTCTTGAATCCTGTCATATATTCAATCAGTTTCAGTAACTACAGAACACATAATAGACAACTCACTTGTTGATGTTGTGGTCCGGCCGTCTGTACGGTCTGGGCTTCCACAGCACATTCCATGATAAAAAAAAGTATCCATTTAGTTAGATAGATGATAGATCATCATCCAACACTGTCTACAGTATCTCGTGATTATCTCTCAGACTCCAGCCGGCAGCAGCACCAGCCCCTCCTCCTCCTCCAACCCTGCCGTAGCTGCCCCTCCCTGCCGCTGGCGGGAGAGTCTGAGAGGTGGTGGTGGGGTGGTTATCTTCAGCTTCAGCATCTTCATCTTCTTCTTCTGTCGAGCTGTTACCCAAATTACCCCCATCTCCAGCTTCTTCTCTCGGCCTATCCTGTGTTCTGATACGACCGCAGGCGCCGGCACGGTCACCGGGCGTTGTCAGAGATATAATAGTCCCCACCGGAGCAGCACCAGCAGCAGGTGTAACGGCGTCGCCTGTAGATGATCCCGCCTCCTGCTGCTCTGTCAAGTCGATTGACTGCTTCACTTTCTTTGTGAAACCAAAATTGGTTAGGCTTACTTGTTGCATTTTTCGTTTAGACATTATCCATTCCTGAGTGACCTTATTTACCTGTCAAAACTATCACTGTCAACAAGTCACAGGTTACAACGTGGGTCAAGTTTGATTTGTGCCGTGCGTGCAGGCTGCAGCGCCGCCGCGCTCCGAATGGTAATTGCAAGAATAGCATGCATGTTGCCATATTATGTGTGTGAATTAGTGCGCAAATCATTAATCATACATCCAAAATAGCATACGTTTATTATTATACACGATGATGATACATAAAATTACAGAAAAATTTGAAATGCATGGCAAAAGTAGCATTTATTTTCAGTAATTTAGAGACCCCCCAAAAATTCACAAATCATGTTTTCAGGGGAGCTGATGTCTGATCTAAAGGAGCCATGGCTGCCCCAGCTCCCCCGTGGATCGCACCCTGAACTCATGTACATTAATAATACAAGCTCCAAGAGCTTTCAAACTTGACATGCTAGCAGTCAGACAGTTGCTTAACATAATAGAAAAACCTGGATGTGAATATCTTTATGCATGTAGGAAATATATACCTATGTACACATACTTAAAATAAGCGGAAATGTAAAAAATGAATATCTATGCAGAATGTTCTCATTTACTTTGTAGTATCTCTGCCATGGATTGTCATAGAAACACATATGAGGGCTTTTTCGGAAAGGTGTGGTTGTGCTGAATCACCAATACCACATGTGTAAATATAGCATGCATGGTCAGGGAGTTACATCAGTAAATGTATGAGGTGTCCTAAATGAAAGACAATTAAACATTGACATAATGAAGTCTTCAGTCTAAAGCCCATTATCAGTGGTGAGAAGCATGTTGACAAATTCAAGTCACTTGAGGTACTGTTCTGGTCTATAAAGTTAATATATTTATGATACATTTAATAAATTATACATTTCATATGATAAATTTTATGATACTTCATATGGAAACAAAGATCCAATTGAATCAGGTTGAAATAGAAATAGAACACCTTTATTTCAATCTATTGCGTTCTGAAGCCTCTGCTGTATTCACTGTACACACATGACTGTGTGGCCAGGTTCAGCTCTAACTCCATAGTGAAGTTTGCGGACAACACAGTGGTGGTGGGGCTGATCTCTAACAATGATGAGAAGGCCTGTCGGGAGGAGGTTGATGAACTGGCACGCTGGTGCCGGGATAACAGCCTACTCCTGAACATTGGTAAAACCAAAGAGCTGATTGTGGATTTTAGGAGAATACAGCAGGGGACACACACGTCACTGCGGATAAAGGGGGCTATTGTGGACAGGATGAGCAGTTTCAAGTACCTGGGAGTCCACATCACAGGGACCTGACATGTCAACTCATAGATTCTGTGGTGAAAAAGGCAAAACAGCGCCTATTCACCTGAGACAGTTAAGGAAGTTCAGAGAAGATACTCCACTCCTTCTACTCCGGGGCTGTAGAGAGCATTCTGACTGGAAACATCACTGCCTGGTTTGGAAACAGCACGGCACAGTACAGGAAGGCCCTCCAGAGAGTGGTGCACTGCACTCAGCAGAGCATACTACAGGTATTGCACTACCACCCCTGCAGGACTTATATAACAGGAGGTACAAATCCAGAGCCTGCAGAATAATGAAAGACCCTCACCACCCCAACAACAGCCTGTTCAAGCTGCTGCAGTCAGGCAAGCGCCTACAGTCACACACTGCAAGAACAGAGAGACTCCGACTCAGCTTATTCCCCCAGGCCATCAGAACACTGAACTCTCCACTCACAAGTACACATGAGCACACACCACACACACACACACACACACACACACACACACACACACACACACACACACACACACACACACACACACACACACACACACACACACACACACACACACACACACACACACACACAAAAGTGTGGGAAAGTTCACTTTCTACATGAAATAGTTCAGTTCACAGTTCACAATTTTTTAAATGAACTAGTTCAGTTCATAGTTCATAATTCAAAATGGTTAACTAAAGTTCATGGTTTCAATAATGAACTAATTTAGTTATTTTTAGTTCTTTTTTGATTTTTTTATATAGATTTTTCACATACAGTTACTTACATTACAAAAACACACATTGGGACAGGGGGGGGGGGGGGGGTCCTCCAGTTCATCTCTATGCCATCATCCACACCATAAGCAAGCAAAAACAAAACAAAAAGAAAAACAAGCAAAAAGGAAAGCAAACCAAGACAGGCACTGTACAGTATTGCACTTGCCTCGAGCCCATTCACATGTAGACATACATATATTTATTTTTTCCTATCCTAGGTCTGTCCATACAATGGGGCACTGGGCCTTTAGAAGGATCCGAGAAATTTCAGCAGGAAAATAGTCTAATAGTGGGGCCCACACCTCCTGAAAGGAAGCGTCGTTGCCTCTATGCATTGCACAGTGTCTTTCATGGGGTAGCACACTGAAGATCTCTCTATACCACATTTGTAAAAATGGAGGCTTATCCTTAATCCAGTTTATCAGAATGCATTTCCGGGCTGAAAGTAGAAGTTTATCAAATAGTTTGAATTGTAAAGAAGGGTGTCACCCCTCCTACCCAACCCCCCCCCCCCCCCCCCCCCCCCCCCCCCCCCCCCCCAACCACCTCCAATGTACAGTACCCCCCCCACCCCACCTACCCAACCTCCTCCAATGTACAGTTTCTACGTCAAATGTATATACTCTCTTTTCTGGACTCTTTTTGTATCACAAACAGTACTGTATTTGCAAATCTTTCTCTGGTCTGCATCCCCTTAACAATTGTATGTTTGATTGATTGATTGAAAAGTTTATTAACAGATTGCAGAATGGGTACAGTACAGTACAGCTCATATACAATTGTTAAGGGGATGCAGACCAGAGAAAGACTTTCGTCTTGTTTACATCAGGGTCCCCCATTTTCAATTCATCATAACATATATGACTGAGCTGTACTGTACTGTACCCATTCTGCAATCTGTTAATAAAGTGTTCAATCAATCAATCAATCACTTGGCCCTAGAACCTGGATAAACACTTAGATTCCCAAAAGTAGTGATAGACTGTAGGTACCCAGGTCTGTTTGACATTTCAAACATAAAGGAGATATTGAATGGCCCATTTTGTTAGTTCTTTTTTCAATACGTTGCTGCGAGCTATTATTTATGATTGAACCACAGACAGCAATCGGAATACTGGCATTTCCATAACGCTTTGCTGCCGCCCATTCAGTCCACACTAGTAGCTGCAGCTTTCATCTCTACAGTATATTTTCAAAAACATGAGGAAAAACTTTGCTTGAATTGTCTTTATTATGAAAACTAAAACAGGACGTTTGCATATTCTCAATGTTGCTGTCGACGACTCGACGTCGATGTACGGACTTGTTTCTTCAAAACGGGTGGACAAAGTTTACAGACAAACGTTAGATTGTTTCCGTCTGAGTCAGTACTGACTTTAACGTTAAACTCTTTTAAATGCTCATACGCTGACGTCTAGAGGTAGAGTCTGACTCTGAGCGAGTGCTGCTGCAGCTCTTGGCTTCGTCCATGATAATGCTTGCAGATTCCTCTGTTCCACTGCTTGTTGTGATGAGTATGATGACTTAGCCAGGGGGTGACAGGCGCGTTGCCAGATTGGGTGGTTTTTCCGCATACATTTGAAGCCTGTTTACAGTGTATTTTAACTGGGTTTTCGGCTGAAATGCATATGAAATCTGGCACATCTTTGAACGCCGTTATAATAGAGTGCTGAGAATGAACGCACGTTTGAACGCCGTTATACAGCGCTGATAATGAACGCATTCTCAATAACGTTCATTTAGCGGATAAGTTCACATTCGCCCAAAATACGAACGCGTTCATGAACGATCGTTCATTGAACGCGTTCGGGTACATCACTGCACACACACACACACACACACACACACACACACACACACACACACACACACACACACACACACACACACACACACACACAAAAGGAAAGAACAACAGATGTGGTTCTTGTATAGTATAGTTTAGATATAGTAAGTAATACATAATGACGGAGTTAAAATTGTATATTGTATAGTAGTGTACATAGGAACCAGTGCCTTTTCAGGAATTTTGCATGTCTATTTTTATCATGCACATCTTATGTCTTACCTGTTTTTTTTCTATGTCTATTTTATTATTGTATTATTGCACATTGCGGGCATGACCACCCACATTTCACTGTATGCCCTGGTATGTATGTGACAAATAAACCTTCTTGATTCTAGCAACACATCACCGTCACTCATCCACATTAGGGGTGTAAAGGTACACGTATCCGTACTGAACCGTTTCAGTATGTACCATACCGTACCGTACGGCTGTGTAGTGTACTTAACGAATACAATGGTACATTAACCACTAACGACCACCCACCGGGGGCTGTTTTTTCACAATCAAATCTAATTATTATTATAAAAAAAAAAATTACAAGTCGATTATTAATTTCAATATAGAATATTCGTTGACAGCCCTACAAGTACAATTAGTTACTGCACACTACATCACCCCTGAGTGGAACATGGAAAGCCAAACTTTCCCCCACTGTACCAAAAACCGTACCGAACCTTGACTTCAAAACCGAGGTACGTACCGTACCGTGGTTTTTGTGTACCGTTACACCCCTAATCCACATTATCATCAGTGACAAAATGGATCATATTTGGGCAGTCAGGGTAAGAGCAAAAGCAAAACTCAGTGCAAGTCAAGCCCACTGAAAGACATTGGCATTTGCGGACATCATTGCAGTTTCCATCTTTACAGTACAGGTGGGTGATGTCTCAAACTTACTTAGGTGCCGGTGCTTTCTGGAACATCACAGGTTCAATGGTCCCATCTTCTCTGAGCCTCCACCCTCTACCAACTGGATTCCAGAGAAGAGGCTTGGCCAGATGGCTGTGACACCACACTGCTGTTTGGTACAAGGCTCTCAACACATGTTGCTGGAAGGCATCTTCTGTTGGAGGTAGATTTGCAGCTGATGAATCTGTGGTAGATGCTAGTGTGTACCTCAGCTCATCCAGGTTGGTGCAAGGACGTCCATTCTCCATTTTATTTTGGCCTTACAGGAGGAGGGCATACTGTGTTCTCTGAAGAGATTCTCTGTGGCCCTGTATTGGTTATGTAGTTGCTGACAAAGCTACATAGAGCAGCCTTGTTCCCACTGATCCTCAGGTATTTCCTGTAGTTAGGAACACTTGATTGTCCTGTGATAATATGTGTTGGTCTGCTGGTTTGGATGGTCCCTCTTCTTTGCCTTTCAAGGTCTTCGATTGAGTGTTGATGGTCATATCTGTCAAACACTATAAAAAACGCAGTTGATGCCTTCCTTTCCCATTAACGTTGCTAATGGGACACACTCACCCAGATCATTGTATGTCTGAAAGGGCCACAGAGAATCTCTTCAGAGAACACAGTCATCTAGGCAGGTGGCTTTGAAAAAGGTGAGGAGGTTAAGACGGTTAGCAAGTCAGGCGTTGACTGCTTGACAGATCTTTATAGTGACCGCACAAGATTGCTTGTTACATGCAAATTGCAATACACCTTGCACAGTCACATTCTCGTCTCATTGTCAAATGTGATGATACAGATGTACTGGTTTTGCTTGTGTACTATTCAAGCAAAGGGATGTTTGGATCATCAACAGTGTTCATGCACTCTGGACATGGCCCAAAGGAAAGATCCATCGATCAGAAGCTTGGAGCAGCACTTTGTGAGTGTTTACTTGCATGCCACACCTTCACAGGTTGTGATACCACAAGCAGCTTGTACAGAATTGGGAAGACCACTGCATTCACAAGACTGAAGACCCATCTGAGTGAGTTAAAAGAAATGGACAATTTTAGACTGTCTAAAAGCCTAGAGGAGGATTTTCTTGTGCAAGAAAGTATGCCCTCCTCCTGTATGGCCAAAAGAAAATGGAGAATGGACGTCCTTGCACCAACCTGGATGAGCTGAGGTACACACTAGCATCTACCACAGATTCATCAGCTGCAAATCTACCCCAAACAGAAGATGCCTTCCAGTAACATGTGTTGAGAGCCTTGTACCAAACAGCCAGGGCCGCCTGGGAGAAATGCGAGGCCCTGTGCAAGATTTAAACGCGAGCCCCCCCCCCCCCCTAAAAGGTAATTTTTTATTTTTTTTATACAGTCAACATATTCTTAAATAATAGCGCTGCCTGAGGGTGGGCATGATACAGTCAACATATAGCAAGAGAGAGAGCGAGAGAGAGCTCCCGTTCTACAGTCAATATACAGTGTTATCGCTGCACAGACCCTGCAATGCCCCTGACCCTCCACCAGAGCAAGGCCAGAGAGAGAGAGAGAGAGAGACACATTGGAAAGAAACAACCCAAAACCAGAGCAAATTGAAATGCTATTTGGCCCTAAACAGAGAGTACACAGTGGCAGAATACCTGAGCACTGTGACTGACCCAATACTAAGAAGATCCTTGACTAGGTACAGACTCAGCGAGCACAGCCTAGCCATCGAGAAAGGCTGCCATAGGCAGACCTGGCTCCCAAGCGAAGACAGACCCACTGCACACAAGATGAGGTGGAAACCGAGCTCCACTTCTTAACAACCTGCCCACTATACCAAGACATACTTCCCACAAATTGCAAACACCCAAAGAGACTTTGAAAACATCGACAATAACTCAAAACTCCCATACCTACTGGGAGAAATACAAGAATGTGAAATAAAGCCCATTTGAATTGAAGAGAGAAAGATAGATAGATCATGTCTGTGTGTGTTAGAAAGAGAGAGATAGAGAGAGAGAGCATGTCTGTTTGTGTGTGTGTGTTAGAGAGAGAGCATGTATATGTGTGTTAGAAAGAGAGAGAAATATAGAGAGCGAGAGCATGTCATTTTGTGTGTTAGAGAGAGATATAGAGCATGTCTGTGTGTGTTAGAAAGAGAGAGAGAGAGAACATGTGTGTTTGTGTGTTAGAGAGAGAGAGCATGTCTGTGTGTGTGTGTTAGAGAGAGAGCATGTATGAGAGAGATAAGCAAAGATGAGCCCCTAAAGGATATTCAACTTTTAATGGAAGAACAAAACAGAAGGAAAAGATAACTTCACAAAGGCAACATGAATATACATAGATCTAAAAGGACAAAGATCAATACTTAAATCCAAAGAGAAGAGGGTCTATACCAGAGAAAACAAAGTAGCAAGGAGCCAATGGCCGACATCAGCTAAATAGGCTAACTGCAAATAGAGTAGCCAGGTACTGACACTAGGCCACACACCGTTAGCTACTACAACAGCTAGCCGGCCCGTTTGGCTCAATATAACGTTAGCTACGTTAGCTAGCCGGCCCGCTTTGGCTCAATATAACATTAGCTACAACAGCTAGCCGGCCCGTTTGGCTCCCGAGAGAGATAGAGAGATATATCCACGGCGGGAATAGAATAGAGTGCATTAAAAACTCATCAAACGTCCAAGAGGATGGAGACAACCGCGTGGAGTTGAAGAAGTTCATCTGCCGAATGACCGTCCTCTTCATCTTGGCATAACAATGCTGCACGCGCTCTCTCTAGGTTAGCTAACGCTAGTTAGCCTTTAGCTAAGCTAGCTACTAGCCGACATCATCATGGCTATCCCGACTGAACCACACGTTAGCACTCGATATTATAACGTAGCTAAAGCTAACTAGCTGTCCCTGCCTTTAGCTAAGCCGACATGGCTAGCCTGACTGAGCCGTCTAACATGCAACAACTTTCATCTTCAGTCCATCTGCCAAATGACCGTCCTCTTCGTCTTGGCTGGCATAACTAAGCATAACCTCCAAAGCTGCACGCACGAAATAGTCAAACGCAGCTGACGCACGTCGGCGTACACATGATGTAACCCCTCCCTTCGTTGAAACCAATAGTATGTCTGCTGCAGAGCCCCAGAGCTCCAATAGTGAGTATGTCTGCTGCAGAGCCGCAGAGCCAGGAACAAGTCAGACACATTCTACAAACGTGTCTAATGTGAAATATATAAGCATATAAGCAAAACTAGATTTTAGGTCTGCGATGAAAAAGGGCCTCGCGGGAAGGGGGGCCTCGCAAAAAAAAATCAAAAAATTTTAAGAAATAATAAAAAAAATAATAAATAAAAATATTTTTCTTTTATTTATTTTTCTTTTTTTTGTGCGAGGCCTCCCTTCCCGCGAGGCCCTGTGCGAACACCCCCTGAGGCGGCCCTGCAAACAGCAGTGTGGTGTCACAGCCATCTGGCCAAGCCTCTTCTCTGGAATCCAGTTGGTAGAGGGTGGAGGCTCAGAGAAGATGGGACCATTGAACCTGTGATGTTCCAGAAAGCACCGGCACCTAAGTAAGTTTGAGACATCACCCACCTGTACTGTAAAGATGGAAACTGCAATGATGTCCGCAAATGCCAATGTCTTTCAGTGGGCTTGACTTGCACTGTGTTTTGCTCTTGCACTTTCCCTGACTGCCCAACTATTATCCATTTAGTCACTGATGATAATGTGGATGAGTGACGGTGATGTGTTGCTAGAATCAAGAGGTTTATTTGTCACATACATACCAGGGCATACAGTGAAATGCGGGTGGTCATGCCCGCATCGATTGTGCAATAATACAATAATAAAATAGACATAGAAAAAAAACAGGTAAGACATAAGATGTGCATGATAAAAATAGACATGCTAAATTCCTGAGGAGGCACTGGTTCCTATGTACACTACTATACAATATACAATTTTAACTCCGTCATTATGTTTTACTTACTATATCTAAAACTATACTATACAAGAACCACATCTGTTCTTTCCTTAAAGTGACTTTTATATTCTTCATTCCTTTAAAGTGACTTTTCCATTTAGTTTAAAGTGATTGTTTAAAGCGGTTGCTGTGTGTGTGTGTGTGTGTGTGTGTGTGTGTGTGTGTGTGTGTGTGTGTGTGTGTGTGTGTGTGTGTGTGTGTGTGTGTGTGTGTGTGTGTGTGTGTGAACTTGTGAGTGGAGAGTTCAGTGTTCTGATGGCCTGGGGGAAGAAGCTGAGCCGGAGTACGTAGGCGCTTGCCTGACTGCAGCAGCTAGAACAGGCTGTTGTTGGGGTGGTGGTGGTCTTTCATTATTCTGCAGGCTCTGGATTTGCACCTGAACGTCTCAGGTGATAGAGGCGCTGTTTCGCCTTTTTCACAACATAATCTATGTGTGTTGACCATGTCATGTCCTCTGTGATGTGGACTCCCAGGTACTTGAAACTGCTCACCATGTCCACGATAGCCCCATTTATCCGCAGTGGCGTGTGTGTCACCTGCTGTATTCTCCTAAAATCCACGATCAGCTCTTTGGTTTTACCAATGTTCAGGAGTAGGCTGTTATCCCGGCACCAGCATGCCAGTTCATCAACCTCCTCCCAATAGGCCTCCTCCCCACCACCATGTGTCATCCGCAAACTTCATTATGGAGTTGGAGCTGAACCTGGCCACAGTCAAGTGTGTACAGTGAATACAGCAGGGGGCGCGGTAGATTGAAATAAAGGTGTTCTATTTCTATTTCAACCTGATTCCTTTGTTTCCATATGAAGTATCATAAAATGTATCATATGAAATGTATAATTTATTAAATGTATCATAAATATATTAACATTATAGACCAGAACATTACCTCAAGTGACTTTACTTTGCAGTAATATTGAATTTGTCAACATGCTTCTCACCACTGATAGTGGGCTTTGGACTGAAGACTTCATTATGTCAATGTTTAATTGTCTTTCATTTAGGACACCTCATACATTTACTGGTGTAACTCCCAGACCATGCATGCTATATTTACACATGTGGTATTGCTGGATTCAGCACAACCACACCTTTCCGAAAAAGCCCTCATATGTGTTTCTATGACAATCCATGGCAGAGCTACTACAAAGTAAATGAGAACATTCTGCATAGATATTCATTTTTTACATTTCCGCTTATTTTAAGTATGTGTACATACATAGGTATATATTTCCTACATGCATAAAGATATTCACATCCAGGGTTTTCTATTATGTTAAGCAACTGTCTGACTGCTAGCATGTCAAGTTTGAAAGCTCTTGGAGCTTGTATTATTAATGTACATGAGTTTATATGTCTCAACTCCCATACGGCCAGGCTATATTTTGGTTCTTTTTTCCTTTGGGTGTGTATAACAATATCTATCAATTTAACAAGTTTTACAGTAAAATATTTTTATACAAGAATCCATTTCATATATGGGAGACCTTAGAGATAAGGAAAAACATTCTTGTGTTTTGTTCTACCTCCGGTAGGGGTATCTCAACATTTTGGGGGCATTGTCACTAGGCTATATTATATGGCTCTGGCTCAAACGAAACACAAAGGAATGTGAGTTCAGAAAGACTCAGTGGTGGAAAGTAACAAGTACAATTTTGAGCTACTTTACCCAACCGGCGCATGCGCAGATTGTGAGACTCCCTGGGCAATCTGTGCATGCGGAGTAGGTGCGGAAAAGTGACTATAGTAAGTAAGTACAATATTTCCATTGAAATGTAGTGGAGTAAAAGTATAAAGTACCCTAAAATGAAAATACTCACTTAAAGTACAAGTAGCTAAACATTTTACTTGAGTAAAAGTACTTAGTTACAGTACTTTCCACCACTAGCTCTGTACATAGTCAGGCCAGGTTATTCTGGTTGACTTGAGCAGTCATCATTTATGGGTTCTATGGTGCATTTGGTTTTGAGGGTGGTATTCTATGATGGCACACCTTACACTTAACAGGTTCCGCGCCAGAGGTCGCTGTGGGCGTATGGCCGTGTGTGTTCAATGGGGATAAATGCCGGTGTTTGAAGTGCTAAAACTATATTAAATATTATAGCTATGGATCTAATAACATAGTCGATTGTCATTGAGTTTCTTCCGGTCAAGATGCAAAAAACAGCAAATTTTTTCATCCATACATTTCCGTTTTATACCGTGGTGAATATGAGTATAGTTTTAGAGTAATTCTGTGTAATCCCAGGAAACGCCGCCAAACAGCGTTTTACTGCATTTCATTATAAATCATGCCATTCCTCACCTGGATCAATATTCAATCTGAAATCAACACTAGATTATCAGTATTATGTTTCATCATGCATGCATGAAAGGGTGGGGGGGGGGGGGTTCTATGCTTCGATCGCCACCAACGGAATATGTTACACAGTACATTACAGACACACGCTCCGATCGCGGGGAAAGAATTATCGGATCAACGCAAGATTATTAACATATTGCCCTTACCTTGTCTATGATGTACTGCAAAAAGAAGAATCCAATTATCTGATCGACATTCCAAGTACTGATCACGATCATGTTTCCAACGTAATCCAGCATTGAACATGAACGGGGGGGTGACCCTCGTCGATGCATCCGTTATAACCGCTCATCTTGCCCGAGTAGTTAGACCCCGCCCGCACGCCGCAGCTCGGCCCAGACACCAAGCCACATCGTTTCAAATGGAGTGCAATAACGGCCACAAGGCGTTAGGCGGCGGTATTGGACGCTTGCAATCTCAGACCCATTTCCAATGATAACATCAGGCTGGATGGATGAATTATGAAGGGAAATATCGAATAAAAGAAATAACGATGAAAACCCGACTTTTGTCGGGTTTGGCGCCCAACGTTCGGTGAGTTAACTCGACTTATGTCGGGTCTGGCGTCCAATCTGTTAACACATTCGGGGCCATTGGGATTAGACTATGAGGCCAACTTGAGGCCAGCTTTTCATTACAAGTTTTCACTGTGCGTGAGGTTGTTTGTAGAGCTAAATCTATATTTTATATTATTGCTATTGTTAGGGTTTGAAACCGACCTCAAACGCACGGCACAGACAGGTAGTTCAGAGTTAGCCAAATACTAGGGCGTATTTATTTTCAGAGTCAAAAAGGAGCAAGTAACAATCTTGAAACAAAGCGAGACTGCCTTCAGCAGAGTTATCTGCGGCTCTGCAGATCCTCTTGGTGTTTGAGGTGGGGAAACGGTATTGACGCTGAAGCGGCTCTGCAGATACTCCCAGCTTCAACTCGAGGTGGAAAAGAGAGAGAGAGAGAGGTAAATAACAGTCCACATCACACAGAGGCAGTGCGGTCTCCTCCTCCCTTAGCTGAGTCCAGAACAAACAAACGATATCTTCAGTGTTCACCACAACACACAATTTAGCTGAGGGTCAGTGCAAAACAAAAACGATAAACGTCTGTGTCTCTTCTAAACACACACCCCAGCTGAGTCCAGTGCAAGCAAATGATAATCTTCAGTGTCTCCTTTAACACAGAACTTAGCTGAGTCAAGTGTAAGCAAAAATAGAACTCTTCAGTGTTCTTCAAAACACACAAAACAGAATCGTCAAAAAAAAGGGTTTGGTTCAAACTCACCAAAGCGCAAGAGTAAGCGGGTAAACGAGGCGCAGCTCAAAACGGGGGACAAGGTCTTCACCAGCGGCAATCCACAGATGTCCTGGAGGGAGAGTAGACGAGGCACAGCAACGGGGAACAACAGGCAGAAACAGAAGTATTCAAAACGACCCGACATCGATTGAAGGGAAGTCCCAGTATAAAAAGCCTCTGGGGCGCTAATAAAAAACTATGACAGGTGCGCGCTGGAATTGATACTTGCTCCAAAAGCGTGTGGCGGGGAATGCACCAATCAACACAGCACCTTAAAGGAGCGGAGCGTGTGGCGGGGAATGCATCAATCAACACAGTACCTTAAAGGAGCGGAGCGTGTGGCGGGGAATGAACCAATCCTCACAGCTATGTGTCCATTGTCATTGTCAATTGACAGTATAAACCTTCCCTTCAATATGCCATAAAGAATTTTTTTTTCATCAATACGTTCCCGTTTTATAGCGTTGTGAATATGAACTATATACCGGAATGGTCTGGTGTAATTCCTGCAAAGCTAGTGAAGTCACCTAGGGTCTATGTTCTGTTCTGATGACATCAGAACCAATACTCTGCGTTGTGAATTGCCCGTCCTAAAAACCCTGGTACTTTCAAAAGACCATAACTCTGGTCTTGTTCGACGGCAGCTAAGCGGCAGCAGGCGCAACGACGGTGAGGCGATGTGAAGCGGCGCGTCCCCCGAGTCGCTCGGCTCAACCAGTATGGTCTCTGCCGGGCTGTTGCTGGATACTCAACCAGAGCTCTAGTCTCAACCAATGCAATAGAACAATTTTGATTGAATGAGAGGCGATTCTGCCAATTACGTCACACCGCTTGCACCCGCCTCTGCTGTTACCACCAATCGGCAAGCGTTTATTATTATTTTTTACTTCCGGCAATGCCGCCATTGATCTGCTTGCGAGAAGCATTAACGTAGCGTTAGCTCCCCGCCGAGGAAGTAAAAGTCGTAACAAGGTTTCCATAGGTGAACCTGCGGAAGGATCATTAATGAATACCAGCCTTTTTCGAGTGCGAGCTTCATGGCGGGAGGTGGTTGCGTTGGAAACAACTCTGGCCGAGGCGGCAGGCGTGTTGGGAGCCCGGCGGGACCCCCGCGCCGGTGTCTCTCTGTCTCTCTGCCGTCCCCCGTTCCGAGGTAGACGGTGGAAGGAGCCGAGGCGCGCGCCTCTCTCCTTCCCGTCGACCAAGAGTGATTACCTGTTATTGAACGTGTAACACTAACTATATAACGTTAATGCCACAAAACGAATGCCTTTGTTTATCTAGCCCCTTACGTGAATGCGGTGTGCAAGGGCTATTGCTTCTGAGTGCTTTGTTTAATTACATGTTTACATGAACAGCCACCACTGTAAACAACATGTTTTTCACCAATAGATTATGCAATGCTGCCCTCCGTAGGATCTATAATACAAAAAAAATAAAAAATTATATAAAAAAAAAAATGTAATATTTTTTTTTTATTAAAACATTTACAAAAAACGAACGTTCGAACGTTCGTTCGATAAACCCTGGCGAACGTTCGAACCCTAAAAACAGGGTTCGGGCTCAGCCTTAGTAGACACTAGCCAGTGTCCTGGATCAACAGTGCCGATGGAGTCCTTGGTCTTCCTCGTACCACACTCTGATGACTGCTGACTCCCCAATCTCCCATTCGTATCCTGCAGTGAGTATATATCGCTTCGGTGGACAGCACAGGTTACTTCTATCACAACAATTGATTGAGAATCCATATTTTCCTCCCTCAGACACTCTTTACTGGTCTGAGTTTGGTCTTTGGTCTTTTCTTTTCCAAATCATTTATCTATATATTTCATGGCTTCTAGATCGTTAATATTCAAAATTCAGAAAAATTCACATGTCTCTCATTATATTATGCTGATTATGCTGTCAAAACAGTGCTGAATAACATTCTAAACATCATACCTCCATTCCTGGACAGCTGCCTCGGGGCCCGGACAGCCAATACTGACGAGACCTCTCCCCCAGTAGTCCTACACGCACGGCAACAAATCACAGTCCGCTTTAAACACACATCTTTCACACGCTCCGCCAGCCTCTAACAAGCCGTCAGAGTCCCCCACAAGCCAATTATCAATTGCACATGTCCACACCCTACACAAAGGCTATTTGGCCAATGGCGACCAAAACCTACTGAGCTTATCAATGTACAGAGAATCATGTTTCCCAACACTTTTTAATGAGCGGAGAACAAAAACCATGAACCAGCTCTAGTCCATTCACATTGTTCTCAGCCCACCATATGGACATATACTACCAGTCCTGCTGTGTCGCGATTCCACCCAGCCTGTCAGGTCCTAAGAAAAAATAGAGAAAAAAAACAAAATCAAAGAAAAACATGCCAAAACCACAAATGAAACAATAAACAAAATTTGTGAGCATTGCTTTTTCAACTCACTCTTTGAAACAAAATTAACCTATCATCTAGGGGCGTAACCACCCCCGTATATACTAAGAAACAAAATGAAAAAATCAAAAGAATAAACAAAATGAAAACTTCCGGCCTAAGGCAGGAATTGCTTGTAAAACACTAGGAAAGAAAAACGAAAAGAAATAAATGCCTATATCTATTATTCCTGATTATTGATGTTCGTCTATCAATATCTTAAAACCTAGAAAAGACTATAGGTCTTCTTAATTTCATATTCATGCAGTCCACACTTTGACCAAACTGATTATTGATCAAGCATGGAAAGTCTACTGATCACTAGCTGACGCAGTGTCACATCATTTCACTGTCTAATATTGGATACCTAATATTAACTGTTTAACCTAGTTCAGAATCCACATGACCACAAAAGCCATTGCGGTGACAATTTTTCTCTCTTTCTCCCATCTGTGCAGCTTGGCCAGGCTGCACAGGTGGGAGACATCAAAAATCGTCCACCATACCATTCTCTCTTATGTTTTCCTTACCGCCACAGCAAGAGTTGATCAGAAACACTGTAGCAAAAAGGAAAATCCTTGATTGGTATATTTCCCTACTGGGAATATTTGATTTAATGTTCTTGTTAGTCCGATTTGTTCATGCATCCGTCAGTTACTTCATCCCTCCACGTTAGTCACACATCCATTTTAGTAACTTCCACTCATAACCTAATCACCTAACCCCTCTATATATTTTTTATTCTATTTTTATTCTAATCAGTTGTATATATTTTTTATTCAATTCATTCTATTTTTATTCTAATCAGTTGTATATATTTTTTATTCAATTCATTTTCATTTTTAATCGCTTTCTATATTCTTTATTCTGCCGGCGGCCTCTGCAGACATGACCTTTGAAAATGACCTATCAGTCCACAGATCCAGCAAACCTGTCTTTGTTCCCTCGGTTGTGGGACCCTGTGGGCCCCCCGCCTGTAATCGGATGGCCCTGGGTTCATCGGGCCCAGAGTCTGTCCTTGCTCTCTGCCATTATCTCCATGGCTCTCACCTCTGACAGTCCATTCCTGGTTTCGCCCCCCTTGAGCCTGATCTGGGGAGAAAACCATGTACCTATTTTGTTCAGCCACCGTCCTTTGAGCCTGCTGTTGGGAGGGGTCTGGAAATTCGCCCCGCCTGAGGCTCTCAACACCCTGTCGAGGCCCCGCTCCCTGTCTGGGCAACGGGGCACAGGGCATTGCTTGATCACGGCGGCCTAATTCCGACGCCCGAAGCATGACCTCAATCACTGTACCATCTAGCAGTACATTTTTTCTCGCCAGTTCTTGCTCCAGTCTCTGCGTCTCGTGTGCGGCCTGATCAATCTCCAGCTGTGTGTTCATCAGGTCTCGATGCACTGCCTCATGTCGTCCGAACGCTGCTATAAACGCTCTCTGTTGTCTATAGGTCGACGCCTCTCCCCCCATCTCAGTGCTGGCGGTCTGACTTCCCATCTCCGGGCCCCGCCTCTCATCTTGACTCTGGTGCTGAGGGGGTTCTGGACCGGGGGGACTTGCGGGCTGTGGACACTGTTCTTGATACCGACCCTGGTTTTGCCCGTGTCCGCCTCTTCGTCTGTTATTCCATCGCGGACCTCCTCCTCTGGGTTGAGGATGATACTCTCCTCCTCGGGGTCGATATTCTTGGTCACAGTCCCTAGCTGTATGTCCGAGATTTTCGCACGGCCAGTACACCACCCTGGCCCTTGCTGCCTGGCTCCTCGTCCCCTGGCCACGCCTCTCAGTTTGGTGCTGATGTTGGGGGTGGGGGGAACCTGGGCAAGGGACACTGGTGGTCTGTAAATTGCAGTCACCTGCAATGGCCACTCCAGCGTGGATCGGCTCTGGTAATACAGTTGTCTCTGGATCTCTCTCCCCAAAGACCCCCTGTGTTGGAGTTAAAGACATTATTTCCAGTCCCTCCGTCACACTGGTCTCAGGAGGGGAGTCAGTCACATTCAAATCAATCAGGTTAACGTCACTGTTCAATTCGGTCAATGAAATGTCTGCAGAAGTTATCGGCATTTCCCCCCCATTGGCCTGACTACTATTGGCCATTTTTATATTGCTTCTATTTATTATACTATGGGTTAATGAAATAGACTAATTGTCGACTCTCGTTTTCGTTATCTTATTTTTTCTTCTAATTGTTCCTATCCAAGCTGGTGAAACCCCATTCACACTTCGCTCTCATCCACTCAAATTTTAACGTTTGGAAAGCAAGTTTCTCTGCACTTCAACCTATTTTTACAATCTTGAGTTAAAAATCACTCATACTGGCAGAGTTATTTGGTGTAGACCGGAATTGACAAAACGCTTAGTGATACTACACCCAGACTTCAACAGTCAATTTGATCCCCCGTTGGAGTTTTGGAACCGTCAGCACCGCCTCTGTCCGCCCTCGAGCAGCTATGAAGAAAGAAAGAAAAAAACATACACTTAATTATCAGTGGCATTTCCCTTTCACAATCCATCATTATCTTTAAGCATGGAATGTCGGGCATCTTCTATACTAATATCACTTTAGAGAGCGTTAGTGCAATTTTCTTTCGAATTTTAACGACACGGCCTTAGTTGTTTTCTGTTCTGTTGTCTTCATCGGAAAACTGGATCTTCCAATCCTTTTGTCATGTATCCGCATCACATGACTCTGGGGAACACTATTTCGCATCGGCCTCTTCCGTCTGTTGATCAATCAGAAATGTGTTATTCACAGCCTATCATTTCTAAACACTTGTGCTGGATATGGTAATTTAGTTGCTTAAAATACACTCTCTTCCACTTAATGAATTTGTAATTTCTTTCTCATAAAATATTTTAACTCTTATTGCGCTCCAAATGACTATGTGTATATGTAATTCTAACATTTCCTTCCATGTGTAGCTTTATTTATTTCTATCTGAGAAAGTCTAAAAATGTATTCCTCTCATATATCGCTTTTTACACTATGTGTAGCTGTATTTATCTTTATCTGAGGAAGTCTAGAATGTATTTCTTTCATCATTTCCTTTTACATCACAATATTCACATAATTTACTCATAATTAATACACATTCCCCCCGTTTTAACACCTTAACCTCAGGTGCTAAACACCACGCTTACAACTCACGAGGAATTAAATCAATTTTCCTTGATTTATATCACAGAATCCCTGTGGCTTGGCACAGTGTCCCCCAACCTGTTCATTAAACTACAGGTGCAGACACCACCCCCATCTTGAAATCCCTGCAGACCAATTATATCTCACCGGTCGCCATTCGCAGCCCTAGGCACCCCTTCCAGTAGCGACCTGAAAGTGAAACCCCGGGCTCCTCGCACAAGGATATTCAAAATCCATACCGCCACCGCCGCACTTACACAGCACCTCAGATTCACATTAACAACAGCAAACACCTTCACCCAAATATCCACACATAATACGACCCAATGCGCGCAGTGTGGCAGCGAGCTACGACGACGCAGCGCACACACGACGCCTCCACGTCAATGCGCGCAGGTAGACAGCGAGCGACGACACAGCTGTCTACCACCGCATGCCACGACGCCCGGAGCCGGCACCCCCATTGAAATGAAAAGAAAAATCACACCCTCTTCGCCGAAATCTAAACACAACCGTGGCCGGCAGGAATCCTACCACTGAACCCCCAATGCATAACAAACCCTGGCACGTCCCCTCCATCATACGCCTTGTTCTTCTACCAACATCGCCATCACAGGTGCAGCCGAGCAGAGCGACCCCTCATACGCAGGTCCATCTGCGTAGAGAGTCCCAAACCTAACCTCAAAGCACGCTCCGACTTACGCCCCACCATCATGAACGCAACACACAAGACACTGACACGTAGCCTCCCGCGTTGCCCCGTGTCAGCAGCGCTTCACTTCCCCGCTAAATCAAGGGACCGGAAGGTGGCTGGAGACCTGGAGGGAGCCAGAGAGTATGGCCCCACCGCTCGCTGCTACAACATCATCGCCCTGACGCTGGCCAATACCACTGTCACTGCATTTGCCTTACCCGCCATTACCACCATCGGGTGTCAACTAAACCAGCACCAGAGCAATCCTGCCGTCCAACCCCGCGATGCGGCCTCCAAGTGCTGTTGAGCCCCCATCACAACCGTGATGCACACTTCTACCGGTGGAGCCCACAGCGGGAAGAGAGAGGGAGAGAGGGATAGAGAGCGAGAGAGGGGGAGGAGGGGAGAGAGAGGGAGAGGGGGAGGAGGGGAGGGAGGGAGAGAGAGAGAGAGGGAGAGAGAGAGGACTTAAAGAGAGACTTTACGTCCATATACCACCTCATTGGCCGAAATTACACTAAATACAACATAGCCTATGCAGCATAAACGGCCAACCCTCTCGTCAAACGATCCCACTCTTAAAGAATGACATCCTAAACCAGGTTGGGAGCCCCTGACATGGCTCTCTCGCCCCCTAGCGGACCATAACCCACACACCAACCCCACCGACCTCCGCTCTCACACACCTTACACTAACAACCTAGCGCGCACGCCCGTGTCCCGTGAGCTACGACGCAACGGACACCATTCACTACCGCCAACCATGACGCCGCGGTTTACCACCACAGCCACGACTCCGCGGTCCTCAGCATTGACCTGCCCCATAAAGAGAAAGAACAAGGGAGGGGGAGGGGGAGGAAGCCTGGGCCCCACATCTCACCACTAGATTAAACTATCCCACATCAGGAGAGAGGGGCAGGTTAGAGGAAGTTAGGGAAGGTTTAAGGGATTGGGGTAGGCTAGGGTAGGTCAGGGGAGGTCTAAGGGATTGGGGTCGACTAGGGTAGGTTAGGGGAAGCTAGGGAAGGTTTAAGGGATTAGGAGAGAGGAGCAGGTTCCTTGAGACCTAACCTTCCCCAGTGAGAGGAAGGAGGGGAGAGAGGGAAAGTAAGGGAGAGAGAGAGGGAGAGAGGGAGGGAGAGAGACAGAGGGGGGGTAGGTGTTGAGAGAGAGAGGGGGTTAGTGAAAGAGAGAGGGGGGGGGTAGGTGTTGAGTGAAGGAGGGAGGGAGAAAGGGGGGGAGGGGTAGGTGGTGAGGGAGAGAGAGAGAGGGGGGGTAATGGAGAAAGAAAGAGGGGGGGGGGTAGGTGTTGAGTGAAGGAGGGAGGGAGAGAGGGGGGAGGGGTAGGTGGTGAGGGAGAGAGAGAGAGGGGGGGTAATGGAGAGAAAGGGGGGGGGGTAGGTGTTGAGTGAAGGAGGGAGGGAGAGATGGGGGAGGGGTAGGTGGTGAGGGAGAGAGAGAGAGGGGGGGGGTAATGGAGAGAAAGGGAGGGAGCGAAAGAGAGGGGGGTAGTGAAGGAGGGAGGGAGAGAGAGAGGGGGGGTAAGTGGTGAGTGAAGGAGGGAGGGAGAGAGAGAGAGGGGGGGTGAGGAAGGGAGGGAAGAGAGAGAGAGAGCGAGATAGGGAGAGAGGGAGGGAGAGAGAGAGAGAAAGAGAGAGGGAGAGAGGGAGGGAGAGAGAGAAAGAGAGAGAGAGAGGGGAGGCGGTGAGGGGGGAGAGGGAATGGAAGAACGGGAGTATATTATAAGAAAAACCTCCCGTGTGTGAGTCCAACCCTAAAACCAAAAGCAGCTTTGAATGGAAACTTAACCTGGCCTCTGCCGCACCCTACTGCATTCCTAAACAAACCACCTTAAAAAAGTGAAGTCCCATCCCTAGCATCCCGCGAGATATCCCGAGAGTCCCGTCATGCTACGTCGTTAGCACAGGTAGCTTAGCATATTAGCCTCATTAGCGTGGCTAGTTAGCATTAGCTTAGCTTCAACCACGACTCCGTTACAACGTCCCCTAACGGCATATTGTCCCGTCTCGCCGCGCGGGCCGACACATCGCAATGTTAGCGCAACACCGCCCCACCCTACAACAGAACTCTAATCCCCTCAAAACGCCAGTGTACAGATTTAATCAAAAAAAATTTAAACATTACAACACACAGGCCATTCCAAACACTAGCTTGACCCCACCGCCATTGTTTTAGCAGTGCCCAGGACGACTTCCGGGTCAAACCTCCGCCCCAGTTGATTCCTTATTACGTTAAACAATTACCTTAAACGTGCCGAATTTGAAAATTTTAAAGTGCCATACACATCCCCGTAGCCCCATGATATTTCCGATCGACTTCATATACTCGAAACCATGACGCCCAGACCATCGTTAACCCCGGTCGCCCCCGTGGCTAATGTAGCAGCTAATGCCGCTGCGTTCCAACGACCCCCGAAAAAACGGCGTTCAACTATCACATTTCCCCACGGCTGTTGGTCATTAAAATTTCATAATAATACAACAAGCTCTCACGTTTTGTCAGTCATTCCTAACCTCTAGCAGACTCTTAAACATACATATTAGTGCAACACATTACCTTAGATATAATACAAACACCCATACAGATTCACATTCTATGCTACTTTTTCCAATAGCTTCCGCGCGGCCATTTTGTTAAAATTCACATTTCATTTGACTATTTTCAATAGCTTAACAGCGCTCAATTTTACCGCGCTCAAGTGCATCATTATACTACAAACGCAAAGGACGTTTAACTTGCAAACGCATATTGAAACGAATATTGTTACTAAGCGCTTTTTGTATTCGTCGTCGCGGGCAGAGACAGTGGAATTTGGGCGTCCAGGCGAGCATGCCCTCTCAGGATATGTACCGAATATTTAACCTGTCTTGAACTCGCTTTCTCAGGGCCAGCCAGGCAATCCGATCCCCCTAACCAAGCCTAACACGGCCAGATCATGGTAGGATAGCTGCTACGTTTTGGTAAAAAATCCCCGCCCGTAGAAACACCGGGTATAATCGGCTAGACCGAACGAACCTCTAAGCTAATTGCATGCTCACCCAAAACTCAGCCGCCGTCCGCCTATCCCCACCATCTGGGAACCCCGCGACTCGCAACGAGCTTATACCATATGAGCCCCCTCTTAACATAACCACCCTTCCCCGCGGCCTGCAACGGTGTTGAACTGAAACCTGGAACTCCATTCGCGTTCTGGCCGACGTCCTGTACCCCTGCTTTCTGTCGCTTGAGAGGCGCCAGTAAACAAAGGCATGGCGTTAGCCCTGCAATCGCACATATCAAGGCCCACTCACCGTATACAGAACACGAAAAACACAACTCATCACTACACCCCCTGGAAGACGACCCGCGATTGACTGAGCTAGCCGGGGCCAGTCATATCCAGAGCTGCACACTAACGTACCTACCCATCACATAGATAATTTAGCAGTGATCAAACGCAATTTATCTAGTGCGGCACGTCCCCGTCTATTGAAACGGAATACCTCGAACCCCCCGCTTCAAATCGACGCTCCCAATATGATAAACGAACGTTACGAATCCCCATTATAATTATTGCGCCCACCAAGAACCCTGCGACTGCCACGGAGCCCTGGCGGGCGTCCTCAGCAAGACTATTAAGTCATACATCTCTAATGCAACCCCCGTTCGACCTGAACGCCTCGTACTTTCATTCATCACGGCCCCGTATTCACTCACCTGATCTCTTCGTAGATTCGCAGGAGACTGTTGTGATGAGTCTCCCAGGCACCGATTAGCCGAGAGTCAGAAAAAAAAAATTCTTGGCGCATCAGGACAAGGGTCGACGGCACCAATTGAAGTCACCTAGGGTCTATGTTCTGTTCTGATGACATCAGAACCAATACTCTGCGTTGTGAATTGCCCGTCCTAAAAACCCTGGTACTTTCAAAAGACCATAACTCTGGTCTTGTTCGACGGCAGCTAAGCATGAGAAATGAAGGAGAAGTTGTACCAGCATCTGTTTAATTCAAAGTTAAAAGTGTAATCACAATGGTTCTGGTTCAATTAAAATAAAGAACGCTATTGGCTTTAAGGTACCGAAGCACTATGCCGCTTGCCCTACTAATAAAGCAGATTAAAGTATGAATTGTCTTTGTTCTCTGTTGATAACAAAGACCGTGTTCTGAGTTCCAAAAGCTTCTCCTCTGTGTGTTCCTTTGCTCGCGCCGTCCTCTGTGTGAAAAGGTGGGTGTGGTCCTGTGTTGTTCCGTTTTCAGTCTGTCCTTACAGTCACAGCACCCCCTTTTCATCACTCAGCCGGGAGCGTCCGCGTGATGTCACAGGAGCGACGCCAAGCAGATGCTCTCCTCCAATCACGGGCCCCCTGAGTTTGAATTCGAAAGAAGGGCCGTCCCCTGGAGCCCACTTTGTTTCCAATCAAAGAATAGTTTTACTGTCTAAATTTACTTTACAGTTCTGTTTCACAATTCACAATGTGTATTTTTGAATCGGGGATAACCAGATGAACACATAGATACCATTTTCTACTCAAAACAGCTTTATACTTGACCAGAATCACAGTCTTTTATCATTAATTCCACTTGTATAGTTTCCTAATCATATTCTTTTAACTTAAATCAATATCTATTTTATACAGTTATTATTCAGCACGTTAAGTATTTTTCCAATGAAGTCCAGAAGTGGCTTAATTTCAAACTCTGTGATTCTTATTCATAAACATGGCATATTTCATATCATTAGATTCAGAATTGTTACCACAATATAACAGGATCATTTGCAGTTCATTTTAAGCTAATTTAGGTATAGAAACAGACATTTGAAAGTGTACTTGATGTTACTGAATCCTAGTCCCTCCTACGGCAGCTGTCTCCACATGTCGTAATCAGACCAGTTGACCTGGCCGCCTGTTAGGCCTTGGGGCATGAGATAACGGCTTCCTGTGATGTTGTCATGCCCTTGTTTTAGCTGCTTGGCCCACATCCTGTATAAACAAGATTCTGTGTAAGGAAACCTGTTGTCTCTTCACATTCCAACAGTTGTATGCAAATCTACCTCCTGTTGTGAGCACAAGGTCTCTGTAAACACACACACTCTCTAACCTAAGTCACCCTAGTCAAATCAGGTTTAAACTATATTTGATTGCCAATTTTTCCACTTTGACTGTTTCTATAAGACTAGAACACATGAGTTTGATTAGTTACTGAATTCCTTAACCCAAGGTAACAGACATTCTTTTCTCTTATCTTTTTGAACACCAGTTTCAGGCAGAATCTGGATCTATGGTTACCAAATACTACTGCACTAGTTATAGGGCGCTAAGCTAATAACGTTAAATCGATTGGCGTTTCGGCCCTACACAAGCTAGAGTTAAAAATCTAAATGCATATGATTGGTATCATGTTCCACCATGAATGCATGAAAGGGGGGGGGGCAGGGGAAGTCGTTTCTGATTATTGATGATTTTCAATAACGGCATTCGTTATTGCAACATCATACACTGACCGGGTGGATGGCTATGAGAACAAGGCCCGATCAGACTGAAATTGACGTCAAATCGCTCTTACCTGTGGCCGGTTGGATTCCAAAAAGAATTTCCCAGTTATTTGATCAGCATCTGATCTGGTAGATCGATATGTCCATTGACTGATGCTATATTCCTTTACTGCATACTGAATTCAGCGTCGCAAAAAGTATTCCAGGCGATCTGGTGAAGCCATAGCTTTAGGCTAACAGAAAAGCTAACCCGGAATGAAAAAAAAGTGACACCCGGTCTGCAACAGGGAAAACTGCATTATCGAGACAGCGCCAATACCAGGATCTTGCCAGTACTGCACTTTCGGAGTCCCGATATGCCGTTTCCAGCCAACATTCAGCTCCGTGACATTGATTAGGATATTAAAATGGAATAAAAGTAAAACCGAGTGGTAATACGTGGTTGGCCGTTTAACACAATGGCTGCCAACAACGAGTTACTCGTTATTGGCCGCCAATCGAATAGTGCCAACAACAAGTTTACTCGTTTTTGGGATCGTTATATCGTTTATTCGCTATATCTATTCATAATTCATAGCCGCAGCCTCTGGTATAGTCTTCAGACCCTGTCTGAGCTGACAGACGGTCAACACCGCCCTCTACTGCCAGGCGGAGCTAGTGCATCTCATTGAAAATGGGCTTGTGTCTTTTAGGAGGTGATCTGAGCCGGGCGTGCATGGTTTATATATTCAGGCGAGCCACTTCTATACAACGATGACATCAGTAACTCCGCCCGCCCGCCCGTCATTGTGAAACGGTCAGTAGTGTGGTGCGGACCTCCACGAGCATTATTTGTAATTGCGATAAGATATTTGGATTATCTCTTTTGCATTACATCAGATACAAGGTAAGAACATCATATATGAATTTGATCGTTGAGCTGACATTTATTTCTACCGCGATCAAAGCGATCTGTGTGTAGGTGTATGTGCTTATTATCGTTGGCTGCGGTGGGGGGGGGGGGGGGGGGGGGGGCCCGCTACGACGGTAATTTCATGTATGGATGAGGAGACATAATAGTGATAATCTAGCGTTGATTTCAGGATGATTAGATAATCAGCCGAAAAATTACAACGTGATGACTGGATTACAGTAAAATGCATTTTTCTCGCCTTTTCCTGGAATTACTGAAAAACACCCAAACCATACTCTATTCAAAACAGTATAAAACGGAAATGTACAAATGAAAAAACAATCTGTCTCGGCAATGTTGACTAGAAGCAGCTCACTGAGATCCAACGGTGTTATTAGACCCATAGATATAATATAAGATATATTTTAAGCACTCGCAAATACCACAGTCTAAAACTATATCCATTGAATAAAGACCTGGCAATGAATGGGGTATTAGTGCCCCCTGCTGTGGCGGTCAATGTGTTAACACTTTGAGTGCAAGCGACGTGTAATGTTGTCTTTTCATGCCCCCCGTTGAGTGCCGACGACGCGAATTGTCGTTTGATTTTTTTATTAGCGATCTGAATTCATATTTCATCAACCGAGTCTTCCGTTGGTACAGCAGACCCTCTAGGAGCGCAGATGGGAAAATACCGCCCCCTATCGTCTATCCCTGTGTAACTGCAGGCCATTCGATTAGACTGGTGGATCTGTGTGGGGGGAGCCTACTGGCTGCACTGTGCTGGCGAGGGATCTGATGAACATGGAAGTGATCGCGAGTTGGAAAGCAGCCTGGAATATATATTTACAGCAGCCAATAATCAATCAATAAACGCAATCGATATTTGGAATGGCGATCAGGAATTGGAATAATCTTTTTGGAGAACATCTGATCTAAGGTAAGGAGTCTATGTTACCAGTTTTAGGATAATCAGAGCTGTATTCACTGAGATAACACCATGTCCCTTATGTGTATGTGTGTGTGTGTGTGATGTTGAGGAAATGAGGTAATCGATTTCTCAGCTCGCTTCTATAGCGTGCATAAGTACACATATACTATCGATAATCTAGCGTTTATTTGAAAACGATTCATAAATAGGCCGACAAATGACAACGTGTCTAGTGTATTCGAGAATATTCCAATAAATGCCGTTTATGAGGGAATCTTTCTATTTTCCAGAAATTTCCCAGAAAACGATAGCTTTTCGAAATGATATAAAAAGGATATGAACCGATTAAAAAACAATCTGTTTCAACAATGTTGACTGCAAACAAGTCATTGATAAGCGACGGGCAGATTAGACACATAATTTAAAACATAGATTATGCGTTTTTAACGCTAACATTGAAGTGGATGATGGCATTCAAGGGGGTAAAAAGGATAACACGGCCGGCACTGAAAGTGTTAAGGATGGCGCCCAATAACGTATTTATATACGTGGTTGGCCACGAAACGGTTAATGGTGGGCGCATTTCTCCATCTTGACTCGACATAATTTATTTGCGGTGAATGAGAAATAAGCACTCCGCTTTCAGTCAATAAATATTGATTTACTTTTGGCTCTTTCCCAAACCTGTCCCTTCACTCAATACATACAGTAGAGCTTTAAACCTTTTGTTGTTGGTAGGACCATCTGCACTGAGAGCAATACCAAGTATAGAAGTTATATTTAGCTAAACAGATGATACAGTATACCCCAATAAACACATTTACACATTCTGAGGGGTGTGTTGGGGAATGCTTTTTACCTCCATATCACTGATCTGATCATTTACTCATGTTGTGTGTTAGAGATGGAAAATGTAATTACATTTTCATCTAAATCTGTTTCTGAGTCTGTGGTGGCAGAATGCCATATGAGTATGCCAACATCCTATATAAAATAGGATGTAGGATGTATGAATATAAGACAAAGTCACTGTCTCATACACTGTCTCATACACTGTCTCATGGACAGACAAACAGACTGTGTCCATGAAGACTCTATTTTTAGAGTTGAGTGAACCAGCTAGGAGGAGGTTATTTATAACCTAAGGAAAGGTTAGTTGAGGTGAGGCAAACTCAGAAGCACTCCTTAGGATGACATCTAAGATCCAGATGAAACCGGTTTGACCAAAAGGTCAGGGAGCCGGTCAATGAACCGGTTAGTTAGGGACAGTAGATAAATCACACACACCTCCCTAATTCAGGACAACCAATAAACTTAAGAGACATTAGATCTACCAATGAGAAAAGATCCACCCATGTTTATAAACACACCCTGGGATGACCTTTATATGAGAGAGTATAAAAGTGGCCTCCAAGATGAACACTGTTAGGTTTTTGTTGAAACTCAGTGTTAATTCATTGAAATAAACAGTTCCTCAACCGCGGAGATCCGACCCGAAACACAGCCTGCTGTGTCTTTCTTCATCTCTGATCTTTATAAAATGGTATAAAGTCAGTCCACCACAACAATTGGAGCCCAACGTTTGCAGAGGAGGTGGGGGGTCCGACCTTCGGGAGCCCAAAACAGCATTCAGCCGGCGTATAAGGTGAGAGATTTGAATTTCTCTAGAATTTAGTTTAAACATTTTTGAATGCTGTGTGGGTTCCCCGGAAGGCTGGGCTGTTCATTCCTCAAAAAGAACCTAAAAAGAAAAATGGATTGAAAAGACACACGGCCGTGGCTCAGATCGGATCATTTTTTTTTCTTTTTTTTTTTTATTCCTTTAAAGGCTGTTTGTCTGACAAACAGTGATTTCTGTTCTAAATTACCTTTGAGAAACCTGTTTTTATGTTATTCTGGTAGAAACAGTAGGTAAAAGAAAAATGAACAATGAATAGTCCCATCAGAGGTAACGGTTACGACTCTGATTGATGGATGTATGATATAGCTGGCACACGCTGCAATGATTATGATTGGTCATGGTAAAGTGATGTAAAGCTGATCAGATTGCTCACGGTGTGCTGTGACCAGAATTCTCACGTGTTGCAGGGTGGGGTGCAGTTTGTTTACAAAGGTAACAGATGACTTTGTTTTGTACACAAGTGACAGAGATAATGGCTACGACTCTGGAGTTGTGTGTGTTTAACGATTACGTGTGTGAGTAGCGTTAAGCACATTTTAAGTACCTTTCCTCTAGGAGATCTTGTGTGATCTGAACCTGTGGGAAGGAGACAGATGAGGTAACGAATGACTCTCTGTGTTTATTGTGTGATATATATAGGTATTTTATTTTAAGTACCTTTCCTCTAGGATATCTTGTGTGATCTGAACCTGTGGAAGGAGACAGATGAGGTAACAAATGACTCTCTGTGTTTATTGTGTGATATATATAGGTATTTTATTTTAAGTAACTTTCCTCTAGGAGATCTTGTGTGATCTGAACCTGTGGAAGGAGACAGATGAGGTAACGAATGACTCTCTGTGTTTATTGTATGATATATATAGGTATTTATATTTATATTTTAAATTGTAATGTTTGAAGTAAGTGAGAAATCTCGTGACAAGGCTCTGTGTGTTGTACAAGGTGTCTTGGAGCAGTGGGGAGAGCCAGGGCGTTCTCAACATTCTTTTGTTCTGGGCAAGCACATAGTGGAGGGAGCCAGGGCATGCTCCACATTCCTTTATTCTGGGCAAGCACAGAGCCACATCTGGTTTCAATATACTTGCTAGTGTGAATGGACGCATCATTTATTTCAGAAGGGAGGGGGTCTGTGTCTGTGACACAGAGCCATGTCTATTAATAGACAAGGCACAGACAGGCTGTTGAGAAATGAACAGATATTACAAAAGTACATTTGATGTTCATATGAATTGAAAATCATTAATGTATTATGTTTCTTTTCTTCCCTGTTAAAACAACAGAGGGATCACCGAGGGTAGATAATCAACAGAGAGGAAGCAGGGAGGTGGAGGCAAATTTCGCAGTAACATCCAGACCTGTATATGTTGGACATCCTGTACGTACAGCTAGGAAACCGGACAGATACACAGAGGGGATGTATCCAATTCTGGTAAAGGGCACAGAAGTTCACTATATCCCGTGGCAGACACAGGATCTTGGAGGGTTAATTGCAAAATTGCCTGACATCCATGAGGGTGCATCAAAATGGATCAGAGCATTTGAGGAAGAGACGATTGGCAGGATGTTAGCGATCGGTGACATAAAGGCGATCTGGGCACAAACCTTGGGGGCGTCCACTATGGAAAACATTCTCAAATATCACAGAAATGATTGGATGATAGACCCTATGGCCGATGGAACTGAGTTCAATGCGTACCGAACGGAAGTATGGCAGGCATTGAGAGTTGAGTACCCCACAACCATAGAACCTAAATCACTAAAAGGGGACGCGCTCAAAGAAACAGAAAACCCTGCGGCTTACATAAACCGCTTGTTAAATAAGAGGAAACAGGAGTTGGAAATATTACATTTCTTTAAACGAATAAGTAAAAACTACAGGAAAAATATTAGGAATGCCATCAGGGCTACAAATATTATTAACAAACAAACAGACACAGACAAAACAGCAGGACTCTACCCAGCTATAACTTGACCAATAGCTATTAAAGGGAATTAAGAGTGGGAGGGGGAAGGTGTCGAGAACGCAGCCCCCCGAGGAGGGGCATCTCAAAGTATGGAAGAAAGTGTAAGATTAATCAATCTTAGGACACCAGAACACCAACACTGCACACAGGACAGAGGAGTGACATTTACAGCAGGGAACACATCGCCTGTGTGTGATGTAACAAGGCCACAAACACAGTGGGAGCCAGCACTCTGCAGTACTGGGAGAAAAAGCACAGGGCCAACAGGGCCAAGTATGAGACCAATATTGGATTGATATGAAAAAAGACGAGAGGCAAGGGGGAATAATAAGTCCCTACACCCGTCCTACTGGATAGATCCATCGCATAGAGAGATACCAAGGGAGGATATTCATCAGTTGGAAAAGGACAAACAGGCAAACGCCTGTCCAAAACAGATGTTGAATCGAGGTGGAATCACAAGAGGTGGTTATGGAGGAAATAGACAAAGAGGACCTGCCAATCCATGGGCAGGGCCAAACCATGGTTACTAGGGGTGCCCAGAGGATCCTAAAAAGGGAGTTCAATTTCCAATTGTAAACATGATGGCTGATACAGCGCCAATGTTGCAGGTGGAAATTGAAAACAAACAAGTTTCAATGTTGATTGACACAGGAGCAACATACACATGCGTCAGTCCAGAACATGCTAAATATCTCCCCATGTCTGGTAAATACGTTAAGACAATCGGATTCTCGGGAGTAAGACAACTATTACCAATGACAGCACCAGTCTGAGTAGTAACATAAGGAAAAGAGACAAGAATTCCTGTCATAGTGTCTGATCAGACCAGGCAAAAGCATACTAGCTGAGCGAGATAACTGAGCCAGTAACAAGAGCTTATGACAGATGGAAAGGATTCATACAAGCACAAATTCCAAAAGCAACAGCACCACAGTTTAAATATCACTGTACAATGTACTATGATCAGTCAGGAAGCACAGGATATGAAAAAGAGTGGGAAAGCAGAACCAAAGATCAAAAAAATTGATTTGAGAGGTCAATATATAATAAATGGAGATCAGGGAGCCGCGCTAAACATAGATTCAAAAAAGACTTTTATTACTGAATGGTATAATGTGCCTAAATCCAAGCCACATGTTACGCTATTAGTAAACAAGAACTTTGAATCTAAAGACATAGGACCTATGATGAAAGGGGCAACACAAATTACGTGGGAGACAACAGACAAGCCATTGATTTTTATGTCACACGACAAAACCATGATCAAAATTATGTGTGATGTGGAATTGACGAGTCAGCCTCAAATAATAATGATACCAGCAGGAATGATGACGCAGCAAGTATCAGATGAGGCAGAGAGGAATAATCCACTTGTAGAAGACATGTTAAAACAGATCCCAGTTCAGTTGTGGTCGACCCATGACACAGACGTAGGATTGGTTAAATCTGCAAATCCAGTAAGAGTAGAACTGAAACCACATGTAAAGTTGCCAACTCGACCGCAGTATCCGTTGAAGCGAGAAGCAGAGGAAGGCATAAGCAAAACGATAGAGGGGTTACTGCGATCAGGAGTGTTGGTACAGACTGACAGTAGAAGACGATTAAACAGGAAATGCAAAGGGCTCCTGCCCTGGCAACACCAAACTGTAACAAACCATTCTTGTTATATGTTTCAAACCGACAGAACTTGTACGCATCAGCAGTGTTGATGCAAGACACATGCAGTGGACGTCAGAAACAACCAATTGCATATTACAGTATAAAGTTGGAGAATGTAGTTCAGGGCTGGCAACCCTGCTATCAAGGACTAGCAGCTGTACATTATGCATATGAAAAGGCTGCTACTGTAACTATGGGATATCCAATTACCATTTTTACACATCATAAGATCACGGAACTAATAGATAAAGGGAAATTTGTGGCAACACAAGCGAGGTGTTTATAGTACATACCACTGTTAACCTATCCTGATATCACAATAAAGAATTACGACAACCAACCCAGCCAATACCATACCACTAGAGTTTGAAGGAGAACATCATGAATGCATTGCAGAGACAATGAGGTATACACGATTGAGGCCTGATTTAGAGTCAGTACCAATATCAAACGCAGATGTAGTTTACTATGTGGATGGATCGTGCTATAGAGATCATGTAGGGAATCATGCAGGTTTTGCGGTAGTACTACAGGAGGGAGACACGTTTACTGTAGCAAAAGCGGAGAGCTGTGATCAGCCCTGCTCAGCTCAGTTGGCGGAACTAAAAGCACTTACTGAGGCATGCAAACTGGCACAAGGAAAAATAGCTAATGTGTTCACAGATAAGCAGTTACGCTCATGGAGTGACACACCTGTTCGGCTCGCTGTGGAAACAGAGAGGTTTCAAGAAAACAGATGGTAGCCCGAGTCAACATAAACAACAGATAGATGACTTAATGTCAGCTATGATGCTGCCGACACAATTAGCCACCATCAAATGCCAGGCACATAGAAAAGGTAATGATGATGTAATACGAGGAAACAATGCAGCCGATGAGGCTGCCAAAACAGCGTCAACATGCCTAAATAGCCATTTTTGCACCTGTAGTGTCACTAGAACATATTATGACACCTGACGACATCATATTGATACAGAAGGAGGCGAACGAGAAAGAGCAGAACACGTCTGCCCCAGGGGAGGAGGACGGTAAATAAACAAAGTGAAATAAATAGAAAACAAGTCTACAGTAGTCAATGAAGAAATGATTTACATTTTCTACATTAAATCACATTAAGTGTGAAGTATAATAAGAATTATATATTTAACAGTATATTATTATTATCAGTATAAATGGAGTAAATTGAATATTGAACATTTGATTAACCAATGTTGTATCTATTTTCAGGACAAAAGGAGAGAACCAGGATTGTGTGACAATTAACATACGTGTATGGGTGCATCATAAATGCCAAGAATGTTTTCTGAAAAACATTGGTTTTCATCACAATTTGAGGGGCCTAGTGGCAGATACAGGTGTATTCTGACACTGTGGGTGCATTTCCCTGGGGTCGTGGATGTCCCTGGATGCCAGGGAGATGCAAATGGACCTCGTAGGAAGTGGAGCAATATTCCATTTGCCAATATGGATATATATTGTAAATATATATTGTAGGCAGTTTTTTTTTTTTTCATAAATTTTCCACAGGTCAAAGTGTAAGGTAATGAGCAAATGATTTATCATTTGATCAAAGGAGGGAATACATAGAGAATAGGTAGAAGAATAAGGACAACGGACAATGACGACTGACCAGACATGAGTGAGTATGGAGACGAGTGAATGGGCGCCATGAATGTTTGATGAATGTTTGATGGAGGTTTGATCATTAACCTACGCTGATTAACTTGATATGATGTAATCGCATGAAAAAGCTAACTAATAAAAAGCACTAAAATAACACTGAGGCAAACAGGCCTGCAGCTTAAAGGTCCAGCAATAGGACTTTGCATGAAGCAGCCAGCTGCAACAATGAAACAATTAGTGCCACATGTGAACCATCTGAACCAGTGACACCAAAGAAAGAGGCAACCTACTCGAACGACAGTACGAGCCAGAGGAACCACGACTCAACACATCACCTGGAGCAACACAAGCAGACCACGAAACAAGGACATGGGACAGCATAGGGTGCAACGGCAGAGACTGTGAGGGGGCCTGAGGGTTCCTGAGGGATCCAAGGATCCTGGACAAACGGTCAAGTTCTCGAAATGCAAAAGCACCTCAAAGTTAAGTACAAGTGCAATTCCAACATGCCAGCCAAATTGGGGTCACCTTGCCAACAATCTCACTGTAAGAACATGGAGTTATTTGTATTATTGATATTATTATTTTTAGTTTTAGTTTTTTGGCATAAGGAGAGCAAAAATAAGCCTCCATAGTTATATGTATAGTCATATAATGTATGTCCATGACATGACTTTTGAAAATATAAAAAGAGGAGGCCAGATAATGAAATAGGATTATAGCCACAGTGTCCTCACATTTTAGCATTTCAATAGTCTTGGTGACTAAGTATGTAATTAATAATAGAAATGAGCAGAAGAAGTGTAATGACACACCAAGGGACCAGTATTGAAAACTAGCATGTGTGCTATAAACATGCAAAACAATACATCTGGTCTATTCATTGTGATTGATCCAATGTAATTGTGGTGTAATAAAAAAATAAATAAAAAATCATACATTGAGGTGCCCCAGTTTGACGACCAACACGATAAAGAGGGGCATGATGGACGTGATGAATGTACCTGAAATGTGACAAAATGATGTGAAATGTGAAATTCACGTATTTGGAGTTAAGGCCTAAGAAATTCCTGTCTAGATTTGTGCCCGGGGAATGGGGACCTCTCGGTTATAAGAAAAAACTGGATCAAAGAAGAAGAAACTTATCTCTGCCGGGGAAGGGGGTCTCTATTTGAATACTGTGCAGCTCACACGAGGTGGCTTATGTTCAATATGGGATCTCTGGACCTGGTGGGGGGGGTGTGTCCTAAGGAACAAGGAGGTACTCTACCAAAGGGAGGTTCTAAGGGACAAAGAGGGGTACCCTACACAAGCAGGTTCTAAAGGTCAAAGTGGTGGTCAAAGTGAACCATACAAATGAAAGAGTCTTATCCATCATTTCATTCAATGTATTATATAATTGGAGATTTCCAGGGAGTGGTTGTATTTCACTAAGACAGATACTGCACAAGTCTGGTTTAGCAAATAATTGTGTTAAATGAATTTGAAACGTGTTGTGAATGACAATTGGTTGTGTAGTCATTTCAAGGTATACGTTTTAAAAGGTTTACTAGTATAGTTGTAAGATAGGCCGAGATGGCTAGGAGAGAGTATTAGTCAACTTGAATCTCTCCGTAAACTATGATGTGTATTAGAATAAGCAATGAGAATGTTGGCACGGCTGTACAATGGAGCTTGGCTAGATCAAATTTAGAAGGGTGGTGTAAACAAGGAGTTAAATATGGGAATTTCTAATTGTAATTTTTTTTCTGTTGGAACATGTTGCAATTGGTACCAGGGTCAATACGGTGTGGAAAAAGAGGGACATTGGAGGAGAATGAGGACTTTCTGTCTAAGGACAAGTTGCTGCCATACCAACCTGGAGTACTGACACAACTGACCTGGCCTGATCCTAGAAGCTAAGCAGGATCAAAGCCTGAGGTCAACATCATCATGAAAGCGAGTGGCAGATGAAATGACAATTGTGTTGTGGACTATGGACTAGATGATGGACGGAACGTGGACAGTAAAGAGTGAACAATGATTAAAGTGTTATTAGATTTAGGCCATGACATGTTACATTACATGTTGGTTTTGTATTCAAGTGAAAATACGAATGAGAATAGGATCTTTTATTTGATGAAGAACTAAAGATTGAAGTGGAGTGCATGTTTGAAGTGAATGTTGGAAAATGTAAGGTTACTGGCTGTACAACAGGGAGTTAATTTTTTCTCCTGTAAGCAAGGAGTTTTACTGAAATATTGTGGGCCTAGTGGTGAAATGCCTCGAATGGACTTGCGGAATTAGTAGGTCTAGGTATTAGTTAGGCCTGAGCGGTGATTTTCACTGCTGGTCGACGTATTCTGCTTCTAGGCACAGTAACTGGGGGGGTTGATGTATGTATGCACTAAACATTAGGGCAGGGTCACAGTATAGATACGGGTGTATCTAAAGGGAGGATATGTTGAGATGGGAAACAGGTTAAACACAAAATGTGGAACAGTATGAAATATTTTAAGTGGGGAAATAAGGTATAAAAAACACAGGAAAAAGGATGTACGAGGCACTGAACAAGCAAAGTTGTGTGTCCTACCATTTAACATTATTAGCTAAAGGTTTTCAGCATATAAAAGAAAAGGCTGTTAGATGATAAGTTGGTTTTTGCAAATATAGAAGGGAAAACTTCATACCATAATCTGCAATTTACTTGGTGATGAATAAGTTACAAATAGGAAATTAATTTAATAGTAAGTTTATGTTTTAAAAATGTTCAACTGGTGCATGCTGATGGTTTACAAAGACCGACAATGAGACTCAGCATTTCAGGTGCCACTAAGGAACGATACTGGGATCAGGCCACGTGAGCGGATCGGCGCGGCCGAGAAATCCGCTCTTCGCTCTTTAAAGCTTGGTCCGCTCCGCTAATCGCTCATGTTGACCCCGCCCCCAAGTCGCTCTCCGCTCCCTCACCGCTCACCTTGAATCGAGCGCTCCCCGCTCCCCGCGCCAGATCGCTCTGCTTTTATTTTTAATTTTTTTTTGGAGCATGGTGTAAATTAGCTCAAACTACAACAGTCTACACCCCCTGGGCCCCTTAACAATTGTTTGTATTGAGCAGCATTGTAATTGTACCCATTCTGCAATGTTAAATAACGTTGTTTATCCATTCACTAGCTCTATTAAGCGATGATAGTTAGCCGAGCCACAATGCTATAGTCGCTGCCATTAACGTTAGCATGTAAGCTAACGACAACAACAATGGCGTCGATACTTTTCTAACAGGAGTGAGTGAAGGAGGAGGAGTGAAGCCTGAACAGGATATCACAGGTTCACCCTTCTCAATTCTCATTGGTTGAAAATGGCCTTCATGTTTGTACATCACCATCTGTTGCTTTGGCATTGTACTACATGTATATTATTACATCAGTGTTAAACCACTGTGTGAGCGTCCCGGAGTGGATTGGAGCGGAGGAGAACTCTCGCTCCGGACGTCGCGCCGACCCATTTTAAAACCCACTCCTCACTCACGTCAAAACCGCCCGCTCCGCTCCCCGCGCCGCTCACGCTCCGATCCGCTCACATGGCCTGACTGGGATACAAGTTTTTTTTCTGTAACAAATCTGTGGTATCAGGTTTTTTCCCTCTTGTTAATGAAGTGTTTCATTAATGAAAAAGTATTGTATAATCGAGGTATATCTGAGGTACATCTTGCATGACAGTATATGAGTACTTCAGGTGTTATGTTTATACTATTCATTTTGGTCAGGTGAAGTATTATCACACCATAGTCACTATTATATATGAATCACTACTACACAAATATATGTACATATAGTACATGACAAAAACGGATAAGTAGTACATATTCATGGCAATGCCATGAAAGGGAGGATTGTGGTGGCAGAATGCCATATGAGTATGCCAACATCCTATATAAAATAGGATGTAGGATGTATGAATATAAGACAAAGTCACTGTCTCATACACTGTCTCATACACTGTCTCATGGACAGACAAACAGACTGTGTCCATGAAGACTCTATTTTTAGAGTTGAGTGAACCAGCTAGGAGGAGGTTATTTATAACCTAAGGAAAGGTTAGTTGAGGTGAGGCAAACTCAGAAGCACTCCTTAGGATGACATCTAAGATCCAGATGAAACCGGTTTGACCAAAAGGTCAGGGAGCCGGTCAATGAACCTGTTAGTTAGGGACAGTAGATAAATCACACACACCTCCCTAATTCAGGACAACCAATAAACATAAGAGACATTAGATCTACCAATGAAAAAAGATCCACCCATGTTTATAAACACACCCTGGGATGACCTTTATATGAGAGAGTATAAAAGTGGCCTCCAAGATGAACACTGTTAGGTTTTTGTTGAAACTCAGTGTTAATTCATTGAAATAAACAGTTCCTCAACCGCGGAGATCCGACCCGAAACACCGCCTGCTGTGTCTTTCTTCATCTCTGATCTTTATAAAATGGTATAAAGTCAGTCCACCACAACAAGTCATCTGTGGACTGGGAAGAATATTAAGCTCCATTCAAGTGTGAATACATGCAATCGAGCCACCATTTTCCATTTTCCTTCTTTCCTATCTAATATTTTTCAAGTAGAAGACCAAGTATATGTAATATTAGGAAATGGTTATGCTTTAGTGAGGTGGGGGGTTAAACAGATACAAGGTCTCCAGATGAAAGCTGTTCACAAGCCATTGAATAAAGAGAGGTTAATGAACATACTATACTTATGTCTGGCAGAGCCACAATACCAACATATGTGCTTAGTAGTGCTGACCCCTATTAGTCGATTAGTCGACTAATCGGTTGAAAGGAGCCATAGTCGACTAGCCAACCTCTTAGTCCAAGCGAGGCCTAGAAGCATGGCTAACGCTAATGGCACGCATACCAGAGGCTAACTGCCTACGAAAACAGGCACAAAGGCACTGAAAGAGGATTTCACCCATCTAATGAACACACTAGACTAGACAAATATCAAGATGTATCCATCAGTGGACCAATTGCATGCTTTTGCAGAGGACAAGAAGTCTCCAGTCGACTCCTTCAGACATTAGGCACCCCCCACAGCCCAAATGGAATGAAAAAAATTATAATTTAATAATAAAAAAATATTATACGTTTATTTTTTTTATTTTTTGTCGACCAATAGTCGACTAACGGCACATTTTGGCCAATCATAGTCGACCATCCAAATCCTTAGTCGGGGACAGCCCTGGTGCTTAGCAGTCTAAAGTTCATTCTTTGAGATGACTAGAAGGGGGGGGGGGGGGTTGCAGGCTTAAGAAGGATGTTAATGTAATGTAAAAATGTAATAATGCTAATGCATATTGGCGGCCTTAGCTATATTCCACCCATTCCGGTTCAAACAGGCCCCAGGGTCCGGTCTGAAGAAGCAAACGCACCCTGGATTAACAACACATGTGTGCACTGTGAAAATGTGGATAGCTGGTGTGCGATGGAAATGCTTGAAAAGGCACATCACTGGGCGGTTAGGTGGCCGAGCGGAGATTGCGTTCGTCACCAACCCCGGAGCTGTAAGCTGGATTCGCCTGTTCGAATCCAGCTCACAGCTCCGGGGTTGTCACCAGCTTGGCTGGCCGTCTGCACTAATACAATTGGCTGTATTAGAGGGTGGGAGAAGCTGGCGGGGTGGGTCCGGGTCGTTGTAAACAGCGACTCCTACAGTTCGGTCGGGGCGCCTGCTAAGCGCGGATAGGACTTGAGGGGGATAGTGTGATCCTCCCACACGCTACGCCCTCTCGATGAGAATCCGCGCTGCCAGGTGAAAAGAAGCGGTGATTGGCTGGAGGAAGCACGTGGTAGCCTCCACTCTCCCAGATGATCTGACTGTGGGGGGTAAGTGCACAGCGACCAGGAAGGGACTGGGAATTGACATACGACTAACATTGGGATGGGAGAAAATCGGAGGAAAATGGAGGGGGAAAAAGACAAAAAAAAAAAAGAAGGCACATCACCAACTGGGCCGTTGGGGAAACGCTGTTTGGGGCAACACAACACAGACACTGTATTTATGGGTCAAACTCCATATTTATTGTGTGTTAGAGCGGGTTGCCTGGCCCGTGATGAACCCCAAGCAATTCCATGAGGGGGAGTGGGCAGCCGGTCCAGGCGTGGTGTCCTAGCGGTCGTCAGTCTTCTCCGTCTAGGGAAAAAGGGCAAACTTGTGAGCTCTGGTTTGAGGTGAGTCAGACTAACCTGCCCCTCCTTATACATGGCTGCTGATGAGGCCTGATGAGTTCCTGGTGTGGGTGATTCACCAGCTGTGGGTGCCGATTGCCATGCTACCCGTTTCTCCCAGCTCTCTGCTGTGGGGCTCTGAGGCCTGGTGAATCCCTCATCACACAACACAGAAAGATGTTCACTGGCAAAGTATTGTATAGAAGAAACCATGCTCCTAACATAAACAAATGGAAACTGTTGAGCTGTTGCCTAAAACATAATATTATCATTCTTTCCTTTGAATTCCTATTGCGATTCTGGGTGAAATAGAATATAATGCATTACATTACATTTACATTTTGTCATTTGACTGACGCTTTTATCCAAAGTGACTTACAAGTTCTGTATGACAAGTCAGCAGGAAGGGTACGACTCTTACAACTGAGTAACAATGTTCATCAAACAGTGCTGAAACGTGGGTGCTGCAGTGTTGAGTGCATAGTAGTAAAGAATCTTTTCCACAAACCAACTCAGTCTTCTGCCCAAACAAAACAAAAACAGTAATAATAATGAATGAATGAATGATATTTGTCATTGTCACAAGAATGGTACAACGAAATTTTAAATGCAGCCTTGCAGTCACACAGTCCTAGATAATAACAACACAGTCCTAAAATACACATTCCTAAAATAATAAAGACAAGAGTGAGACATAATAGACATAAACAGGGGGGGGTATAAAAAGAAGATTGCACTATTGGTGTTGTGTGTGTGTGTCGGGGGGGGGGGGTTGCAGGGGAGATTGTTTGCTTTACATTTTTGCTGAGTTTAGTGCACTTATGGCACTGGGATAAGAACTGAACTTGAGTCTGTTAGTCCGGGTGGGCATGACACTGAAACGCCTGAGCGAGCGCAGCCGTATGAGGTGTTTGTTGCCAGGGTGGTATGGGTCCTTAAGTATTTTGACTGCCTTCTTAACACATTGGGTGCCATGCATTATGCCCATCTTTACCACCCTCTGCCAGCGCTGTAACCCTATGGAGTGGCTCACCTTCTTTGCAGGGCTATAACCTTTTAAATATTATAGCTATATCGACATTACTATGGCCCATTCAACATCGGGTATCTATCGTTCAGGATGTGGGAACGTTATATTTTTCCATTAATACATTGTGGTGTTAGTACCAGCGAGAATATAAGTATGTTTTTAGACTGTATAGCAGTAATTCCTAGAATGCGCGCTATAAGCCCTGACGCGTATTATACATTATCGTTTGGCGTTTCGTCCCTATACACGCTATATAAAAAATTTCAAATGCATATGATCGCTATACATTATGCTCCATCATGCGTGAAGGAAAGGGGGGGGGTCGTTTATCATTCCTTCATTGTCAGTAACGGCTTTCTTTAGTAAGACACCAACATACATGGACAATTGAGCTGGAAATAACGTTAGGTTCCTCTTACCTGTGCCCGATGAGACTGGAGGAAAACGATTCCAATTATTTGACGTCGATCTGCTATATCCATTTTCTGTTTGTATGACGCAATAAACGCAGAAAGCATATTGATTCTTGCGTCTCGTAAGCGATCCAATGCACTAGAGGTGTGTATATTGATCCACGCTACAAGATATCTCTGGCGGAGCCTTTTCCCTGATGCACCAAGCGCCACTTCCGGTTTAGAGTGGAGTGTAACTCGCCCGAAATCCACCAGGCGGTGGTATTGAGGCGTTGCAATATCAGACAGGGTCCAGCTGGCTCCCGGAGGCTTCCTGGATGAATTATGAATGCCAATAGCGAATAAAAGAAATAACGATCATAGCAGCACTCAATACTTTCCGTGCCAGTCCTAGATACCCCGTTGAGTGCCAACGCTCTATTCAATGACAGAGCGCTCACATTTGTGAACACATAAACTATATCTTAAATTATGGCCATGTGTCTAATACGACCGTTGCCTATCAATGACTTTTTTGCAGTCAACATTGTCGAAACGGATTGTTTTTTAATCGGTTCATTTCCGTTTTATACCATTTTGAAAAACGCTAGTCTAATATAATTAACGCATTAATCTAATTTTTTTTTTTACCTTTATTTACCCAGGGTAGGTTCGCTGAGCACAGATGCTCTTTTTCAGGAACGCCCTGCTTCACATTCACACAGTTCCATTCACACCTGGGAGCTGCCCAGTACAACCACAGTTGACACCATTGGCCACTGAGCAACTCCACTGGAGCAGTTGATTTGCATTGGCACCCAACAGGAAAAATATTATAGGCACTATAAGTAGACATCGCTACATAAAACAAGAAGGAGGTGGAAGAAGGAGAAATAGAGATTGGACTGATTGAGTCAAGCCATGTCACATAGTTCAAGTTTGAAATGCTTCTTTCTGTTTTGCTCCTGAGAGTGTGCTAGATACTGTACTGGTAATATTATTTATTTGTGTTAACTTCTGAATAAAACAACTTATTAAACACAAGTTCATCTTATTGAACATTATTTTGATATTTCATTACCAATTATCATAGCAAAACAGATTTTTCAAACAGTCTGTAATGCATTTTGGAAATGGGAGATGGGCTCATGGTGTAATGGGCCACCTGGCCTGAGAAACATAAGGAGGAAAGAAAAAGTAAGGACTTACTTCTGGTCATTATTTGGGTAGAACACACATATTTTGAATGCCTTCGGCAGGTTTTTTTTATTTGTTTTGAGCCATTTTAATCTAGATTAATCTAGATTAAATCCAGGATTGCAGATAGATTAATCTAGATTAAAAAAATTAATCTATGCCCACCTCTAATATATATATATATCTGTATATATCTGTATATATATATTATAGGCGTACAGGCTATTCCAATTGAAGGCCGGGACCCGTGCAGAGGCAGATGGAATCCTAGGGGCTTTCCACAGCCATAAGAAATCTATTACTTTCTCAGTTACAGTAACGGCTGGAAAAGGGAGGAGTGGTCATTTTTATGTGTTATGTGTTGATTGGCTGGTAGAATGACATCACTGTATTTAGACCAATAATAAGAGGTCTTGATATGATGCAGAACCTGTATATAAAGTCCAGCTCGCTTGCTCCAAGACAGATTTTTAGATTTTTCACTTTGAGAGTTTGTATAGCCCCAGGCAATGTTGAGCGATGTATGAACATAGGCTGGGAATTTTTCAGAGTGGAGTCCCTATGACAAAACTCTGTTTTTTTTAGATGCTATGCTATGTTAGAGAGAGATGTTTTGTTTTATACTTATTTTTACTGGATTGGACATTTCCAATGCAGTCTCTTTGTAACTTACTTTTTCTAATTAAAACAACTTTGTTAAAATACTTATTGAATTCGTGGACTGCTTTCTATCACAATGTGTCACGACGCTGGCCTCGCCCTGCTCTCATCTGAGGTAAAACGGTATAGCTATATTCTGGAAGCCATGCAGATCGAATCAATTGCTGGTTACTGCTTTTAGCTAAAGTTATATAAAGGATAATATATATATATATATATATATATATATATATATATATATCACTGTTTGTTGTTTGAGAGCGCCGGTAACAACTGTGTTCGACGGGCTCCATTGGATTTGTGGGAAACTGAGAGTCTAGCCACTGCAGGGCCTGACGATCGGGCCACGGATTGATGGACCTGTCGAACTGATAAGAGGTTATGGGGCTTGCAAATGATGATTATTTAATGTTATCGCGCTAATATTACACTATTAGCAGTAGTAATACTTATTAAAAGAGTAGTAATATCATCAGGCTTACAAATGATTAGCATTACAGGCTTTTCCTAAAATGATGATAATAATGATGATAATGATAAGAATATTATTATTATTATAGGCAAGGGAGTTCTCCCAGACATACATTCGGTTTATTACAAACAAAGAAGAGATTAACAACTCTTCTACGCTTATATTTCATATCAACTGGATATAACTAACTAGTGACTATGAAGTAAGCATGATTAGGAATAGTAATTGACCCGAGAACTTAGCGAGTTTAGCACCTCGCTGGGGGATATCGGGCGGCCACAGGGTTCTATCTCGAGTAGGTGATTTGAGATAGATAAGAGACACCCGTCGGCTCTCAACACAAACCAACATGCAGAACATACAAGCTGGCACGTTGACTAACCAACAGGCTAACGCGACAGCTAATCGAGAGCTAAAAAATAGCATACAAGCTAACGCAATGGCTAACCAGGCGAGCACACAGAATATCCAAAGCAACATAGATGGACTAAGGGAAGAGTTGAAGAGGGGACAGGACGAGCTCAGAGGGGAAATGGATAAAGGACTCGAGGCAATGGATGGAAAAATACAGGAACAAGAAGAGAAAGACATAAAGATGTTGGAAGAAAGGACGGCTTAAACGGCAGAATGGAATACAGAAATGCATGGTATTCTAAAGGCAGGGGTGTAAAAAGTACCCAGAGATTATACTTAAGTGAAAGGATGGGTACTGTCTCAAAATCGGACTCAAGTAAAAGTCAAAGTATCTGGCTAAAAACACACTTGAGTAAAAGTCAAAAAGTCCTACTTTTAAATGTACTTAAGTACTAAAAAGTTAAAGTAAATTTATTTTTGAAAGGGATAGACCAGGGGTCTCAAACTCATTCCATCGTGGGCCAAGTTTTCATTTTAACTACACATTGCACCAGGTGAGTTAGTTGAAGAGGTGAGCCAATTAGTGAAATCATCAGCTGGTGTTTAGGCAAGGCTGGAATGAAACCAAGCATACACTCTGCCCACAATGGAATGTGTTCTGCGATAGACAATGCTGAAATGAAAGAACAGAGGACACTTTTTTTGCATTAAAATTATGCACTTCTCCATTGAAGGTAAACTAACATGGACAGCATTCACATAACAGCATGAATAATATCACAATATTAAAGACTGAATACTGTAGTATCCTGAATAATATGACAATATTAAAAACAGAATGGTGTATCCTGAATAATATCACAATATTAACCACAGCATACTGGATTATCCTGAATAATATCACAATATTAAAGGCAGAATACTGGAGTACCCTGAATAATATCACAATATTAAAGACAGAATACTGGAGTACCCTGAATAATATCACAATATTAAAGACAGAATACTGGAGTACCCTGAATAATATCACAATATTAAAGACAGAATACTGGAGTACCCTGAATAATATCACAATATTAAAGACAGAATACTGGAGTACACTGAATAACATCACAATATTAACCACAGCATAATGCGGATTTTGTACTCCAAGTGAATGTCCTTCAAGGCACTGGCCAAAACATTGAAAGTATGGGAGCCCTGCAGTCTTCTGCAGGCAAGTGCAACAGAACGCCTATCAAAGCTTTCAGTGTCGATACAGTGAGTGTTACCCCAATGAAACTTCTTCGTTGGGCTGTCCAGCAATCTGTTGTTGTCGCGATCCATTCAACTTCACTCATAGCAGCAGTGACTTTCTCTTTCATGGTTTGAGCAGCGTTGCTGATCTTCGAGCGGCCTGTGGGCCTCGTAATGACGTTAGTGCTTGGTCGCAAACCATTTATCAGGTTTTTGAATGATGGCAACTCAACAGCACTATAAGGTTGGAGTCCTTGAACTATGTATTTTTTATGTAGATAGGGCCATGGATGCTCGTCTTGTCCGTCCACGCTGTCGCCGACCATTTCGTCCTCTTCATCACTCATTGTGGCCATCTTCTATGGCTTGTCACTCTGACTCTATTCTTCTGATAGCAGGTGTTTAATCAAATATCCCCGCTTTCTAGTCTTGCTCAAGGACCAATCAGCATGGGTATGGGCGGGTTCATTTTACATTGATGGGGATTTGATTGGCTGTTTACCTGCGGTCGCAGGATTAATAACGTTAACGTTAGTTTGGCGAGATAAACAATTCAAATATACTAATTAAAATGGTTGGACCTGCGAGATTTGTACTTTGGAGGTCTGCATTTTAAATGTAAGGAGTCAAAAGTATGTTTTTTTTCTGAAATGTAATGGAGTAAAAGTACAAAGTATACAAACCTAATAATACTTGAGTAAAGTACAAATCCCCCAAAACAGTACTTAAGTATTGTAACGAAGTACAATTACTCAAGTACTTTACACCTCTGTCTAAAGGCGACGCTCGAACAATAGAACATGTTGAGAGAAAAGTTAATGGACTTGGAGGGGAGGTCGAGGAGAAACAACATACGAATATGGGGACTGAAAGAGGGGATGGAAGGAGACTCGATGATCAAATTTGTAGACAGCCTAATTCGAAGAGAATTGAAGATGACAGCCCTCGACAAGACGGGGATTCAAAGAGCACACAGGACACTGGCGCCGAAGCCGCGGTTGGACAAGCCACCGAGAGCAGTTATAGTCAATTTCTTAGAATTCGAGGTCAAGGAGAACATTCTTAGAGCAGCCTGGCAGAAGAAGATGGAGGTGGAGGGACAGAGTAACTTTTGACCATGATTATGCAACAGAGGTGGCGGTAAAGCGTCGGAGCTATGTTCAGATAAAAAAAACACTGAAGGAAGGAGGAATCAGATTTCAATCGCCAATGACCACGCTGAAGGTCCATTGGAATGAAGGCGCAAAGGTGTACGGCGACGTGCGGCAGGCGGCGAGGGACATGAACCGGAGAGGATGGAAGGTGCCGGGAGGAGAAGACGAGAGACCAACGCTGTTACAGAGGCTGGAGAGGGCGAGGAGGTGAAGGGGATCTGAATCGATTCAAAGCAGTTATTTAAGATGAGGTCGGACTCGGCACTGACAGATTTGTGTTCATTGTGCTGCTTTTATAAAGCCTCAAAAGCAAAGTGTTTTGTTTGTCTAAGATTTAAAAAGGTTTAAACTTTACAGCACTGACAAAGTTGAACAAAGTGCTGTACAAGTGCCACAACATAAAAAAAAAAAGTATAAAAAAAAGTATATAAAAAAAAAAAAAAGAGATTATAGTTGATTCCATTTTTATTGCTCAATTCCGCGATTCCGTCCGCGATTCCGTGATCGCGGATTCCATATGGCTCTACAACAAAGGTTTGGTTAATGAAGTGAAGGAAGACATAATTAGATATAGAGAAGAGAACGATAATGGGGAGGTAGATCCAAACAATGAACACAAATCTGTCAGTGCCGAGTCCGACCTCATCTTAAATAACTGCTTTGAATCGATTCAGATCCCCTTCACCTCCTCGCCCTCTCCAGCCTCTGTAACAGCGTCGGTCTCTCGTCTTCTCCTCCCGGCACCTTCCATCCTCTCCGGTTCATGTCCCTCGCCGCCTCCCGCACGTCGCCGTACACCTTTGCGCCTTCATTCCAATGGACCTTCAGCGTGGTCATTGGCGATTGAAATCTGATTCCTCCTTCCTTCAGTGTTTTTTTTTATCTGAACATAGCTCCGACGCTTTACCGCCACCTCTGTTGCATAATCATGGTCAAAAGTTACTCTGTCCATCCACCTCCATCTTCTTCTGCCAGGCTGCTCTAAGAATGTTCTCCTTGACCTCGAATTCTAAGAAAGGTAGTAATACGGGGGAAATTGATAGCAAAGATGGCATTACTCAAGAAGGCTGGAATAGAGACATACCAGAACTTGATAAAGAAACTGAAAGCATTAGAGAAAGAACACCAGAGCTCAAAGAACCAAGAGACACTTAGGGAAGTAAAGGAAGTTAGAGGGAAGATAAACAAAGAGCTGCAGACAGAAATAGAGAAGAAAGCTAGATACATGAAGCAGACATACTATGAAGGGGGACCGAGAGCGAGCTAGACGAGTCAAGACACAACAAAAACTGAACACAATACACACAATAAGGGACACAAACACAAACAAAATACTGAGAGAGCCAGCGGAAATAGAGAAGACATTTGAAGAATATTATAGGAAACTATACACACAACCGATATCGGCAGGAGAAGAGGAGATAGAAACATTTTTAGAAAAATTTGATCTACCATCGATAGGGAAGGAACAGAATGAAATATTAAATGCAGAGATCACTGAACAGGAAGTTTGGAATGTGATCAATAGAGCAAAGTCACCGGGTAGCGACGGATTCCCCTCGGAATTCTACAAAACATTTAGGCAGGAACTGAGCCCCTTATTAGAAGCAGCATTCAGACAGACAATGGAAAAAGGCACAATGCCACCTTCATGGAAAGAGGCCATAATTACTACAATTCCAAAATAAGGGAAAGATAGCAAACTGTGTAGCAGTTTCAGACCTGTGTCCATACATAATGTAGATTACAAGTTGTATACATCAATAATATCCAAAAGAATACTGGAGACGCTGGGTTCGCCTGTTCGAGCCCAGCACTCCACATTGCTTTCAGTTTAGCTGGTAGTCCGTACTAACACACATTGGCAGTATTAGGGGGTGGGAAACTGATGGGTGGGAATCGGGTTTTGTGGACAGCGACTCCTACAGGTCGGTTGGTGCGCCTGCGCAGTAGAATCAGGAAGCGATGGGGGCGGCGCCCCTCCAAAGCGCAGACCCCTGACGCTGAAAGATTGCGCCGTGCAGGTGAAAAGATGCGACTGCTGTTACCTCGAGTATCGGAGGGGACTCGTGGTATGACTAAGGGTGTTTTCACACCTGTAGTTCGTTTGCTTTGTTCCGATTCAGGGAGACACAGGGACTATAATGATACAATGTTGCACTTGTCCTTTAGTTCGTTTGTGTTCACACAGCTGTGTTAATAGCGGACCAAAACAAATGCATGCGCAAGCAAACTGTCACTCATTGGTCAGATTTTGGGGTGTGTGTCCCCCCCCCCCCCTAACCCTGACTTTACTGATGACCGTGGAGAGAGAGAGAGAGAGAGAGAGAGAGAGAGAGAGAGAGAGAGAGAGAGAGAGAGAGAGAGTCCCGCACGGTGCTGCTGTTGCAGCGTCACTACAGACCCCGGCTCTTCTCTCCTGCGCGGCAGCGGGGACACAGCTGACTGACACCCGGCAACACAAACACCATTTTTCAGGGTCTGCTCTGCTTGTTGTATCTCCGCTGTAACAACGTGCAGCAGCAGCAGCGCGACACTGTTCGACATACCTTTCAAAGCCCCTTTCCCTCATTCGGTCACTAAACTGTCTGTACACTTCAGTGTACTTGTGTTCTCCAGCATCTGACGAATGTGATCGTCTGCCCAAATATCAACGACGCAGTGTACCTCATCGCTGCTCCACGTTGACCCACAACGTATTATTATTATTATTGTGTCGGTTTGTTAAGTCGATTGCATTCTCACAGCGTACGAGTCGCGTTGGGTTCGTTTGGAAGTGCGCCGAGATCACCCTCTCTAGGTGGTCTCGGCCCGCTTGTTTTGTTCCGCAACAAAATGTGATTGCTGTGTTCATATATGCCTAACTGAACCAAAATAGGGGGGAAACGCTCCAGGTTTCGGATCAACAGCTCCAAACGAGCCAGGTGTGAAAACGCCCTTAGTCCACATTGCAGCCGGCTTGTGGGAGGCAAGAAACAGCGTTCGAGACAGGGAAGGGTTGAATTGGATGATACGAAATTGGGATGGGAGAAAAATAGAAAATGGGAGAAAAAGTGGATACAAAAAATAATAATAATAATATCCAAAAGATTTGAGACATTTATGACAGATATAATAGACAAAGACCAGACTGGATTCATTAAAGGAAGGCAGACACAGGATAACATAAGGAAGACAGTGCAGATAGTAGAGGAGATACAAAAGGAAGGAGGAAGTACAGTATTAGTTAGCCTAGATCAGGGGTCGGCAACCTGCGGCTCTGAGGCCGCATGCAGCTCTTTAGCCAATCAGCTGCGGCTCCCTGGCCAAAAATAATATATATATATATTTATTTAATAAAAAAATTAAATCTTATTTTGGAGATTGATGTCATACTGTGACACTGAAATGAAAAAATATTTCATCAACAAAAATATTTTATCAACTAAAATATACAGTACGTCACACCCGCGCCTCTCCCTGCCATCTGCAAGGGGCTAATCTTGAGGTTCCGACCCCCCAGTAAGCTAACCATGGGTACAGTAGAAGCCCTTAGAAGTCCAGAATTTACTGCTACTCTACCACTACTCCACCACTCCACTTTGTGACTCCTATTGTTCTGGATTTCACACCTCCACTGCCTGCCACAGGCTGGGGAGATTTTCATCTTACATTTTTATTTGTCCCAAATATCCCAGCCCCATCCAGTGGCCCTGACCCCCTCCATGGGGAAGCACTTAAGTTAAGTACCCTCGCTTTGTGTAAGGAAGAAAATTTACTTAAGCACTTAAGTTAAGTACCCTCGCTTTGTTTACTGCAGAAAATTAACACCTAGTGCTAGTTCTAAAGTGACATCGGAGTGACATAGGAGTGGCAGAAGGGACCTGATTCTGAAAAGATTCATCTGTAAATCCAAAAAAAGGAAAGTCTGAGAAAAATAGAGGGTTTAATTCAGAGTGGACAGATTAATTTGCTGATTAACCTGTATGCCTGATTTGTAGGGTTGGGCATCGTTTGGATTTGAACGATTCCGGTTCCGGTTCCGATTCTCCATTTCAATTCCTGTTCTAAACGATTCTCGATTCCGATTATTTGAGGTGCAGGTCAAAACAGGTCACAGCTTATTTCACAGGAGATTCCAGATTTCATACTATTCACATTGTCAGTTGACTTGATACAGTTTAATTTGGTTGCTGTACTGTAACTAGGGTAATACAAAAAAATAATAAAAAAAAAATATTTTTTAAGAATCGAAATTAAGATTCCAGAACCGGAAGTTAGGAACCGGTTCCTATTAAAACCGGTTCTCGGTGCCCAACCCTACTGATATGTGGTGCAAAATTTGCAAACAACGAAAATGTTACTTTTTATTTTATAGATTTTCCACAAATAAGGGAAGGACTCAAATAGAGCTGCATAGGGTTTTATTTCAAAGTAGGTCTACACATGGTAGTCTTTTTTCAAAGTGGACTACTTTTTATTATATAAATGTTCCACAAATAAGGGAAGGACTCAAATATACCTGAATAGTTCAGGGTTTTATTTCAAAGTCGGTCTACAGACACCAGTGTTTTGTCTCCTCTTCTGTGTTTTATTTAAAAATAGGTCTACACAGCCAGTATTTTTTCTCCTCTTCATAAGAGTTTGAGGTTTTTCCTTTGTTATAACAGGTAAAAACAGCAATAAAAAGTCAAAATGTTTCTTTTTGTTGCTTTATAATCCCATTATGCTAAATGTGGGGTATGCTTGGCGATATATAAAACGTTATACACTGTGTTATCTTCATTTTAAGGGTAAATAGGTTGTGCGGCTCCCTGAGCATTTTATTTTGTGGGACGGGGGAAAAGTGGCTCTTTTGATAGTAAAGGTTGCTGACCCCTGGCCTAGATGCAGAGAAAGCCTTCGACAGTGTAAGCTGGATATTTCTATATAAGGCATTGGAGAAATTTGGATTAGACAAAAACGCTATGAAAACAATTAGGGCATTATATCAAGAACCGCCGGCTAGGATTAAGGTGAATGGTAGTCTGACGGACCGGATTAAACTAGAGAGAGCTACCAGACAGGGTTGTTGTCTTTCGCCGACATTCTTCGATGTATTCTTCGAACCACTGGCTCAACTAATTAGACAGACCAAAGACATCAAACATAACAGAACATAAATTGGGATTGTTCGCAGACGACGTGATAGTATATATGAGACAACCAGACACAAGCTTCCCGACACTGATGGATCTACTGACAGAATATGGATATTACTCAGGGTATAGACTTAATGTGATGAAGACACAGACATTAGCACTGAACTACACACCAACGATAGAGATCAAAGAAAAATACTAAATCAAATGGGGCATGGACAGGATCAAGTACCTAGGGGTGAACATCACAAGAGGGATGGAGGGGTTATACGATGCAAACTATACACAGATAAATCAGAAAATCAAGAGAGACCTAGAAAGATGGACGGTAATGCCCCTAGATTTCAGCTCAAGGATCAAAATCATTAAGATGAACATATTACCAAGGTTATTATACCTATTTCAATCTCTACCTATATTAGTACCACAAAAACAATTCAGGGAATGTGATAGACAGATATCAATATTCATTTGGGGGGGGGGGAAAGGCCAAGGATCAGATATGTGACTCTACAATTACCAAAGGAGAAAGGAGGGATGGCAGTACCCAGTTTAGAAAGCTATTACTATGCAGCACAGCTTAGAACAGTAGCATGCTGGTGCAATGTGAATTATGAGGCCAAATGGAAAGATATAGAAACCAAAAGAGAGGGATTCAAAATACAGACACTGATAGGGGATAGGGAGCTGTTCAGAAGACAGGAACAACTACTAGATCCCATTACTAAATTCACTATAAACATATGGAACACAATAGTAAAGAAATACATGCTAGAAAAAGAATCCAAGATACTGAGATGGATAGCACACGACAACAAATTCAGACCAGGGATAGAAGACCATGGGTTCAAGAGATGGGAACAGGGGGGTATAACAGCAATGTGTACAATGACAGAAGGAGGGGAGATACAGACTCTACAAGACTTGAAAGAAAGATACGGACTAGACAATAGGGACCACTTTAGATATTTACAGATTAGAGACTAATATAACAAGGAAATAAAGCAAGACAGAGACAAAGAACAGAATGGGGTAATTAAGATAATGGTAAAGTCATACGAAGGACGGAAGGGAAGGGTGATATAAGTACTATATCAGGCAATAATGGACAGTAAGGGAAATACAACATTGTATGTAAAAGAAAAGTGGGAGAAAGAGTTAGAAATAGAGATAACATAGGAGGAATGGTATAACACAGCGGTTCCCAAACTTTTTTGGCCGTGCTCCCCCTGTCACCTCCCGACCTAGCTGACGGACCCCCCAATGGGTTTCTGTTAGAAAAAATTGTTGCTGGTTTCCGTGCACAGATTATATTTTTTATTTTATCTCTTCCCACGGCGACTATTGGGAATTTCTTTATTTAATTAAAATGTTCACGACAACATGGATGCATGTACTCTGCCAGCATGTTTAATATCCATAATACTAAAGGTTTGACTAAGATTTTTATGAAATTTTATTGTAAAAAAATATATATATATTTTTTTACCACCATTAGCCTTTTCATGTCACGCACCACCTAGAGGGCGCTCGCGCACCACAAGGGGTGCGCGCACCACAGTTTGGGAACCACTGGTATAACACATGTAAGGCACAACAAACAACCACAGGATCAAGGATATGGAGGGAGTTTGGATGGAAAAACATAATTAGATACTTTATAACATCAAAAATACAGGGCAATTACACACCAGCAAAGAAACCATGTTGGAGGGAGTGTGGACAGGTTGTGGCGAACCATACACACATATTCTGGGGATGTCAGAAGATAAGGCACTACTGGGAAGAGATAGGAGGGATAATAAATGAAATAATAGGATACGAAATACCCCAGGGAGGCCAAGTGTTGTATCTGGGGAATCTATCACAAGAAGGAATCCAAGGGGAAGACAAATACTTGATATTGATAGTGGCAGCAAAAAAAGCTTTAACTAAGCTGTGGTACAAGGTAGAAGTGCCGACGACGGACCAATGGATAGAGATAGTAGAGGGGATACAGGAAATGGAGAGAATCACACATCTGCTGAGGCTGCAAGAAGAAAAGTTTGAATGGAAATGGGGAAAGTTGGAAGAATATAGGAGGGGAAGGAATGACATCACAGGGGATTGAAAAGGATACAAGGAAATTAATGAAAATGTAAATAAATAATGCAAATATAGAATGGACCGAAGGACCCATGCCACACTTTTTCTTTTCTCATTTTTGTCTATTTGTGTTATATTTATGTACTGTTGATATGTTGAAGTGTATTGTCTATGAATGTTGTCTATGTATGTTGTTGAAAAAAAATGAAAATAAAAACTTAAGTTAAAAAAAATAAAGAAAACAGCTCTGATTATTCCAAGACTGGTCAAATAGATTCCTTACCTCAGATAAGATGTTCTCCAAAAAGATTATTCCAATTCCTGATCGCCATTCCAAATATCGATCGTGTTTATTGATCCAACGCTGGGTGGTCGAAAGACATATTCCACGCTGTTCTGATGGTGGGCGATGACTGCAATAGGCTCGGATTACATGCCTGACAAGTAAAATGTGGAATCCGGACTCTTTTTTTCCCATGCGTTTCATTCAGTCCAATCCAATGGGGTGCAGTACCATCCGGAGAGACGATAGGGGGCGGTATTTTCCCAATTCGAGCTCAGAGGCTAGATTGATGAAATATGAATGGAAATCGCTAATAAAAAAAATAACGATAAAAAAACGGCATATCTCGTTTCTGGCACTCAACAGTTGGCATGAAATAACAAATTATGCCGTGGCTGGCACTCAAAGTGTTAACGCATGGCGGCCAATAACGAGTATACTCGTTATTGGCAAGTAATGTGTTAAGACAGCGTAGCCCCTTTCGTGACTGTGATGCACGCCAACAAGGTTTGGCCGAGTGAATCCACAGTCCCTTGCTCCCCCATAGGAAACCACCCTATTTTACCTCTGAAGAACTGGTCCGACGTGAAACGTTCATTATACAAGTATCGCAGAGACATTTCAAAGGTACTCACAGTTGCACAAGGGTCTTGGACAGAGAAATGCAATGGTTTGAAAGCTCTGCGTTGCTAATAAGCTTTGGATAAAATAATTTTTAGAAACGTGAAAACAGCGAAGAATGTATGGCTGCTCTCCCCCGAACGCCGCAATGAGGAGTAGGGTATATCTGCAGAGCCGCACTGCCATCTCGGTGATGTTTACACGTTTATAAAACGTATTTAAAATGTCAACGCCGAGCTTTCAAACTATTGCGTTTCTCTGTCCAAGACCCTCGTGCAACTGTGAGTACCTTTGAAATTTCTCTGCGATACTTGTATAACGAACGTTTTGCGTCGGACCAGTTCTTCAGAGTTAAAATAGGGTGGTTTCCTATGGGGGAGCAAGGGACTGTGGATTCACTCGGCCAAACCTTGTTGGCGTGCATCACAGTCACGAAAGGGGCTAAAGACAGCGGGAGTTGTATAGTTCTTCCAGAGAGGGGAGAGGGCATCTGATGATTTTCTGGGCCAAGTTGACGACCCTCTGGAGTGCCTTCCTCTCTGCGGCTGTGCAGCTGTGCAGCTGAGGAACCACGCATTATTACAGTAGGTGAGGATGCTTTCCACGGAGCAGCAGTAAAAGGACACAAGCAGGTATTCTCTGAGGTGGTATTTTCTGAGTATTTCTTAGGAAGTAGAGTCTCTGTTGTGCCTTCTTCACAATCGCCTTGGATAACTGAATAATTCAAATAAATGTCACGCTTCTACAGTCGGTATCTCGGCAGACACAGAGCTATTAACACTTTGAATGCCCAAAACGACATAACACGTGTTAGCAGCCCGCCCCCTGAATGCCCACCACGACAATTAGCGTGATTTTTTTTTTATTAGCGATCTGAATTCATATTTCATCAACCGAGTCTACCGTTGGGAAACCAGCCCCACCAGGCGCTCAGATGTGAACAAAGCGCCCCCTATCGTCTCTCAGATGGTAATGCACCCTTTTGGAATGGACTCAATGAAAATGGATGAGAAAAAAAAACTCCGGAATCCACATTTTACTTCTCACACATGTACCCCGAGACGCTCGGAGTCATTGTGGACCATCAGAACAGCGTGTAATATGTCTTTACAGTACGTAGCATTGGATCAATAAAAGGATACATTTTTGGAATGGCGATCAGGAATTGGAATAATTTTTTTGGATACCATCTGATCGCAGGTAAGGAATCTATTTTACCAGTCTTTTCACGGAGATATAAGCTTTTCCCCTATGTGTGATATGGCTGTTTGGCTGTGCAAGCGATCAGGAACTAAGATAATCGTACACATATACTATCGATAATCTAGCGTTTATTTGAAAACGATTCATAAATAGGCCGAAAAATTACAACCTTCTAGAATATTCCAGTACAGGGCGTTTATCACAGATTCTTTTTATTTTCCATGAAAACGAGGGCTTTTACAAAATGCAATAAAACGGAAATGAACCGATAAAAAAACAATCCGCTTCGACAATGTTGACTGGAAAATGAGTCATTGATAAGCGACGGGCAGATTAGACACATAGCCATAATTTAAAACATAGATTAGGCGATATTAACGCTAACATTGAAGTGGTTGATGGGCATTCAAGGGGGTAAAAAGGAAAAACACGGCCGGCTCTGAAAGTGTTAATCATCATTAGTTTGGAGGGTCAGAATAACACCACAACTGGACTGCAAAAAGGATTTCCCAGTTATCGATCGCCATCTGGTAGATCCATATGTCCATTGGCTGATGATATATTCCTTTACTGCATACTGAATTCGGCGTCGCAAAAGGTATTCCATGCTACACGCATAGATTCAGCCTAGCAGGAAAATCCATTCAAAGTCAAAAAATAAATAAAACACGTTCTGCCACAGGGAACACTGCATTATCGAGACAGCGCCCCTACGAGGATCTGGCCGGTAATGCACTTTTCCGAATTCCAAGAGTAGGGTAAATCTGCAGTGCCGCAGGGTGACATTGAGTGGGATATTACAATGGAATAAAAGCCAAAACAACCTTGCCTCGGACATGTCCGTGGTTGGCCGTCAACCATTGGATCCGAAACACGGACATGTCCGTGGTTGGCCGGGAATGTGTTAAACAAGTCAAGAAGAAACATCACAATAAATCAAGAACAGAAAACCCACCATGAAATCCAACATAAATGTAAAATAAATAAATGCAGACGGTCAGGTGGCGTAGCGGAGATTGCGCTCGTCACCAATGCAAGAGGCTGCGGTCTCGACTCCCGGAGTCAGCATTGCCTTGGCTTGGGCTGATCGTCATACTAACTCGTTTTTGGCTGAGTTAGGGGGAGGGCAGGTCATGGGTGGGTATCTGGCGTTGTGGACAGCGACACCTACAGGTCAGGTCTGGGCACTTGCTCAGCGGAGGCAGGACTTGATGAAGGCAGCGTGACCTCCCACGCGTTACACTTCACCAATGAGAGTCCTCGCTGCCAGGTGAAAAAAGAGTCACTGGCTGTCGCCGCACGTGTCGGAGGAAGCGTGCTGATGACTTCAGGATTCCCTTGTACCGACCAGTAGGAGAACATGCGCACAACAAACAGGTAGGGGAGGGGGGGAATTGGCACAACGACTAAATTGGGACGGGGAGAAAAACAGAGAAAAATCAGAGAAAGAGAGGATACAAAATAAATAAATTATAAATAAATAAATGCAACACTCCCAGACATACCCCAGCGAAGGTAAGGAAAAACTCACAAAAAACCTATAGACCAATAGGAAAAAATCACCACAGGCAATGTGGAGCAGAGAAACGTTAAAAGCGCCGTTCAAAGGGGGATCCCCCTTCTTGGATGTCGGTGATAGTAGTGCTATGGATGATCGATGGGTGGAGGATAAAAGGCTATCTAGCCTAAAGAGACTTGAAACCTCTCCATCTGCAGAAGTGTAAGAGGCCTGACATTTTTAAAGGAAGGAGAGGAACAGATGGTTTTGTATCACAATTCTTTTTTTATTTAACCCTCTTATCCATCGGGCAAGAATGGGGCTAGTTTTGCATAAGATCACCTGACGGTTGCATACCCAAAGTAATTTGCGATTTATTCTTATTCTTATGCATGAGTCTGGTCTATTTTGAAAGGAAACATTCTGAACTAAGAATCACTCTGTGCTAAGGGGCGGCTAAGTGGCGCAGTGGGCAAGGCGCTCACCACTAATTCAGGAGATGCTGGGTTCGAGCCCAGCTCTCTGCATTGCTACCAGCTTGGCTGGTTGTTCATACTAACACAATTGGCAGTGTTAGGGGTGGAAAGCTGGTGGGTGGGGATCGGACGTTGTGGACAGCGACTCCTACAGGTCGGTTGGTGCGCCTGCGCAGCAGAATCAGGAAGCGACAGGGGTGGCGTGCAGACCATCGCCATGCAGACCATCGCCGCTGAGAGATCGCGCTGTGCAGGTGAAAAGATGCGACGGCTGCCTCCTTGTGTACCGGAGGGGACACGTGATGCAAGGCTTCGTCTACATTGCAGCCGGCCTGTGGGAGGCATGGCCTAACAGCGTTCGAGACAGGGGAGGGTAGAATTGGACAATACGAAATTGGGATGGGAGAAAAATTGAAAATGGGAGAAAAAGTTGATACAAAAAAAAAGAATCACTCTGTGCTAGGGGTGTAAAGGTACACATATCCGTACCGAACCGTTTCAGTGTGTACCGTACCGTACCGAACGGCTGTGTAGTGTACGAATTAATACAACGGTATGTTAACTACTAACGACGTCAAGAGCCTGGGTGTAATCTTTGACCCAGAGCTCAAATTCGACCGGCAGGTAAATGCCGTAGTCAAATCATGCTTCTTTCAACTCCGCAACATCAGTAAAATTAAACCAATCCTCTCACCCGTTGACCTGGAAACGGTAGTCAATGCATTCATAACCTCACGCCTTGACTACTGCAATGCCCTCTACACCGGCATCAGTCAGACAGCCATGTCCCGCCTCAAAATGGTCCAGCACTCTGCAGCTAGGTTCCTTACCGGTACCAGAAAGAGAGAGCACATCACACCAGTCCTAGCCTCCCTACACTGGCTCCCAGTCCCATTTAGAATAGACTTTAAAATCCTCCTCCTCACCTTTAAAGCACTATCGGGTGCAGCACCCTTATACATCACCGAACTCATCACCCCCTACGCAGCACCCAGGTCACTAAGATCCTCCAACCAGGCTCGGCTGGTCCCCCCCCCGCACCAGACTCAAAAAGAGAGGCGATCGCTCCTTCAAGGCCGTGGCCCCCAAGCTATGGAACCAGCTTCCCCTGGAGATCCGATCTGCCCCCTCACTGGAGACATTTAAGGCCCGTCTAAAAACCCACTTCTATTCCCTGGCCTTCAATAAACCCTGATTCTCCCACACCCTAACTCACACACTCCCATGTAATTTTATCCTGCCCCCTCCCTCTTGTATCTCTTATTATGCTCCTCTGTCCCCTGTGTGCTACTGTACTTTGTGTTCCCCTATTCGTGTGTTGTCTTACTGTCCTACTCTCTGAATGTACTGTCTTGTCCTGCTGTGCCTTTTTATATTTTTGTATTTGTGTATTTTATATTAGGACATTGATTTTAAGCTCTGATTGTACAGCACTTTGGTTGGCTCTTGGGCTTTTAAACGTGCTATATAAATAAATTACTTGACTTGACCGCCCACCGGGGGCTGTTTTTTCACAATCTAATATAATTATTATTATATATATATATTTAAGTCGATTATTAATTTCAATATAGAATATATTCGTTGACAGCCCTAGAAGTACAATTAGTTACTGCACACTACACCTGAGTGGAACATGGAAAGCCAAACTTTCCCCCACTGTACCAAAAACCTGTACAGAACCTTGACTTCAAAACCGAGGTACGTACCGTACCGTGGTTTTTGTGTATGTTACACCCCTACTCTGTGCCAATGTAATAGAGTTACAGAGGTTTGAACACTGAAATTAAAGTTTTATTTACTCACGTATTTGTTTACTTGCAAACGGATGCCTGTTTTTGAGTTCCAGCTGAGAGGTAGGAGCTGGAAAACACAACGGTTCAATAGCCTGAAGTCTTATCTAGTACAGGTCCAAAGTTGATAACAATCCCATGGAAAATTTGTGTTACACATGTTTTTGTAATGTTTGTATCTGTAATAATTCGGCAAAATGGCTGACCGGCGTAATTCATTTAGACGGGCCAGAAATGAGCAAAACAAACAACTTCTCCATGATAGGTATATTCAGTTAATTAAAGTCTAATATTTTATATCCAGCTCTTCTCATGAGTGCATAGGTCTCTGGAATGTGGCCATTAGTGGGTCGAGTGACCACGCCAAGCCCAGAAATACATTGACCTGTGTGACCTAATGCATGGCTGTATTCAGGCACAGGCCAGGTTTATACTATGAGGAGCAAACCAGATTCATCCTTAGACTACTACCATATACGACCAAGCCTGTCTGATCATCTATTTATTAACCAGTGGCTCGCTAAATTTGGAACCCACATAGTGTTTAAGCCATGATTGTGTCATCATTCTAGAGCCTTGCAGCCCCCATGGAGGGCTGTGGTCTCCAGGACTGTTCCTCGTTCTCTATGTTCCTGTCAATAAATACCATTGATTGACTTCACCTTCGTCTCCTGAATATCTGTCCAGCTGGCTCATCATATCAATCCAAAGAACTCAGTTTTATACTATCATCCATCTTCTGTCCCTTTAGCGTAGGAATCAGCCATCTTGTAATATACCGTTATCTCCAGAATTTCATTGGCTACAAAAACCGTCAATCATTTTCTCCGTCAGAGGTGAGTGGTCTGTTCATGACAAGGCAAAACCGGACGTGGTCACTTGTCCTAAACTGACGCTTGTTGGTTGTTTGGTCTTATAACCTCAAGATTGGAAGCACATAATAGGTAGAGTAGGGTGTCATTAGCTTTCCGACAATGTGTTGGTTGATTGGCAGCCCAAAGCCGGCAGATGAGGGCAAATTTCTGCAACGTGTTCGCGTGAGAATACACAAACACACCATCATATAGCTCTCCTCCTTTTCTTTTGTGGGCTCCTATCAATGTCTCTCTCTGCATCTTATCCAAATAGCCATTTTAGGATAGGAAATATATAAATAGATACAGAGGATAATATGCAGATGCGTTCGCTTGAGAAAACTACCAATCTAGATTTCAAGATTCTATGCCTTACTTCCACACACTGCCAGCCAGCCTGTATTCAACAGAGAAATACACTTTCAAGTTTGACGGAGAGAAGAGAAACTGGAGACCGGTACAGCCACTCCCCTCCGACAAAATGTTAGTTTTTTCACACCGCATGGGGAAAAAATAGCTGGACTGTAACGTTCTGGGTTCTTGGCTTAGGAACCCAGCTGTCATTCTGGAGTTATTTCACCTGGTGGTTGGTATTTGCACATTGTTGGTGGTCATGCCCCATTCCTGATGTGTCACTGATTGAAACTTCACCACTGGTTGCTGTCATGAGCTGTCAATTACCTGTCACTGATTATTGATTGGAATGTGTGGTATTTGGACTATTTATTCACTCTCTGTTCCCTTTATATTTTGTCGAGGCTTCAGATATCCGTACGTGTGGAAGGAGCTGGTCAGAGTTAGCTGATCCTCTTGCTGTTCACTTATCTTCTCGGCACATCCTAACAGCGCAACGGGCCTGTCCCGGGTTTTCCTCGTCTCGTGACAGCGGGCCGAGGGACGTCGCGCGACGGTTAGCAGTCGAGCTAAGTCGTGCACAGGTAGGGCCTGCGCTATCAGGCATTGATACTAGCATGAGTAATACTGCTCGTTGTCCCGTGAGACAACCGAGTGATGTATTGGCGCGAGGGGCAGGATATTTGGGAAAACATGGTCGTCATGACTCTTTTTTGGGTGTTTTTCCAACTATCCTAGAGCGCGCGGCTAATGCCAATGATACAATGCTGGGACGCCGTTCTCTTGTTCCCCGCCGTGGGCTGTCGCCACTTTTCCCTCCTCTTAACCGTTTCATTGCTGAAGGTCAATCGGTGTCTAATGTGGGGGGTTTTGCTGAGGCTTATTTACCCTTTATACGGGTGGATGGGCTGACGACAGGGCGCAAGGCAGGTGTGCCGTGGCTAGAGGGCCAGGTAGAATCGGTCCTTTGCCCTGGCATGGTTGAACGGTATCCCACCCAGAAGCCGACGCCAGAGGGCGAGTCGGCCCGGCAGGTGGCTGAGTGGGCTGATGAAGCTTATACCGCCGCAGGATGGAATTTAGCGGCGACCAGTAACATTGCTCAGTTGGCTGCTTTTCTGTCCACAATGGTGTCGGGTAGTGGGGCCTTAGGGCCAGCCGACGTCGAAAACATTGCGCATGTTTTTGAGGTTATACAGCTTTTAACCCAGCCACAAGCTATAACTGCAGGGAGGACTAGGATGCTGTCAACGCTTGTTCACAGACATCTTTGGTTGGAGCAGTCTTCCCTTGAGGAGGAGATAAGGCTTCCCCTCCTCAGGGCTTCCCTCTCCGCAGAGGGACTGTTTGGTCTTTCCGCAGGAGCGCGGGCGGTATTTGACCTAGGCCCCACACCGCCTCACACCGCGCAGCCAGAGGTGAGGGCGCGGCCTTGCCCCCGACCAGTGGCCATGTTTCCCCCGCCTGAGGTACCCTGGGCACAAAGACAACAGGTGATCACAAGGCCGACAGCCTTGGCGGCCGAGGGATCGGCTACATTAGATGAGCACGCCCTGAAAAACCGTCGCCGTCTAGCTGTGTCTAGCACGCTCTCCGGTCACTCCCCCCCTCCAACACCAGCGGGATACGGGCTCTGATTTGTTCCCTTTGGCTGCGGGCCGCGTACCTTCAGCGAAGCGCAAGCGGCCCAACGTTTCGCTTCTCATGGGGACAGGGGCTGACACCCAGTTGCTAGCTAGGCCTGGGTCTTCCTGTGAGAATGCTGTACTGTCAAGCGGCTCCCACGCCACACGTTCTGCGTCTGTTTGGTGAGCCTGGTGTTGTGTCTGTCGACGGAGAAGGTTGTCAGCGGGGGAACTCGAGGCCCAGGAGGTCGCAGCCCCGCCCTTGCCAGGCCGGGTATCACGTTAGTGCCTCCCCCGACCGGAAGACCGGCGGTGGTCAGTCAGGCACGCATGGTTTGGGTGGTAGTAATATCACTACAGGGCTACGGTGTGTAGGAACCCACCCTATCGGGCAGTGTGGGGACCACACGCCTTGCATGTCCAGCTGCAGAGCAGGTTTTCCTCAGCAGTACATGCCGGGAAGATGTTCAGTGGGGGAGCTTATGTCACCCAGTGTGATGGCCGCTCCCCCCGTATCAGACCGCCCCTTTCTGTCGGGGTCCCCCGTTGGGTGCGATTGCCTCGTTGGTAGTGTCAGGGTGCGATATCCCGGCTCCACGGGACACCCTGCTTGTGCGGTTGGCGAGTCCAGGGTTGGCAACGCACAGCGGGTGGGACCGGGCCTCCTATCTACGGTTCCTGGCGGACCAGTGCCAGTTGGCGGCGGGTGCGCTTTGGGTTTATCATCACGTATGGCTACAACAGTGCCATATGTCGAGGTGGATGGAGAGAACGCTGAGGCAGAGACTTGTGTTGCAGTTTGCACAACCCCACCCTCCGTTTTTGGGTTTGGTACAGACCCTATTGTCAGGGTCCGCAGCAGTGACAGCTCTGGCCGACAAGATCCAATCTCTGTTGGCGAAGCAGGCCATCGTCGTGGTCCCAAAGGAGGATGCGATGCGTGGCGTTTACTCCCGGTATTTTCTAGTACCCAAGAAATCGGGAGGTGTCAGACCTATTCTGGATCTGTCTGCGTTCAATCGGTTGATTGTGGCGAGACGGTTCAGGATGTTGACCGTCAAACACCTGGTAGGCGCTGTCAGAGTGGGAGACTGGTTCACCTCCATAGACCTGAAGGATGCGTACTTTCACATCCCGATCTTCCCTCCTCACAGGAAATTCCTTCGCTTCCTTTTTCAGGGTGTAGCGTACGAATACCAGAGGCTGCCATTCGGCTACTCTCTGGCCCCTCGCACATTCACCAAGTGCGTGGAGACCGTGCTGGAGCCTCTACGTCGTCAGGGGATACAAATTATTTTCTACCTCGACGACATTCTGCTCCTCAGCCGGTCGGAGGAGGTCGCCAGGTCTCATACCAGGCTGGTGGTGGAATTCCTCACCAGTATAGGTTTTGCTGTGAACTGGAAGAAGAGTACTCCTCTTCCCAGTCAACAGGTGGAGTACTTGAGCTTGGTTCTAAGCTCAAGGCCCATGAGGGCAACCCTCTCAGAGCAACGGCGAGAGGATATTCTCAGCTCGCTCAGGAGGTTCCGTCCTGGCAGGACGCTTACGGCACTGTCTGTGATGCGCCTGCTCGTTATGATGGCATCTGCTCACTCTGTGGTCCCTCCTGGCCTCCTCTTCATGAGGAGGATACAGAGGTGGTTTTCCAGTATGAGAAGAGACCCGGTGAGAGACAAGTGGAAGCAACTGAAGGTTCCCATGTCAGTACTGGGAGATCTCGACCACTGGGGGAGGACTGGTACCCTCACCAGCGGGATCTCCATGGGCAGCAGGCTATCACATGTCACGGTCTTCACCGACCCCTCCCTCACGGGATGGGGGGGGGGGACGTGTCGGACCAACGCAGTAGGGGGCAGCTGGACGTACCATGCTGCCCGGTCTGCACTGCATATCAATGTGTTGGAATTAGTGGTCTGCAAGGGCCTTGAAATTAAGCCTGTGCCCAGCCCGAGCCCATGACGTTCAGGCCCTGCCCGACAATAAGCCAGACTGTAATGCAACATTTGAAGCCCTAGCCCGAATGAAAACCCAAATATATATATATTTTTTTTATATTCGAAACACGGTTTTATATGAACTTAATAAATAAACAAAAACAAAAATGTCCAATAGGTCTGCCTAAACAGATAGGCACATATCGCGCTGAAAACTAACAAGCATTATATAGCCAAATATAAATTTTTGTTTTTGTTTTAGATATTCAAAACACTGTTTATATATTAACCCTTTCTCTGCCACCACTTTGATCATCCTAAACCATTCTCTGCCAGCGCTATTTGTCTATGGAGATGTTCACCTTCTTTGCAGGGCTATAACTTTTTAAATTGTATTGCTAAATTGACATTACTATGGCCCATTCAACATCAATTATCTATCGTTCAGGATGTAGGAACGTTTTTGCTTTTTCATTCACACATTCATATGAAAATACCGTCTAGAGCAGCAGTTCCCAAACTTTTTTGGCCGTGCACCCCACGTAAATTACATGCTGATCAGGGCTTGTTATGATAGCCATCCACCCGGTCAATGAATGTGGCTACTGAGGCTAACATGGTTATTGGTAATCAATAATCAGAAACGACGTCCCCCCCCCCCCCCTTTCATGCATTCATGGTGGACCATCAATACCAATCATATGCAGTTTGAGTTTTAACTGTAGCTTCTGTATATCCTATATGTATAGCTAGCCATACCACTGAAGAAGGACATTAGTCCGAAACATGTCTGCTTTGATTCAGGCTGCCAATTAAAAAAACATTGAACCTGTGAGTGCTGGTCCGGCTATCCTGCTTTGTTATGCTTCTGTATATCCGAAATGCCATTGGGTTTAACATTAGTAGCTTAGCGGCCTGTATCTCGCCTTCCAGGAAATAGCCTAGCCGAAATCCCTTATAACGCTTATATTCAAGACGCTATAAAATGAGAATGTATTGATGAAAAAATAATTTCTTTAAGCCATTTTGAAGGGACGGTTGAAGGTGTCAATTGACAATGAGAATGGACAGATAGCAATACTATAAAGTATAGATTTAGCTCTACAAACAGCCCCACGGACTGTGCAAGTCTGTTTAGAAATGCCGTTTAGCGTGAGATTAGACGGATCCAAGTGGCCGGGAAAGTGTTAAGCAAGCAGGGAAGGTAAATGTAAACATACCATTGGGCTATCATGTTCCTGGTCTGATTGCAGCTAACTCACTAAGCACAATGAGCTGACTCAATGACTGACTGAATGAGCTGGGGTTTCAATGCAAGTCCTCTGGGTTGCCCCCATAGATGCCAGATGGTAAACCAGTCAAGCCCTCCCATGCTGCCCGCATAGATGCCTGATATAAATTATTATCTTTTTACCCCTAAAGTTCATTTAATTTCAATTTACTTTTGAAAATAGTTGCAAGGAGTACATTGTATCATTTAGGGGACATTTAAATTATACCATTTGTTTTAGATAAATAATATATGTAATTTTGAGTCAATAAAATACATTTGGCTCTCTTTTCTCCTAAAGAGTTCGACAGTACGTGTTCCCCCCCCCCATATGCCTGATAGCTCAGCTGTTGGAGCGGGTACGTCGGGAGCGCAGGACTTTGATCCTGATCGCGCCGGACCGGGGCACGGCTGTGTGGTTCCCGGTCCTGATCCAGCTCTTGGTAGCCCCACTGTGGCCTGTTCCATGGTCGCCGCGGGCCCTCTCTCAGGCACGTGGATCGCTGTGTCTGTTCCCTGTTCTGGGGCAGCCATTGAAGGTTTGGCTGCTGAAAGGGTGAGTCTGGAGGGGATGGGTCTTAACTCTACTGTGGTCGACACTAGGGGTGGGACAATACATCAATCCAGATCGATATATCGATCTATTATCAATAATCAAATAGGATCGATGCAATGTAAAAAGATCGATTCATATTGCGATACTCTTATTTTGAAAATCCCATGGAGTGTCGTATCCGCTCGGCTCGGATCAAGAGCACACATTAGCGTCTAGAGCGTCACTAGAGCAAGGCTAGTGTGTCTATTCTGCGACCCAAAACATGTCCCTGCTGTTTTATTCCGCAACGGGTCAAATGCATCTAACCTGCTTTGCAATCCTCGTCATTCCATTATGCCCACTTCGCGTTAAAGATCGAAATTAACGTTAACGTTAGCGTAAGCTAACAACAAGTTAACCCAGAGCCATAGGCAGAGAGAAGAGGGGACTGGGAAGGAGGGTGCATTCTCGAGACAGCGCCACTACCAGGATCTGGCCGGTACTGCACCTTCGGACTCCCAATATGCCTTTTCCAGTCAAAATACAGCTCTGTGACAGTGAATAGGATATTAACACTTTCGGGGCCACTTGGATGCGTCTAAAATTACTGTAGACGGCCAGCATATCATAATAGACTTAGACTGTCCATTTGCATTGTCAATTGAGACCATAAACCGTCCCTTCAAAATGGCTTAAAGAAAAAAAAAATCAGCAATACGTTCTCATTTTATAGCGTCTTGAATATAAGCGTTATAAGGGATTTCGGCTGGGATATTTCCTGGAAGGCGAGATAAAGGCTGCTAAGCTACTAACGTTATATCCAATGGCATTTCGGTTATACAGAAGCTAAAGCTAAAACGCAAACTGCATATGATCGGTATGATGGTCCACCACAAATGCATGAAAGGGGGGGGGGCGGGGGACGTTGTTTCTGATTATTGATTACCAATAACCGCGTTAGCCTCATTAGCCTCATTCATTGATCGAGTGGATGGCTATCAAAACAATGCCTGATCAGCGTGAAATTTACGTGAAAAAGATCTTACCATGGGCCGGTTGGATCCCCCGGAGCATTTCGATCATTATCGAGTTATCGATCGCCATCTGGTAGATCGATATGTCCATTGGCTGATGATAAATTCCTTTACTGCATAGTGAAATCTGCGTCCCAAAATGTATTCCGTGCAACAGGCTATAGGGATCGCTTCAGGTCAGTAGAAAACAGCATTGGAAATCCAGAAAAAAAAGACAACTTCTGCCACAGTATTATCGAGATAGCGCCCCTAAGAGGATCTGGCCGGTACTGCACTTTTTCGAATTCAAAGAGTAGGGTACATCTGCAGTGTTGTATATTTTCAATGTTTTAGCTCATTTTGATTTAAATTGTATAATTCCCATTTTAAAATGTTTTAACATGGTATGTTTGGTATCCTTTTTTCAGCACAGCCTCACATACTGTATAATACTGTATATACTGTATACTGCATAATGTACAACACAAAACACAAAATCGGATTTGAGAAAATGTGTTCTTTTTACTATGAACCAATGCAAACATATTCAATCAAGCATATAAAACAGTGGAAATGCACCCTCAGGTAGCATATTTACATAAACAAAAGAGAACAGGACAGAATTAAATTAAAAAGCAATTATTTTCTCCATACATAGGTAATAAACCCAGACAAAATTTTTATTCTGAACTGGAAAATCTCACCATCATGCTTTGCTTTTTTAGAAAGAGTCAGTAAAAAAGTAAATAAAAGTAAAAAAATATATAAAAATAGTGCATCATTATGGAATGTAACTAAAGTAATGTGCAATAAAAATACTTGTAATAAAAAATAAAAAAGTAAAAGTAAAGAGGAATATTCAATATACATATATACACTATATAGACTACACACATATATGTGTGTGTGTGTGCGACATTGTACTGTGCTGTACTGTGCTGTCCTGTATGTGCTCAACTGTGCCACACTTCGAAACAGTTTCTGGCAATGACGAGACAGAGGGCTACATCACAGTGCTTGCATTTCCAGGGAGTCAGGGTCCTTTTCCCCCCTTTGTGACACTGCTGGCAGATCCTGCGGCCATGTGTGGCTTTCTGTCTGACGTCCTGTGTAAGTGCGGCGATGGCAACAGGGAGATGCTCTACCTTCCTGTCAAGAGGAGCTAGTGTGATGTCCACACCACACAACTCACACACCATCACGCACAAGAAGTCCTTGTGAGTCATGTTTTGCCTTACTGATTTTGCCTTACTGATTTCACAGTGGAGGATGTAGGCGTTGGTGCTTGCGATGTCCACAAAGTGGAAGAACATGGTCCGGTACCAGCGGGCAGTTCTGCGGTGTGTGGAGTAGTACTGGATCAGCTGGTCTGAAAGGTCAACTCCGCCCATGTGCTTGTTGTAGTGAATGATGGGGTTGGGACAACGAAACGACTTGACCATCCAGTGCCCATGCTCCTTCAAGATTCAAGAGATTCAAGAGATTCAAGAGTTTTATTCATCACATACATACCAGGCATACAGTGAAATGCGGGTGGCCATTGTGCAATAATACAATAATAATAAAATAGACATAATAAACAGGTATAAAAATACATAAAGCATATACCTTTACTCTCCTCTGGACCGTGTCTGTAGGTTGAAGGACCGCTGGGTGGATGGTGGAGCACACGGACACCTAGACAGAATAGAATAGAATAGAAAATAAATGAATCATCCACAGGGATATTTTACACTACAAATCGCTCACAGTATAGGAGTACATACCTCCTTTGTGTTCAGCCACTTGGTGAAGACCAGGGACCCCTCTCTGATCCATATAATGGAGCCTCTCTCCGACTTCTTGGTGAGGGCATTTGGTCTGCCCTTGGGACACCCTCTCCGGATCTCCCTGTACGTACCACAGGCTCCAAACTTCATGGCATGCAAGTCCATGAACAGCTTGGGACTGGTGTAGAAGTTGTCTACATAGATGTGGTATCCAGTCCCAAGGTACGCTGGCTGAATAATAATAATAATAATAATAATAATACATCGATTAGGTATAGCACTTTTCCAAATGCTCAAAGATACTTTACAGAGCAAAATAAACAATACAGTTTTAGTAGAAAAAATATTATACCTGAATGAGATCGACAACGGCATCATAGGTCAGCCCGTGTTCAGTTGTTGGCACTTGTTGTTTGCCGATGTAGACGTTGAAGTTCAGAGTGTAGCCGTTATCGGACTCCGCCAGCACAAACAGCTTGATCCCCCGTTTTGTTGGCTTGTCCTTCATGTACTGGGTAGATAGATAGATAGATAGATAGATAGATAGATAGATAGATAGATAGATAGATAGATAGATAGATAGATAGATAGATAGATAGATAGAATCGTTTATTGATTTAGAATGGCAGGAGAATGGAATAACATATATACATTTGAACAGGTATACATGTGTGGACGTGGTGTTTGTAGTGTCAGGATGTGTGGTATAAAAAGAAAAAAATACTTGGGGCATGCCAGTATGCGCCTTTGTCGCCACCATTCGCTCATCCACCACCAGGTCTTTCTTTGGGTGGTAATGGGCCTTGCAGGAATCAAGAATTTCATCCATCAGAGGCTTGATCCTGGACAGAACAAAGTCACGAATAAGAATAACAAAACAAATTGCCTAAGAATAAAATAGGCCTAAGAATAAGATAATAATAGAGGATGTGCCGGGACAGCTTGTCATACTGTGGTGTTCCCTTCTTAGCGTCATTGGTGTCATCATCCACTGGATCGCTCATGTGGAGGTTCCATAGGATTGACCTGAAGTCAAAGTCAGCTTTATTGTCGCTTCGCATAACATAGGACACTATAAACATAAGTAACATATGGGACACGATGTACATACACTATACAAGACTATAAATTATACCTGTATCGGTCCCGGAACATGACCAGTCTTGGAAATGGCACAGATAGTATGTGCTGTACTTTGCAGTAGTCCGGGATGGCAGGCAGATGGAGGAGCGCCGTGTACAACTGCAGGCCGATGAATTTGGACATCTCATCCGCGTCGACATCCACCCACTTGTGCTTCTGGCCCTAAGCTTTCCGTCTCGCAGCATACTTGTTCGTGTTGTCAGCCACGGTCTTCATTGAACCTAGGGAGAAAAACAACATAAACCGATCTTTAGGCGAGTATGCTGCGTGGGCATCCAGCTGGGGTCTTGGGGGCCTGCGAGGCATGAAACGGCTGACTGGCGGGGCTTGGTCAGGATCCTTTTCAGTCTTCCAGGGTGTCAGATCTGCCTGGGCTGGGGGTCTTCGCCTGGCCTTGGTTGTAGGCTGCGCACGTCTGCAAATAAATGGCACACACATTGTACATATAAAACATTGCTCATTTATCACACTACAACAGTGCACACACACTGTATATACGCTCTCAACATTCCATTCTGTATATATTGCAAAGTCTGCAAACTGAGTAATAAAAAAAGCTATAAACAGCCATAATAAGCACTAACTTCCATAATAAGTCTGTCTTACCTGTCTGGGTCATTTGACCTGGCCGGGCCCCGCCTGGCTGGGCTTTTCCGCCTTGTCCTTCCGGTCCCAAGTTGTTCTGGTATCTCATCGCTGTGTAGACAATGACTTTTATGAACAGTTGAACAGTAGATCATACAGCAAGCAACCCTTTTATTTAGTTTCTTACCTGGTCCTGATCAACACAAAGAAGTGACCCCCCCACCCCAGTTGTGGCCATCAACGCAAAGAAGTGACCACCCCACCCCCCACCCCAGTTGTGGCCATCAACGCAAAGAGAGACACACACACACACACACACACATTCTGTATATTTCAAAGTCTGCAAGCAATAAAATAAAAAATAAAAAGCAATAACAGTCACCTGTCAGTCTCATGCATGGCTTCCCCAGCCTCCTCTCCTCTCCTTCCTCTCCTAGTCCCAGGCTCATCGTCTCTGTGTACAATGCCAGTAGAAATACATTATTTTCAACTATACTAAGTGTTACAAAGGGTCAGATTAAACCGAATATATATATATATTTATTGCTTGAGATCCCATGTATAATATTTGTATATCGTTTGATATCCCTTGTATATTCTTTGTACATATACACGGAATATCCCTTTACCTAGTACAGGCCAGACCATAATATTCGTTCTCCTATTGGACAGCGACCCCCTAGGCGCCACGGCCATACCCCCCAATGTCTAGTTCAAAGTCACCGCCAAGGCTTGTCTCAACATGCCCAGGTTTGCGCAGTAATACGAGACAGAACTGAGGTTGGCACTAGATTATTCACCTAACGTGTAAATACGTCGCAGGTGGATACAGCAGTTAGTTACCCTCAAACGAGTTAAACCAACAAGTTGAAGCCTTCATCACGAGTCAACGACCAAGTGAAGTGAGCAACCTTGCGTCTAAATAGAGCACTTAGAACCGCGTGCGAATAGGATAGTAAAAGTGTCAGAGCTTAGTGAAATAACGTCAAGTTCGACCTAGTTAATGTGGAGTACCGTGCACAGGAGAATCTACACCGGTGAATGCAGAGCTTTTTCCGGCTGGATTATTGCTGTGGTACTGTGGCTGCTGGAGCAGAGAACCGTCTACCCCCACTGCTGTGTGGGATCAACCCGTGAGGAGCATCCCTCGAGCCCGTCTCTAGGAGGAGGCTGGCTGGCTTTCATCCATGCTGTCCCGCATACTTGGATTATAGCTGCTGCTTTGTCTGCCGATCAAGGGGAGTATATGTACCGCCTCCCGTAGCTGGAGCTTATTGATTCCTCGTTGATCCAGACTTTTGCTCCCGAACATTCCTCTCCCCTGCTGGCTTACAACCGGAGGGAACCCCCCCCCCCCCCTAGTATCTCCAGCTGACCTACGAGTGTACATTATATAATTCTTATGCTACAGGTGGTATTAATTATCCCCTTCGTAATATGCTCATGGACTTACGCTCTTGACCTATTCATGCACATTCTTCGCCTTACAAGCGCAACTCTAATTCTTAATAAATGTAAGATAATCTTGGTGCTCTTCTAATAAATATTATAAACAGTACTTTCTTGTTAAGCCGTGTTATTGTGTGGGTGTTCATCTCATATACCTGTGTACTGTATGGCCAGTAGTAATGTACATAACGCAGTAGTGGTTTAATGATACCATACTTATTCAATACAGTCAGGGAATTGTACCCCTCAGTTACACTAAGTGTTTTATTCAAAAACTTGTGTGAGGTGTTTCCCAGACAGAACAGTAATGAGTGAGACAAGAAATCTGTACCTGTCGAGGACAAAGGATGGGTCCACGTCGGAGCCAGATTCTTCAGCAGAAATATCAGAGCCCGATTCCATGCCAATAAGTGCATCCAATTCCTCGTCATCATCGAAATAATTATCCCAGTAGGAGACGGCCCTCGGACGCGGTTCAGCTTGCCTCGTCATGATGCCAAAAATTGCTCCAAAAAAGTCAAAATATACTCAAACTTGCTCTGACAATCTCCGGACTGTTGTCATCCAACCACAAGGAAGAGTGAGTGAAACAGTCTAGAATGTTCTACTAAGGGGTAGGGCTGAGTCCGCAGCTTCCGTTTCCGTTTACCGTGTGACAATACGATCTTCCTAGCCAAAGTTATTCAACAAATAAAAAATAAATGTGGCACATTTTACGCATGCGTAAAAGTTTATTTAGCACAAATTTAAATTATCCTGGTTCAGTTATTTATTGTTTTATCAACACCAAATAAAAAGTAGCATGTAACTTCCGGTCTTATCATTCGAACTACATTGAAAAAAACCCGGAAAATGACTACAATTCCCAGGCAGACCACGGAAAACAATTGACGTCATTCTATCGCGCCCGCGATATCAGCGTCGCCGTAGAGTGGAATAAAAGCCAAAACAACCTTGCCACGGAGATATCCGTGGTTGGTCCTTTAAGCATGGATTCGAAACACGGATTTATCCGTGGTTCGTCCCCAATGTGTTAATATCGAAAAGAAAAAAGAACCAAAAACAGTGAACAGGAGGTCTATTTGTATTAAAAACAATAGATTGTTTTTCATTTAAATGTGTGGAAGAGCTCAAAAATAAAAATGTCAAATGATATTTCCATTGCCTTTTATTTTTTTATTTAAATGTTACTGATTGTGTTAAATGGGCATATAATATCATCTCATATCGATCGCAGGCCCCTGAATCGAATCGTATCGTGGCAGACTTTGTGATATCGGAAAATATTGTATCGTTGTCCAAAGAATCGATATTGTATCGTGATCGGGGTGATTCCCACCCCTAGTCGACACCATCCGGAACGCGCGCGCTCCGTCCACTATCGTGGTTTACGCGGGTAAGTGGCATGCTTTTCAAGAGTGGTGTGAGGTTGGGGGCCTGGATCTGGTCTCCTGCCCCCTGGACGCTGTTCTTTCCTTCCTCCAGTCTATCCTGAATAGACTGTCGGCCTCGACAGTGAGGGTATACGCCGCAGCTATATCCTCTTGTCATGTGGGTTTTGGGGGCGGTACGATGTTCAGCCACCCTCTCGTGAAACGTTTCCTGCTTGGCGCTCGGCGTCTCAAGCCTGTGGAACGTTCTCTGTCTCCGAGTTGGGACGGAAGCAGTCAGGGGACCGGCAGCTGGAGCACCGCTGGCCAGCGGGGGAGGAGAGCTGGGACTTCATGACAGAAGGGAGGACATCATCCGCGAGCCAAGGCTGCCACCTCCTGAACGCTATGGAGGAACGCCGGAGGGATGTCGTGAGTTTGTCACCCAGTGCTCTCTGATTTTCCAATTACAACCCAGCACTTTCCCCTCTCATATGTCTCGGGGTAGCTTACATAATTACTCTGCTCACTGGTCGGGCCCTCTCCTGGGCTACTGCGGAATGAGAGAATGGGTCGCTGATCTGCAACAATGTGGATGCATTTACCAGGGAGATGCGTCATGTATTTGATACCTCTCGGGTGATTTCCATATACGAAGCTGGCAGTCGACTCCTGTCCTGTCGGCAGGGCCGCCTCAGGGGGTGTGCGAGCAGTGCGGTCATACAGGGCCTCGCGTGAAGTGGGGCCTCGCACAAAAAAAAATAAAAGAAAAATATTTTTTATTTATTATTTTATTTATTATTTTATTTATTATTATTTTTTATTTTATTTATTTATTTTTGCGAGGCCCCCCTTCCCGCGAGGCCCCTTTTCATCACAGACCTAAAAACTAGTTTTGCTTATATGCTTATATATTTCACATTAGAGTCGTTTGTAGAATGTGTCTGACTTGTTCCTGGCTCTGCAGCTCTGCAGCAGACATACTCACTATTGGAGCTCTGGGGCTCTGCAGCAGACATACTATTGGTTTCAACGAAGGGAGGGGTTACATTATGTGTACGCCGGCGTGTGTCAGCTGCGTTTGACTATTTCGCGCGTGCAGCTTTGGAGGTTATGCTTAGTTATGCCAGCCAAGACGAAGAGGACGGTCATTCGGCAGATGGACTGAAGATGAAAGTTGTTGCATGTTAGACAGTTCAGTCAGGCTAGCCATGTCGGCTTAGCTAAAGGCAGGGACAGCTAGTTAGCTTTAGCTACGTTATAATATCGAGTGCTAACGTGTGGTTCAGTCGGGATAGCCATGATGATGTCGGCTAGTAGCTAGTTTAGCTAAAGGCTAACTAGCGTTAGCTAACCTAGAGAGAGCGCTTGCAGCATTGTTATGCCAAGATGAAGAGGACGGTCATTCGGCAGATGAACTTCGTCAACTCCATGCGGTTGTCTCCATCCTCTTGGACGTTTGGTGAGTTTTTAATGCACTCTATTCTATTCCCGCCGTGGATATATCTCTCTCTCTCTCTCGGGAGCCAAACGGGCCGGCTGGCTGTTGTAGCTAATGTTATATTGAGCCAAAGCGGGCCGGCTACCTAACGTAGCTAACGTTATATTGAGCCAAACGGGCCGGCTAGCTGTTGTAGTAGCTAAGGGTGTGTGGCCTGGTGTCAGTACCTGGCTACTCTATTTGCAGTTAGCCTATTTAGCTGATGTCGGCCATTGGCTCCTTGCTACTTTGTTTTCTCTGGTATAGACCATCTTCTCTTTGGATTTAAGTGTTGATCTTTGTCCTTTTGGATCTATGTATATTCATGTTGCCTTTGTGAAGTTATCTTTTCCTTCTGTTTTGTTCTTCCATTAAAAGTTGAATATCCTTTAGGGGCTCATCTTTGCTTATCTCTCTCATACATGCTCTCTCTCTAACACACACACACACAGACATGCTCTCTCTCTAACACACAAACACACATGCTCTCTCTCTCTCTCTCTCTCTCTCTCTCTCTCTTTCTAACACACACAGACATGCTCTATATCTCTCTCTAACACACAAAATGACATGCTCTCTCTCTCTATATTTATCTCTCTTTCTAACACACATAATGCATGCTCTCTCTCTAACACACACACACAAACAGACATGCTCTCTCTCTATCTCTCTCTTTCTAACACACACAGACATGCTCTATCTATCTCTCTCTCTTCAATTCAAATGGGCTTTATTTCACATTCTTGTATTTCTCCCAGTAGGTATGGGAGTTTTGAGTTATTGTCGATGTTTTCAAAGTCTCTTTGGGTGTTTGCAATTTGTGGGAAGTATGTCTTGGTATAGTGGGCAGGTTGTTAAGAAGTGGAGCTCGGTTTCCACCTCATCTTGTGTGCAGTGGGTCTGTCTTCGCTTGGGAGCCAGGTCTGCCTATGGCAGCCATTCTCGATGGCTAGGCTGTGCTCGCTGAGTCTGTACCTAGTCAAGGATCTTCTTAGTATTGGGTCAGTCACAGTGCTCAGGTATTCTGCCACTGTGTACTCTCTGTTTAGGGCCAAATAGCATTTCAATTTGCTCTGGTTTTGGGTTGTTTCTTTCCAATGTGTGTCTCTCTCTCTCTCTCTCTCTCTGGCCTTGCTCTGGTGGAGGGTCAGGGGCATTGCCGGGTCTGTGCAGCGATAACACTGTATATTGACTGTAGAACGGGAGCTCTCTCTCGCTCTCTCTCTTGCTATATGTTGACTGTATCATGCCCAGCCTCGGGCAGCGCTATTATTTAAGAATATGTTGACTGTATGGAAAAAAAACAGTTGCATTCGCACTGTTGCAGATTATGCGATCGATTTTCGCATAGTGGCTCGGGAGGCGGCCTGGCCGGAGGTTCCCTGCTGCGTACTGTTTGCTCAGGGGCTCTCAGTACGCATGCAGGACGAGCTGTCTACCTGTGAGCTACCCGAGCGCTTGGACTATCTCATTAATTTAGCCATAAAAGTCGATAATCGACATCGGGAGAGGGAGAGCGAGAGGGGAGCCTCGTCGCAGGCACTCTTCCGCCCCTCTTTCGGTGTTGAACCCCCCGCATTTTCCCACACTAGAGAGAGCCTGGGTGACGAACCAATGCAACTCGGTGCCCTCAGCCTGTCTGAGGCGGAGAGGCACAGATGCATTGAGGAGAAGCTATGTTTCCGTTGCGGCCGCACAGGGCATCGATTCTCCAACTGTTGGGAACAGTCGGGAAACGGGGGGGCCCGCTAGTGTCGGGGAGTTTACTAGCAGGTGGGCACTCCTCCTCAGTCACTGATGACAATCGGACTTTGTTTAATATCACAGTTGGGTGGGGGGATGTTGTTATGACCACTAGGGCATTGGTGGATTCTGGGGCGGCGGGTAATCTGATCCATGACGGGTTGGCAATTGAGTGGGGGGTTCCCTTAGAGACCCTAGAGGTGCCCATTCCCGTCCAATCTTTGGATGGGCAACCTCTGGGCTGTGGTCTCATTAATCAGCGCACCGGGCAGCTACGGGTGCAGGTGGCGGGTAATGGGTGGGAACTGTTAATTTTTTTTTTGTCATGTCTCCCTGCTCATTGATTGTGCTATAGGCCACCCCTGGCTTGCCTTACATAACCCCTGTATTAACACTAGCACAGCCGACAAGGGGTCAAATGACCCCTAGGCATTTTCAATAAATGTGTCCTTGTCACTCGGTCGAGCTCCAGCTCTGTCACTCAATGACTTTTCCTAAAAGTACCTCTTTTATCTGGCACGGTTTCTGAAATTTCAAAATGACTTCAGGAAAATGTAATTAGAACGTTATTCCACATATATGTTTACGTTTACGTTTAACGTTTAGTCATTTAGCTGACGCTTTTATCCAAAGCGACTTACAAGTTCTGTACGACAAGACAGCAAGAAGGGTACAACTCTATCAGCTGAGTAACAATGTTCATCAAAGTGTTGCGTGTTACAGTGTTGGTTAGTTTATTAGGACAAGTCAGGGTTAGATTATTATTTTTTTTTTTTTATTAATCATTTCAGATAATGGTTGAAGAAGTGAGTCTTTAGTCGACGGCGAAAGATTGGACGGGATTCGGCTGTCCTAACTGGGATGGGTAGTTCATTCCACCATTGTGGGGCAAGGACTGAGAATAGGCGGCTTCTCTTTGATGACCCTCCGGGAGCTTGGATAGGAGTAGGTCTGAGGCGGCCAGAAGATGCAGAGCGTAGGGGTCTTGAGGGTGTGTAGTTAGAGACCATTGACCGGAGGTAGGCGGGAGCGGTTCCCTTTGCCGCACGGTATGCTAGGTCGAGGGCCTTGAAGCGGATACGTGCAGCAATGGGGAGCCAGTGCAGGTCCCTAAGAAGTGGGGTGACATGGGCCGACTTCGGTAGGTTTGAGATCAGGCGGGCCGCTGCGTTTTGAATGAGTTGAAGAGGCTTGGTGGCAGTGGCCGGGAGGCCAGCTAGCAGTGCGTTGCAGTAGTCGAGGTGGGAGATGACTGTTGATTGGACGAGGAGTTGGGTGGCTTCTTTTGTCAGGAAGGGGCGTATCCTTCTGACGTTGCTCAGGAGGAATCTGCAGGTTCTGGTTGTCGCTGCGATGTGAGCAGAGAAGTTCAACTGGTCGTCGAGGACAACACCAAGGTTCTTGGCGGTCGGGGACGCGGTCACAGCTGCATTCTCGACTGTGATGGAGAGGTCGGTCAGGGGGGAGGATTTGGCCGGCAGGTGGAGCAATTCTGTTTTGCTTAGGTTCAGTTTGAGGTGGTTGGTCGTCATCCAGGCGGAGATGTCGGACAGACAGGCCGAGATCCGCTCAGAGACGTGGATATCTGAGGGAGGGAAGGAGAGGAAGAGTTGAGTATCATCGGCATAACAATGATATGAGAAGCCATGAGACGTGATAATGTTACCCAGTGATTTAGTGTAGAGGGAGAAGAGAAGGGGTCCTAGGACCGAGCCCTGGGGGACACCCGTCCGGAGGGGGCGGGTGGCCGACAGAGTCCCTCTCCATGACACTTGGTAGGAGCGGTCGTTGAGGTATGATGTCAGCCATGTCAGCGCAGATCCAGCCACTCCCATTCCTGCGAGGGCCGCGAGGAGGATCTGATGGTTGACTGTGTCGAAGGCTGCAGATAGATCTAGGACAGGGAGGGGCAACTGGCGGCCCGCGGGCCGCATGCGGCCCTCACCGACGTCCCATGCGGCCCCAGGCCAATATTATAATTTTTTTTTTTTTTTTTTTTTTTTTTTATTTATAATTTTTTTTTTATTGTATTCGACTAAGAAGAGTTGGCAGTCAACTATGGCTCCTTTCGATCGATTAGTCGACTATTTGACTAATAGGGGTCAGCCCTAGTGTGCACATATTCAACGCTGTTGAAAGTGCCGTGCAGCAATATGGGGGTTTTGATAAACTGTCGGCTGTTGTTACCGATGGATTCGCCAGGCTTCTAAAGCAGAGTGGCGTTGAGTGTCCAATGCTGCACTGCATTATACATCAGGTAAGTTCGCTAACATAATTTCCATCTATTGTGCGTCACTATAATGACCAATGCGAGTCGAGTGTAGTCAAATTATATGCGAAAGTCGTTAAATCGTTTTTCTTTTTTTTTATCTGATATAGGAAGCTCTCTGTGCCAAAAAGCTTGAATACAGCCATGTTATGGATTTGGTTACCAAGGTTACCAATCTAATTCATGGAGGCAACAGGTCACTAAACCATAGAAAGTTTGTCTCCTTTTTGGAAGAGATGGACACTGATTATGGCGACTTGAAATCACACACAGAAATCCGATGGCTGAGCCGTCGGAAAGTACAGGAGCGACATTGAAACACTGCAAATGCAATTCAATGATCGGTTTGAAGATTTCAACGGCATGCAGTCACGGATAGCGCTGTTTGCCGGCCCCCTCACCGCTACGGTGTCAGAGCAGCCCCCACCGTTGCAGCTTGAACTGTGCGAGCTACAGTCAGATCCTTTTTTTCAAGCAAAGAGAAATGAGAGGGGAATTTCGTTTTGGAAACTGCTACCTGAGCCCCGCTTCCCACTCCTCAGGGACTTTGCCCTCTCTATGGCCAGTATGTTTGGGAGCACATACATATGTGAGAGCAATTTCTCAAACATGAAGCACATCAAGTCAAAGGAGAGAAACAGGCTGTCGGATGAAACATTATTTCATCTGATACAGATTGCATGCACAAACATTGAAGTTGACATTCCTGCTATTGTGCGCCAAATGGAGAGACCACAAGTGTCTCATTAAAGACAGGGGGGGGAGGAGATGATGAAGAGGTGTAGAGGGGGGGAAGGAGATGATGAAGAGGTGTAGAGAGGGGGGGAGAGATGATGAAGAGGTGTAGAGAGGGGGGGGAGATGATGGAGAGGTGTAGAGAGGGGACCATTATTATTATTATTATTATTATAACCATTATCACCCACTGTGGGGCGAGGGTGAATGTCATGCCAGTTTGATAAAGGGTCAATGGGAGGCATGTAGTATTGCACTTTACTTTACTTGCACTTTACTTGTTTACTTTTGTAGTGTTCAGATAACACTAATAACACAAACACAAAGCAGCATTCCTGCTGCATTTCACTACAACAGTAAATCAAAAGTGCAATAATAAATGATTTTGTTAAATGTATAAACTTGTATCCTGCTACTAAACAAAACATTCCTGAGTGCTTCATATCCATAACATGCATTTCAGTGTTATAATGTTTTGTTTAGTAGCAGGATAAAAGTTTATACATTTAACAAAATAATTTATTATTGCACTTTTGATTTACTGTTGTAGTGAAATGCAGCAGGAATGCTGCTTTGTGTTTGTTGAGCAGTGGGCTTTAAGTTCATACATTTATTTTATTAGAAGCCTTAATTATAATTGATCATTTTTGTATATATTTGGGGTTACAGCAATACTTTTAAATTCAGCTGTTTATAAATTCATAAAGTTGAAATTGCATTACTAAATGCATTTGAAATGGAATAAAAACAAAGTTACAACAAATTATAATTGTTTATTATACCTTACTATTATGGGCTATTTGAGTGATGGGGTACTACTGGCGGGACTGCCGATAAACAATGCGGCCCCCCAGATTGATTGTGGACATTTTGTGGCCCTCACCATATACAAAGTTGCCCACCCCTGATCTAGGAGAATCAGGACAGAGGAGAGGCCTTTCGCTTTTGCTAAGTGAAGTGCCTCTGTGACCGCAATGAGGGCAGTTTCTGTGGAGTGGCCAGTCCGGAAGCCAGACTGATTGGGGTCTAGGAGGTCATTCTGTAAGAGATAAGCAGTAAGTTGATTGGATACAGCACGTTCAAGTGTTTTAGAAAGAAAGGAGAGAAGTGAGACAGGACGATAGTTGGCTATGACGGTGGGGTTCAGGGTTGGTTTTCTTATGAGGGGCGTGACTCTGGCTTGTTTTAGGGAGGTGGGGACCACCCCCGAGTTGAGTGAGGAGTTGATGGTTGCAGTTACGAATGGGAGGATGTCCGGTGCTATGGTCTGGATTAGTGGGGAGGGTAGCTGGTCCAGCTGGCATGTAGTCGGACGGTTCGACGTTGCCAGTGTCAGGGTCTCGGCTTCTGTGGAAAGTATATGTGGAAAGTTACAGCACTTTGCGAGCGTGGGCAAGGGTGGCCAACCCATGGCTCGCAAGCCTCATGTGGCTCTTTGCCCGTCAATGTGTGGCTCTTCCATTAAAAAAAAAAAATTATAATATTTTTATTTATTATTATTATTATTATAATTTTTTTTTTGGTCACTCAAACCTGTGGTAAACCAAATTATTTATATTAAGAGGTAATTATATAGTTTACACTGTTTCTTTTTCTCATATTTCTCATATAAGCTGTGGGGTCATCTGACCCCTTCCGGCGGAAATCAGTGACATTTTCTTCATGGTTGTTCTAGTGTTAATTGGGCTATGGGTGAACTCTCCATGGGAAGCGGCGTCAAGGCTGATGCTGGCGAGAGTTCATCCGCCCCTCCTCCCCCCCCCCCCCCCCCCCCCCCCTCTTTTGTCTCTCTCCAGGATGACGGTGAGCGTTGCAGACTCCGTCTTATCTCCCAACCCCCGATTTAGCAGGAGTACCTGCGGTCTATTTTGACCTGGCGGACGCTTTTAGTAAAACGCGTGCTAACGCACTACCGCCTCATAGACCTTACGACTGCCCCATTAATTTTCTACCTGGCACCTCTCTGCCCCGTGGGCGGATGTTTTCTCTCTCTCACCCTGAGACAGCGTCCATGAACACTTATATTCGAGAGGCACTGTCTGCGGGGCATATTCGACCGACCGTCCACATCCCCTGCAGGCGCTGGCTTCTTTTTTGTTGCTAAGAAGGATGGGAGTCAGCGGCTGTGCATAGATTATAGGGGATTGAACGACGTTTCCATCAAGAACCGTTACCCTTTGCCTCTCATGGACACCGCCTTTGAGTGCTTACAGGGGGCACAGGTCTTCTCTAAACTTGACTTACGTAATGCATACAACTTGGTCAGGATTAGGGAGGGGGACAAGTGGAAAACTGCATTTAACACGCCTAACGGGCATTATGAGTATTTAGTCATGCCTTTTGGTTTAGCTAATGTTCCGGCAGTTTTCCAAGCCTTGGTTAACGACGTGCTGCACCAACTGCACGTTCGTGAGGTGCTTCAACGTCTCCTTAACACTTTGAGTGCCACGGACGAGATACTTCGTTATTTCAATCCAACCGTTGAGTGCCAGGAACGAGATATGCCGTTTTTTAATCGTTATTTCTTTTATTAGCGATTTCCATTCATATTTCATCAATATAGCCTCACGTTACCACTGCAAACTCTCTCTGAGCTCCATTGGGAAAATACCGCCCCCTATCGTCTCCCGGATGGTACTGCACCCCTTTGGAATGGATTGAATGAACCGCATGGGAAAAAAACTTCTCAGGCAAGTAACAGGAGCCGATTGCAGTCTTTGTGGTCCCGCAGAACAGCGTGGAATAATGTGTTCGAGCACCCAGCGTTGGATCAATAAACGCGATCGATATTTGGATTGGCGATCAGGAATTGGAATAATCCTTTTGGAGAACATCTGATCTGAGGTAAGGAATCTATTTTACCAGTATTGGGATAATCAGAGCTATTTTCACCTATATATCAGCGTGTGCCAAATGTGTGTATGTGTGTGTGTGTGTGTGTGTGTGTGTGTGTGTGTGTGTGTGTGTGTGTGTGTGTGTGTGCGTGCGATCAGGAAATAAGATAATCGACTTTTCAGCCTGCTTCTATAGCGTGTATAAGTACACATATACTATCGATAATCTAGCGTTTATTTGAAAACTATTCATAAATAGGCCGCAAAATGACAACGTGTGTTGTGTATTACAGTAAAGGGCGTTTATCACAGAATCTTCTGAAATCTTCTGGAAGTTTCAAGAAACAAGCGTTTTTCAAAATGGTATAAAACGGAAATGAACCTGTAACTGAGGGGTTACAAAACCCTGACTGTATTAAAGATTGTGATATATTAAACCACTAATAGTTATGTACTTTAATTACTGGCCATACAGTACATGAATATATATGGTGAACACCCACACAAGAATACGGCATTGACACATAAATTATATTGGAGGGTTATTTATTATTATTAAGCAACGTTAGGTTACAGATTGAGAATTAGGCTCGCGCTTGTATGGCGAAGAACATACGTAAAGTCAGTCAAGAGCATAAGTCAATGAGAATAGTTGGAATACTATGATGGGTCTAAGCTGACGCCACCTGTGGTATAGCAATTATATGGGCCACACCGGTACCAACTGGAGACACTGGGTTCCCTCCGGGGTGTAAGGCCGGGAGGGGTAGAGGAATGTTCGGGTACACAGTCTGAGTCAACGAGGAATAAAGAGGCTCCAAATACAGGAGCCGGTGCATGTACTCCCTTGATCAGCAGACAAAGCAATAGTTGTAATCCAAGATGCTCGATAGCATTGACGACAGCTAGCCAGCCCCTTCCAAGAGGCGGGCCCGAGTGGTGATCCTCACGAGGTTAAATCCCAAACGACAGTGGAATCAACGGTGCTCTTCTCCGGTGGTCACGGTCCCAAAGCAATATAATCCAACCAGAAATGGTTCTGCAATCGCCGGTGTAGATTCTCCTGTGTACATATCCAACGGTTCTCGCCTAGGACTCCTCGGGTGTGGGCACGGATTTAGGCCGCACAGCCTGGATAAGTGCACTAGCTAAATACACGACGAACCGATGGTAATGCTGGTCACGGAAGAACTGTAGCCGCACGATACACAATAAATGATCGACTATTACTTCACATTAGATTAAGTCGAACTCAACGTTACTGCATTAAACTCTGACACTTTAACATTCTATTCGCACGCGGTTCTCAATGCTCTATTTAGATGCAAGGTTGCTCACTTCACTGCACGTTGACTCGTGGTGAAGGCTTGGACATTGAACTTGAACTACTGCTGTTTACACCTGCGCCGTATTTATACGTAAGGTGAATATCTAGTCCCAACCTCAGTTCTTGTCTCGTATTACTACGCAGACTCTGGGCATGTACCGACATGCCCGGAGTTGCCTTTGAACTTGCCGTTGGGGGCTTGGTCGTTGGCGCCTGGGGTCGCTGTCCAATAGGAGAGCGAATATTACTCTGGTTTGTACGCAGGTAAATGGATATTCCGTGTATATATACAAATAATATACAAGGTATATCAAACGATACATATATATATTCAGTTTAATCTGGCCCTTCACAACAGAACCGATTAAAAAACAATCCGTTTTTAGACAAAGTTGACTGCAAAGTCATTGATAAGCGACGGCCACATTAGACACAGCCACAATTTAAGATGTCGTTTATGCGTTCGCAAATATGAGAGCTCTATCATTGAAGTGGGTGGCGGCATTCAAGGGGGTAAATAGGAAAAAATACGGCCGGCACAAAAAGTGTTAAGCATCAGCTATTTGTTAAGGCAGAGAAGTGTGTGTTTCACACTGACACCGTTTCCTTCCTGGGCTTTGTGTTGACGAAGGGTGATCTTCGCATGGATCCAGCCAAGGTGAGTGCAGTCTTGGATTGGCGTTTTATTCGCAATTTTAGCGCCTTAGCCAATCCTTTAACAGCTCTCACTAAGTCCTCTCTCCCTGGCTTTGAATGGTCGCCTAGGGCAGAGTCAGCCTCAAACGTCGATTTACCTCCGCCCCTGTACTGATCCACCACGATGCAGAGACTCCGTTCATTGTGGAGGTGGATGCCTCTGACATTGCGGTGGGAGGGGTGATCTCTCAGAGATGTTTAAAGGACGGTAAGGTGCACCCTTGCGCCTTTTTTTCACGCCGGCTGTCTTCGGCCGAGCGTAACTACGACGTGGGTAATCGGGAGTTGTTGGCGATCAAGTTGGCACTGGAGGAATGGAGACATTGGTTAGAGGGGGCGGCACATCCTTTCATTGTTTGGACTGATCATAAGAACTTGGCTTACGTCCTCCGGGGCGGATGTATGTGCCCAAGGCTGCACGCTCGCGCCTGCTGCAGTGGGCGCATACATCCTCTCTCACCAGCCACCCTGGGGTCGCCAGAACCCTGGAGTTTATCTGAAGGAGGTTTTGGTGGCCAACAGAGGAGGGGGATACTGCCCGGTGTGCGTGCGCAGTAAGACTTCTCGCCGTGCGCCGGCGGGTCTCCTCCGGCCGCTTCCTATTCCCAAACGTCCCTGGTCGCACATATCCCTGGATTTTATTTCTGGCCTTCCTCTTTCGGATGGGTTCACTACCATCTTGGTGGTAGTGGACCGATTCTCCAAGGCGGCTCACTTCATTCCCCTTCCCAAGCTTCCCTCTGCTCGAGAGACGGCTGACCTGGTGGTGCAGCATGTCTTTCGGGTTCACGGGCTTCCAGTGGATATTGTGTCCGACCGGGGCCCTCAGTTTGCCTCCAGGTTCTGGAAGGCGTTTGCCTCCGGCCTCTGCGCCTCTGTCAGCCTGTCGTCTGGGTTCCATCCACAATCGAACGGGAAGACGGAGCGCGTCAACCAGGATCTGGAGGGTGTCCTGAGGTGCTACGTTGCCGGGTGTCTGGCGACGTGGAGTAGGAGGTTGGCCTGGGCTGAGTATGCGCATAATACCCTCCTCTCCACCTCTATTGGTATGTCTCCCTTTCAGTGTCAATATGGTTTTCAACCTCCTCTGTTCCCTGAACAGGAGCAGGAGGCTGAGGTGCCATTGGCCCAGGCACATGTGGCTCGATGTCGCAGGACGTGGAACAGGGTGCGGACGGCGCTGCAGAAGGCCTCTGTTAAGGCTCAGCGGCAGGCTAACCGCAAGCGTCGTCCGGCTCCGGTTTTCCGTCCTGGGCAGCGGGTTTGGCTTTCCACCTGTGATCTCCCTCTCCGGGTGGAATCCAGGAAGCTGGCTCCTCGCTTCATAGGCCCCTTTAAAGTGGTTTGTCGGGTGAACCCTGTGGCTTACAGGCTGCGGCTTCCGGCCTCTATGAGGGTTAATCCAACGTTTCATGTGTCCCTGTTGAAGCCATTCCTCTCATCGCCCTTTGACCCCGCCACTTCCTGCGGTCCCTCTGCCTGACATTATTGATGGTCAGCCTGTCTATACGGTGCGGAGGATCCTGAGTTGTAGGCGGAGGGGCAGGGGGTTTCAGGTGTTGGTTGATTGGGAGGGGTACAGGGTAGAAGAGCATTCTTGGGTGCCTCAAAGGGATATCTTAGATCCCAGCCTGATCGATGATTTCCGGCGGCTGCATCCCGAGGCCCCTAGGTGAACGTCTGGTGCCGTTCGTCGGGGGGAGGTACTGTAACGTTCTGGGTTCTTGGCTTAGGAACCCAGCTGTCATTCTGGAGTTATTTCACCTGGTGGTTGGTATTTGCACTTTGTTGGTCACTGTCAAGACTTTTGGTTTATTTAATATAAGGATCAGATGTGTAAAGGGGTCTAAATAAGTTAACAGGTGTTTGTGATTGGGACTGAGCATGCGCAGTTCGCGCAGCTGACTTTCAAATGGTGGCGGACTGTCACTTCTCACTATAGCACTGACAGGATCACGTCGCCCATTGGTAAGTGGACTTTATTAAGGGATTGCAATGTTAACTTGGCTGTGTCACATATGTACAATGTAATCTATCACGTTGGCTGCTGGCTGCTAATGCAGCCTGCGGATAATATTTGCATAGTGCACGGTGTTAGTGATGCTGGCTGAATGAATGAACGTTGTGTCTGAATGTTTGCCGCTGGCTTGTGGCTAGGCTAACGCTCCTCGCCGAGGGTGCGGGGCTGGGCTGATGTCTTGGTGGCTTTCCCGGTTTGTCACGGTGAGATTCATGTGGGGAACTTTGGTGTGTGTGTGTGTGCTTTGATGAAGGAGAACTGCTATCTTGTCCGTTGTGTTTGTGGGTCGCGCTGTGTCTGAGGAGCTCAGTGGCTCACGTTGTGGAGGAGGAAGTAAACATTGCCATGCATTCTGGGAAATGGAGTCATTCTAGTTCTCCCTCCTTTCGCCCACAATTAAAGGGGACATGACATGCTGGTTTGATAAAGTGTAATGTATATTTATAAATAATATAAATATAATTATATATATAATATAATATATAAAATGAATAGTATGTATATTTGATAGTGGTATTGATATATTGATATGTATATTGATATTAATATTAATATTAATAAATTTATTGATTGATTGGTATTGATATTACTATATTGTATATTAATATTATGATTAATGTGTGTGCACTGCATTTGTTCTGTTTCACAGGTTTTTGACCTATGGTAAGCCTGTGGTCAACTGTGGGAATTATAAAGGTTGTATTGTGGAGAAAACATCTCAACTAGTTTGTTTAAATAAACAAACTCTAATGACTAACCATTGAGTCATCCATTGTGTGGTGCCTGTCAGCCCTTTCGGAGGGATTCAAATAGAACATTCTTGAAAGATCCGAACAGTCAAAAACCAAGGCCCGGCTTTCAACCAAGTAGGCCGGATGATCTTGGAAGCAAGGACAAAAATGTATTAATTAAAGAGACTGCTTAACCCATCTGACTGTTAGCTAACAGCCCATCCATACTGCCCCCTGTACATCTGCTAAACCTGCTAGCCAAAGACAAAGAGCTAAAGCCAATAAAAGGGAACAGTCGGAAAACAAGACTATTAAGCCCAGTTGGGAGAAAAGCTCATAAGTCAACGGTCGAAGGAGGAAAAGTTAGCAAGATGGCAGCGACAGAGGAGGAGCTGGAGAAGCTGAAGCAGAGGCGTTCAGCAGCCCAGACTGCTTTTTCCAAAAAAGCCAACCATCTCACCTCCAGGGCTCATGTACTAGGAGAAAGTGAACTGAGAGGTGCATGGTTGAACTTCAAGATGGAGCATACCAGAGTCGAAGAAGCAGGGTTTGAATACAGCACGGCCCTGAAAGAAGAGGGCATTGAAGAGTCCACAAAAAAGGCGGTGCAAGTCGACGAGAAAACGGCGGAGTGCGACCGTACGTTTGATGGAATCAAGGTCATCGTCGAAAAGAACTTTTGGGCAAGGTTTGCTGAACAGACAATTGTCACCCTCGCTGAAGAGGCTTAAGCAGCATTGGACCAGGCAGAGGCAACCGACCATAAGAAGATGACTAGGAGGGAGCACGAACTGGGGAATACAGACCTGGAACGGAAGATTGGCGAGCTCTACAGAGCTGTGCATGAGTGGACAGACCTGATTCCAATAACAAATACAAAGGAGTCAAGGGACCGTAGCAAGGAGCTAAAGCAACAACATGATAGACTGTGGGATAAATGGTTGTGGCGAGGCTGCGCCCAGCCTGGCGACGACGATGACCAGGAAGCATACGCAAAGCCTGAACACAAAGAGCATGGCGATAAGCAAACTGCAATGACCGGTGCTCACGCACACCCTTATCTAGTCTTCCCCATAGACTCTCGGACCCCTGGACCCATCGTCCAGCCTAGCTTGCCCAGCATGGCCTCTGATCTCAACGATGCTGCACTTCAAAATGCCACAAGCACATCACATGGCACCTTCCACGCACCACCAGGTGGTTCCGGCACATACCCTGGTGCTTATAACTTCAGGCCCCAGATCACTCTAGAGCGAGCACGCCTGCCCATGTTTTCTGGTAACATGAGAGCTTACTACCGTTGGAAAGCTGAATGGGAGGACCTGCAGCAGCTGGGAAACCCACATGGGTTGGAAAACATCAGGAAATTCCATCTCCTAGGGAGCCTAGATGAGAAAGTCAAGAGGGACCTCGTGCTGTCCAGCTACGGATCCGCCCATGACATATTCAGGCTCCTGGACAACAAGTACGGAAACAAGCCGAAGATAGTGCTGCTCATCTTAAAAGAGGTTCATGGACTTTCCCCCGTCAAGGGAAACCAACCAAGAAAGACCATCGAACTAATTCAGGCTGTGGAAAGAGCTCTTCGTGATCTCCAAGTCATGGGGGAGGAAGATGCCGTGAAGAATCGGGTGGTGGCTCATTCCATCTAGAGTAAGCTGCCTGACACCCTGAAAGAAAAGTGGCTTACGTATAGACTTGACCCTGTAAGCGGCTTTTCACCACAGCCTCACTTTGATTGCCTACTGCAGTACTTGAAGAGACAAGAGGACATCCTTGAGGAGTTGGATCAGCTGCAGCCCAGTCCAGCGGACTATCCTGAGAGAGCCAACGATCGAGGTAGAGAAAGGAGAGCATTCAGCAAAGCCACAGCGGGAAACACCCAAAAGGGCTCTCAACCAAGCTCATGCATAGCTTGTGGGGACGAAGAGCATGCGGGTAGACTGTTTTCCTGCAAGGTCTTCAAGAGACTAAGCCTGTCCAGCAAGAAGGCTCAGTTAAAGAAATCTGGAGCATGCTTCAAGTGCTTGTGCCTCCATGGTGAAGACGGCAGTTGCACCCAGAAATTCCTCTGTGCAAAGTATGACTGTCGGAAAGGGAGGTCCTCAGACCATAACTACTTGCTCTGTCCGATGCCACCGACCAAGAAGATGGAAAAGAGTGGAGAGCAGAAGGAGCAGAGCTATTCAAAAGTAGAGAGGCGGGGACTTGGACTGACCAATAAACAAGAGGAGCTCCTTGCCAAACTCTCCCCTGAATTAAAAGCAGAGTTCAAGGAAGCGTTCTCAAACAGAACATCAACAACAGTGTGCACCAGCGGTGAGCCAAGAGAATATCCAGTGGTAATGATGCTACTCGAAGTGACTACAAACTTGGGTCAGCTAGTCAGCACTTTGATCGACCTAGCTTCAGATACAAACTACATCTCGAACGAAGCCGCTGATTGTCTGAAACTAAATGGCGAAGACATCAAACTGATTGTCCAAGGAGTTGGAGGGATGGAGAAAACAGTTGCTACCAAAAGGTATTCCTTAAAGTGGAAATGAAGCAGTGCGATAAATACATATTCATAGCATCACATTAGTATTTAGATAAGCCACAGAAGAAATCACGTTATAAAAATAAGCAGTTTCTAAGAAATTTCTGAAGCATTTAGCATTATGGGCGCGGCCATTTTGTTGCTGACGTCATGCCACTGGTTGGGTGTATACACGGCTGGTTAGCTGCCTATAGTGAATGGGTCAGTCAGTAAATAAAATGTTGCCTACAAAACAACGGGACCGCAGTGGTTCTGTTTGTATTGCTCCTGGCTGTTCAAACTAATTTTACCATGTGAGAGAGAGGAAAGTTGGTTAATTTCCACAAACTACCAGTGAAAAAAACAGTGTTGTTGGCACGTTGGCTCAGGCTGGCTGCACTCAGGCGGCGCGACCAGCCTGTTGGACAGGGAAGGAGGATCTGCAGCGAACACTTCATTGCCTCGGATTATGTTGTTGGGGGTGGAAGGTTTGTCCAGAAGACCACTAATCAGCTGAAGCCTGATGCGGTTCCCTCGGTCTTCGACAGACAGACCGGCGTTAGCTCTCGGGAGCGATCGCTAGCTAGTTGGCACCAGCCGGGTTCCGGAGTTAGCTCTCGGGAGCGATCGCTAGCTAGTTAGCACCAGCCGGGGACCGGCGTTAGCAACCGGGAGCGTCGCGGAGCATTCAGCCTGCTGGCTACCTAGATCCACTTCAACCAGCGTCGCGGAGCATTCAGCCTGCTGGCTACACAGCTTGTCGGTGTGCTGGAACCTCGGCAAGCTAACGGTAGCTGGCTACATAGCTTGTCGGTGTGCTGGAACCTCGGCAAGCTAACGGTAGCTGGCTACACAGCTTGTCGGTGTGCTGGAGCCTCTGCAAGCTAACGGTAGCTGGCTACACAACTAACGGTAGCTGGCTCCAGGCTATTAGCACATCAACAAGCTGCTGGAGCTCCCGACGCTCGGCTGGTTGAAGTGGATCTAGGTAGCCAGCAGGCTGAATGCTCCGCGACGCTCCCGAGAGCTAACTCCGGTCCCCGGCTGGTGCCAACTAGCTAGCGATCGCTCCCGAGAGCTAACGCCGGTCTGTCTGTCGAAGACCGAGGGAACCGCATCAGGCTTCAGCTGATTAGTGGTCTTCTGGACAAACCTTCCACCCCCAACAACATAATCCGAGGCAATGAAGTGTTCGCTGCAGATCCTCCTTCCCTGTCCAACAGGCTGGTCGCGCCGCCTGAGTGCAGCCAGCCTGAGCCAACGTGCCAACAACACTGTTTTTTTCACTGGTAGTTTGTGGAAATTAACCAACTTTTCTCTCTCTCACATGGTAAAATTAGTTTGAACAGCCAGGAGCAATACAAACAGAACCACCGCGGTCCCGTTGTTTTGTAGGCAACATTTTATTTACTGACTGACCCATTCACTATAGGCAGCTAACCAGCCGTGTATACACCCAACCAGTGGCATGACGTCAGCCATGACGTCAGCAACAAAATGGCGGCGCCCATGTTGAAAACAGGGATATTATATTTGATTTTTCAGACAAATAAGATAGATTTCACATTTGATTTCTTTTTTTTTTTTTTTTTATAGAACCCTGTCTTACACAAGGTACACAACAAACAAACTAGGATCACATTGCTCACTGCTTCATTTCCACTTTAAGATTAAGGGTAAAAACCCCCAAAGGAACAGTGGCGGAGCACAAACTCCTTTGTTACGGCTTGGAAAACATCGCAAAGGTGAACCAGGCAGTCACGCCGCAGCAACTCCAAAAGTTCTTCCCAGACGTCGCAGTCAAAGACTTGGTCCGCCCTGAGAAGATTGACCTACTGATCAGTCACAGGGAGGGTCGCCTAGTCCCACAGCCAATCAGAGTGGAGGGAGACCTCGTCCTCTGGGACGGTCCCCTGGGAAAGACTGTTGGTGGAGCTCATCCCGACCTCTTTGAGGCAGTGGACCTAGCGGTGCATAGGTCTGAAATCCACTTTGCACGGTCAATGAGAACAACTTCAAAGGCATACAGAGAGATCCTTGTGGGTCCAGCAGGATCAAGTAAAGCCCAGGTTGAAGATCAAGAAGTACTCCTCCGAAGTACTGCGTCTACCAACAAAGAAATCATCGAATGGTTCAAGTGGGACAGCGTCGGCGCGGCCTGCGATCCTCAATGTGGCGGCTGCAAGTGCGGTAGATGTCCCCCTGGAGGGAAGGAAATGACCCTAGGAGAGGAAAGAGACCTTGAAAAGATCAAAGGATGTCTCACCTACGTACAATCTGACAAGCACAGCAAATACCCCCACTGGGACGCGGCTTATCCATGGAGAGGAGACCCCGCGACGCTGCCAGACAACCGACGTGCCGGAACACTGAGAAACGCCTTGAAAGGGAGCCAGAGTGGAAGGCTGCATACAGAGAGCAGATCCACGAGATGGTCTCAAGGGGAGCTGCCGCTAAACTCACCAAAGAGGAAGACGACAGCTGGAAGGGACCAACGTGGTGCATCAGTCATCTGGTTGCGCCAAATCCTCACTCATCAACTACCCCTGTGAGAATTGTTTGGAACAGTAGCCAAGAATTCCGGGGGGTGAGTTTAAACGACCTCTTGTACAAGGGACCAGATGTCCTCAATCTGATCAGAGGAGTCCTTCTGATATTCAGGACTGGGATGTTCGCCGCCCTAGGTGACATGAGAAAAATGTACAACTCTGTGTGGCTAAAAGACGAAGAAGTCCAACTCCATCGATTCCTCTGGAGAGACAACCCAGAGGACGAAATCGAAGTCTTCGTCGTTGTCAGAGTCAACATCGGAGATAAATCTGCTGGCTGCATCGCTCAGGTCGCCATGAGGGAAACGGCAAATCTGCCCCAGTTCGCAGCCATGGTGGAAGAGCGCCGGGTTCTGGTAGAAGACAGCTACGTAGATGACATCCTGACGTCCCACGATGACTTAAAAGAACTGGAGAAGATCACAGAAGGAGTCGAAAAGATCTTGAAAGCTGGAGGCTTCTCCCTTAAACCGTGGGTCTTGTCAGCTCAAAGTGGGAGGTCTGGAACTGCGGACAGCTCCAGTAACCCAAAGACAACTATGTCTGCACCCAAGACTCTGGTGTTACCCAACCAGATGCGGGATGAAGAAAGCAAAGCACTGGGAGTTGGCTACGAACCAGAGACTGACAAGCTTCGCATAATGACGTCCATCAATTTCTCGAGAAAACGAGGCAAGATGAGGACTGGACTCGATCTGCGCCAAGAGGAAGTGAGAAGTAACACTCCAAACCCCTTGACCCGTCGAGTACTGCTAAGCCAGGTCGCTGGATTCTATGACCCCATTGGTCTTGCCACACCTGTGAAGCAAAAAGGAGTAATGCTTGTGAGAAGCTCCTACCAAGAGGCAGGCATAGGGAATCAGACCAAAGACACTTGGGATGACCCACTCTCGCCCAAACTCCAGGAGGCTTCCATAACACTCTTCGAGGAGTATGTGAGACTTGGCCAAGTCAGGTTTGAGAGAAGCCTCACACCTCAAGGAGCCATAGGCTGCCCATTGGGCGTAACATTTTCTGATGGGAGCGAGGCTTCCTACGGGGCCGTGCTCTACCTCCGTTGGGAGACGCAAGATGGAGTCGTCGTGAAGTTGGTTGAATCAAAGGCCAAACTTACTCCTCTCGACCAGAAAGGGGACGTAATTAAAGCAGAATTATGCGGCGCTGTCTTTGCGGTCCGTCTAAAGAGATACTTTGAGAAGCACTGCCGCATCAAGGTCGCACGCTGGGTCCACTTCGTGGACAGCCAAACAAATCTGGGAGCGATCCAGAAGGACAGTTATGGCTACCAGACCTTCTTTACCAACCGCATTGGAGAGATCCAAAAGGCTGGACCAGTAGAAGACTGGAGGTGGGTTGATGGAAACCTCAACGTATCGGACATCCTCACAAGGGGAGCAACTCCTGAGGAGCTTGATAATGAGTCAGAGTGGCAACGAGGCCCAGAGTTCCTGAGATGGCCTGAAGCTGAGTGGCTCGTCAAGATGCCCAGTGAAATTGTGACCAGCGTCGCTAATGACGTCAAAAGACTACAGAGAAAGGCGTTCTCAGCTGTAGTCACCAGGGCTCAGTCACAAAAGCTCTCAGGCCCCAGCAATACTGATGTTGGTACAGACTTGAGAGACTCTGTGCTGCAACCACAGCTGAAAGACCAAGGTCCACCTCCAGCAGCAGAAAAGCCAAAGAGAAAATCCTGGGGTGTTGCTCTCGTAAGCCTTGTCGAGCCCAAACGTTTCAGTAGCTTGACAAAGCTAGGTGGAACTGTCGCCTGGGTCCGACGAGCTGCAGAATCCTGGCTGAGCGCTAAATACCAAGCCTCAGATTCAGCAAAGTGGGAGGCAAGGGGACCAGAGCTCTCTGCAAGAGAGAGAATGGTGGCCTTCCAAGACGTGGCCCTTGCAGCCCAAGACGGCATAAACTTTCAGGACACAACCCTGAACCGCCTTGTTGTGACCAGAGATGACAACACAGGACTCTTGCTTTGCGGCGGTAGAGTCCAATCGTGGAGTGAAGACGGAACAGCTGTACCGTTAATCCCTTACAAATCATGGCTGGGGACCTTGCTGGCTAGAGAAGCTCATGAGGCCAATCATGAAGGCATTGCAGCCACACTGCTGTGCACAAGAAGAAAGTATTGGGTAGTACAAGGTCGGAGAACTGTCAAAAGGGTGGTCAACGAGTGCATCCCTTGCAAGAAGCAGAGAGCCAAGCTATGCCGGCAAGTGATGGGAAACCTCCCTCCGGAGCGTACCAGCAGGGCAAACCCATTTGAGAATACCACACTGGACCTTTTCGGCCCCTTTGAGGTGAGGGACGCTGTCAAGAAAAGAACCAGGAAGAAGGTATGGGGAGTCGTGTATTGCTGCATGGCTTCCAGGGCCGTCCACGCTGACCTTGTCGATGACCAGTCTTCAGAGAGCTTTCTTCAGGCCTACTCCCGATTCACTGCTCTAAGGGGGCATCCCAGGAGGTTATGGTCGGACAGAGGCTCAAACTTTGTAGGCGCCAAGCCTGCCTTGAGAGAGTTGCACAGGCACCTAGCATGTGTGCAGAAGGCATCGGTCGAGAACGCAGCTGCCAAGAATGGCACTGAGTGGCAGTGGGACTTCCATCCTGCGGATTCGCCCCACAGGAACAGAGCAGCAGAGGCAGCTGTTAAGCTCATAAAAAGAGCTCTCAACAGCCTCGACGGAACCACCGGTTGCTACACCTGGGGGGAGTTCCAGACCCTCCTCTACTCGGCAGCCAACTTAACCAACGAACGACCCATCGACGCCAAGGCACAGGAACAAGAGGACACAGTCGAGTACCTAACTCCTAACTCCCTTATCCTGGGGCGCACCGGACAAGGAGGAGACATGCAAGGGATTGATGTGGAAACTCATCCGTGGCGCAGGCTGAGGACTGTCCAGGCTGGGGTGGACAAGTTTTGGTCGAAATGGAGCGAACTGGCAGGTCCAAACCTGTTCATCCGGCATAAGTGGCACTGAGCAGAGAGGAGTGTCAAGGTTGGAGAGCAGGCCAGAATGCCTTAAGAGGACAGTTCCGGCTCGGCCGGATCGTCTTCACGTATCCAGACAAGAAGGGGGTAGTCCGTGACGCGGACGTCACAACCTGCATAGGGTTTCCTGCCCCCCATGTATCCAGGCCCCGGGGAAAGGACTTTACCCTGCCCACAACCATCGTCCTTCGCAGGGATGTGCAGAGGCTGGTGGTCCTGATTCCGGTTGAAGACCAGCAGAAGAAGTCCTCACCATCAGGTACCCAAAAGACTTTGTGACCCTTTTGTTTAGTTAGCAACCCTGTGAGGCAACTGAGTGGTTCAAGGGCAAACCTACACTCAGTAGGAGGAAAGGTGGTGGGGCCCACCTCCTTAGTTAGTTTGTGTTCATGATGCGGGTTGTGTTCACAATGTCCCACTTACCTTTGAAGGACACTTTAGTTAAAAGCACTTTAATGTAGATACTTACAACAGTTTGATTTAAGGCTGAGATGCCCATTAACACTCTAGTGACTTGTATTTATAGTGGCCTGTATTTTAGTGGCCTCCTTGGATTGTATCAGTCGGCCAAGTGGGAGGTGTCAAGACTTTTGGTTTATTTAAGGCGAGACACTACAGGTGAATAGGGTAACAAATGTAACTAATAGATATCACAATGAAACTTCCCCAGTTGATTACTTATATTAAGACAAGACTTTTTTGTATTACAAGTTTTCTGAAATTGTATGTTTAAATATGCAAATGAGGCATGATCTACTTAAATATGCACTAATTTGCATATAATTCCAGGACAGAAATCTGAACATTGGATAAAGCCATTTTCAAAATGATAGTTTCATTTTGTTGACATATTAGAGCCAAAGGTTATTACAGAGGGGATTTTGGATATCTCTTTGTATCACTCCATAAATCAGAAAATACTCCATTCAGTCCATTTTTATGGTAAAATTCCATATTTTGCCATGTTTTTAGGAATACAATGTGATATAAATCAGGGTATGAATGCGATATCAACAAACCCTTCTGTAAATACCTTCAGAACATAGATATGAATATAACTGGAAGGTTTGGTGTATGTGAGTGCTACTGAAGTGGAGATTTCTGGCTCAGAGTATGAGGAAAAACTCATTAAAACTCATTTTTGGGAAAAGGCCTTCAAAGTTCTGTATTGTAAAATGCCATATGAAACAGATATTTACAAACACAATACCTAATCAAACCATTAGTAATAGACAACCTAAACACATGCCTGATAACTGAATAATAATAATGATGTTATTGAACTGAACAGAACTACACACAGGCTACAAACAGTGTAGTACAGTGTAGTACCCCCTAATAGGCAAAACATATTTGAATAGATATCACTATGAAACTTTCCCAGTTTGTTATGTACATATAAACTCGGGCTCTGAGAAAAGATGGCGGAGTAACGACGCACATGAGAGTAGCTCCGTGAGAAATTAAGTTTTACTACAGCCCATTTGACTTGGCTCGAACTGAAAGTATTATTTTATGTTCTCTGACTAAACAGACGACACTATCAGACATTTGGTATGCCTAAAAAACCAGCAACAACCAGCAACAAGATATATGCAACAAGATATATGCGAAAGACAGAACTTGAAGAGTTAGAGGAAACGGGCTCGAGTACAGGCGACAAGATGGCGGACGCCGCGGAACCAACAGAGCTGACGCCAGCGATAATGAAAGAGCTGATTACCTCTACAATTCGTGCCGAGGTAGCTTCCCTCCGTACAGAATTCCTGGTCGAGCTCCGTACCTCCCTCTCGGTCCTCCAGGCCTCGATATCCACACAGACGCAGAAAATACAGCACGTGGAGACTTCATTGGCGGATATGGACGAGAGGTTGTCCACAGTAGAGACACTGTGTGCATCCACAGTGGAGACATTGTGTGAATCCTTAAGCGAAAACACTAACCTACGACTCAAAATTGATGACCTCGAAAACCGTTCACGCAGGCAGAACGTAAAAATAATTGGAATCCCTGAAGGAATCGAGGGGCAGAACTCTATTACATTCATGTCCGCCTTTTTCGTGGAGCTGTTCGGTGAAGAGGCCTTCGACAAGCCGGTAGTCCTAGACCGCGCACATCGCCTAATGGCACCCAAAACGCACCAGAAGGCCCCTCCTAGAGGCATGATGGTACGGTTCCATTATTCCCAGACGAAGGAGCTGGTCATGCGGCTCTCGCGTGAGCGGGGACGGCTAACATTCAGGGGCTCCACGGTACACATTTTCCCCGATCTTTCTGCGGATCTATCCAGACGCCGAGGGGCATACAAAGACATCAAGAACCTGCTCCGCGAGGCCAACATCAGATACGGCTTGCTTTACCCGGCTAAGCTGCGCCTGACATTCGGTGGGGAAGGCTACACATTTGACTCTCCAGAGCTGGCAGCCGATTTCTACAAGGAAAAAATCATGCCTACACTAAAAGACTAATAACGCTTGGATATGATACACATCAGTTTTTTCCCTCATACCTCCGGCCGAAGTGGATCTGAAGGATCATTCTGGCTGACCGGTAACGTTCTTCACGGTCCTAGCAACTAGCTAGACCGTTGTTATTATTATTAGTACTATTATTATTATGATTTATTTTACTTGCATCTGTCTACTATCAGGTGAGCCACTACTTTTCGTATTTTTTTTTTTTTTCGTACTGGGATTACCTAGGAGGTAATGGAACACTATCCAAAAAACAATCCGTTATTATTCATATTATATACCATACTGTTGACGATAAATCCTGCTTACACTAAAGGACTAACAACATTTGGATATGATACACACCAGTGGACTCAGGGTTTTTTCCCCTCACACCCCCGGCTGAAGTGGATTTGAACATTTTGGCTGACTGATAACGATCCTCACGGTCCTAGCAACTAGCTAGACCGTTATTATTATTATTACTACTATTATCATTATGATTTCTTATTCGCATTCATCTACTATCAGGGGGGCCACCACTTTTCGTAATTTTTTGCATTGAGATTATCTGGGAGGTAATGGAAGACTATATAATCTGTTATTGCTCCTATTTATAATTACATAATGTTGAAGAAATTGATGTGGGTAACAACACGGTATGATTGTCGCTATGCAATTGCTGTGTACATCGGCCAACCTGCTCGTTATAACCGGCCGACTAGTCTTAATTTACTAAAGCTCATTTGTTACTACTATTTTTATTACGTAGAATACAAGCCGAATGTGAACCTGCCGGTGAATGTCGCCTATTTTTTTTTATTATTTTTGTATTTCTTTTTCTTCCGGGTCACTGCCGGGTTTGTTCGATTACGTCACTTACTATAGACTGTTGGCTAACTCGGTTCACTGTGAATTCATTGTTACTATTATTATTACTTGCTAAAGCCAACTTATTATTATTATTCTTTCGTTAAATACAAGCTGACTGTCATCCCGCTGGCGATTAACATGTATATTCATCTTCATCCGGGTCACTGGTGGCTGACTTGATGACGTCACTTACCACAGCTAGCCGCCTGGCTATTGCTAAACTTTCAGTCTCAGTCTACGTTGGGTACAAGCTGACTGTTTACTCGCCCATATCCCACACTGGTGATATCGTATTATTTAGTATCATTACATTATATGCGCCGAATTGGCTGCAGGCTTGCGATTTATCTTTGTCATACTTATTCAAGTTAACCATAGCAACATACGTGGTGTGTGAGTGCGTGTGGGTATGTGTGTGTCAGGGCGGTGATCAATTGGCCCCCGCCCCCGTGTGTGTGTGTGTGTGTGTGTGTGTGTGGGTGTGTGTGTTAGTTATATGGAAAAGGCAGGTTTGGTGCCACTATGCACCTTTATAAAACAACATACCCCATGGCCCAAACATTTGGTGTAGAACTCTAACCAAAGAGAGATATCTTACATTCTACTGGTCTAAATAGGCAGTACCTGTCTCTTGAGGGGGTGGACTACAATGAGATTCCAAACAGGGGTTTAGGTGTATACATTGTTAGAAACCTGCCTTATCCAACCAAGCTAGTTACATAATTATATATGGCCACGTGTCGAGCAATTATTTATTTATTCATTATTTTTTCTTTCTTCCCTTTTTTTCTTTTCTTTTTTGGTTCTTGCCATGTGTAATTAAGAATTACAGTTCTCACAGGGTGCTCGTTTAAAGCACAGGGTGCACAAGGTTAGCTGTAATGCTAGGCACAGTCAGTGTTACTATGGCTGTGAGTAGTCACGCCCCACGGGGACGTGAGAGGGCGTTTTATGTTTGTTTGTTTTTCATTGCTAATATTAACAGTGAATATCTTTGTCTATTTTTGTTTATTGTTTTTTGTTTCTATTCCTATGACTTTTTTTCATCTTTAATTATAAGCACCCTGGACCACCACTTTGCCATCTCAAATGTCATGAATATTTTTTCACTTTCTTATGCCAGTGTTTAATCCTAATAGGGGGTCAGGGGGCAATACCAACATAATTAGTTGGAATGTGAAGGGTGTAAATAACCCCTTGAAACGTACTAGGATCCTTACTCACTTACAGCAGCTTGGGGTTGGCATCGCTTTTCTGCAAGAAACTCACCTTCGGCGAGTAGATCACCGTCGAATACACAGAGCTTGGGTAGGTCAAGTGTTCCACTCTGGTTTTCAGAGCAAAGCCAGAGGAACAGCCATTCTGATCAACAAAAACACACCATTTACTCCATCTGATGTGATCTCTGACCCTAATGGCAGATTCATTATAGTTTCAGGAACTCTCTATTCCACAAAGGTAGTCCTAGTCAACGTATATGCTCCAAATTTTGGTGACACGCATTTCATCAATAAACTTATCTCTTCACTCCCCGACCTGAACTCTAACCAACTGATTATGGGAGGTGACTTTAATTGTGCTCTTAACCCAGCCTTAGATCGATCATCATCTAATCCAGCTCCACAATCTCAGACTGCTAGAGCCATAGTGTCCTTCCTGAAGCAATACGGTATTTCAGATGTCTGGCGCTTCCTTCATCCCACCGCCAAACAGTACTCTTTCTTTTCACCAGTTCATCATACATATTCTCGAATTGATTATTTGTTTATTGACAACACATTTCTATCTCAAGTGCGTTCCTGCTCTTACGATAGCATTGTTATTTCAGACCATGCAGCAATAATCTTAGAGCTAGCCTTCCCGGACAAATGTCCATCATTCAGGCCGTGGAAACTTAATCCACTATTGCTATCTGAGGACTCATTTTCATCGTTCCTGTCCACTAAGATCAAATTTTTTATTGAGGTAAATTCTACCCCTGGCATGCCTATGTCCATCATTTGGGAAGCTCTTAAAGCTTTTCTCCGTGGAGAAATTATTTCTAATTGTGCTCGACGTAATAAACTGCACAACAGCAGACGCACTGAACTTTCAGACCAAATTATTAAATTGGATTATTCATACGCAGTCTCTCCGACACCTGCACTTTATAATGAAAGAGTGACCCTACAGACGGAATTTAACCTCCTTTCCACCAGTCATGCTGAGCAGCTTCTACTCAAATCACGGCAGTCCTTTTTTGAATTCGGTGATAAACCTAGTAAAGTGCTGTCACTACAGCTAAAACACCGCACCGCTCAGAACTTGATCACGCAAATTAACTCTGCCACTGGAGAGATCTATACGGACCCATTGGAAATAAATGGTCAATTCAAAACATTTTATTCTTCACTATATACCTCTGATTCCCCCAAAGACCCCTCTCTCATGAATAGTTTCTTCGCAAATTTGGATATACCAGTCATAGACAATGATTCAATGACTCTTTTGGAAGAGCCCATTAGCGCTGATGAAATCCAACAGGCTTTAACTATGATGCAGAGTGGGAAAAGCCCAGGCCCAGACGGGTTCCCAGTGGAATTTTAAAAAAAATATTCCACCCAGTTATGTCCCATTATGGCTTCAATGTTTGAGGAATCTTTTCAATCCTGCTCGCTTCCTCCGACTCTCTATCAAGCCTCAATATCCCTGCTTTTAAAAAAAGATAAGGACCCGAAAGACTGTGGCTCATATCGTCCTATTTCTCTCCTTAACAATGAAGCAAAGATCTTGGCAAAGGTACTCGCTCGACGACTGGAATCCGTTATACCAAGTATTATCCATCCAGACCAGTCTGGCTTTGTGAAGGATAGAATGGCTTTTTTCAACCTGCGGCGCCTTATGAATATAATTTACTCATCCACCGAGTCTCCCGTTGCAGAGGTCGTTGTTGCGCTAGACGTAGAGAAGGCCTTTGACCGGGTTGAATGGGACTATTTATTCTATACTCTGCAGAAATTCGGTTTCGGCGAGAAATTTGTGTCCTGGGTCAAACTTTTATACTCCTCTCCAGTGGCATCAGTTCGAACAAATGATGTGACTTCGGAATACTTCCCCCTACAACGCGGTACAAGACAGGGTTGCCCTCTCTCTCCGCTACTATTTGCACTAGCGATCGAGCCACTAGCTATTTCCTTTCGCAAGGACCGCCATGTCCAAGGCATCATCAGAAATGGACAGGAACAAAGAATCTCGCTATATGCGGACGATGTCCTGTTGTATATCGCGGATCCAGCGGCCACACTTCCACGTGTCCTTCACATACTACACGAGTTTGGTGTTTTTTCTGGCTATAAATTAAACTTAAACAAGAGTGAACTCTTCCCCATAAATTCCTTAGCTAGAAATATCCCCCCCTCTAGGTTCCCCTTCAAGCTTTCCCCAAGCAGCTTCCGTTACCTTGGCATAACGATAACACATAAACATTCTAATCTCATAGCGTCCAACTTCACCCCTCTACTGGAGCGCACCAAGCAGGATTTTATCAGATGGTCATCACTTCCTTTATCACTTGTTGGCAGAGTGAACACTGTGAAAATGAACACATTACCGAAATTTCTGTACTTATTTCAAAATATTCCAACCTTTATTCCAAAGTCATTTTTTAAAGCCCTCGACAAGGCAATATCAGATTTTATTTGGAACAAACGCCCAGTCCGAATAAATAAAATGGCCCTCCAGAAGCCTAAATCACAGGGAGGCTTCGCACTACCCAATTTCTTGGTCTACTATTGGGCTGCAAATATTCACAGCATTCTCTACTGGAGTCACTCCCACTACGGACTCTGTCAGTGGGTACCGGCATGGGTGGACATGGAAAGGGCATCTTGTTCTAGAACATCTTTGCAATCCTTAGTCTGCTCCTCGCTCCCAGTCACAACCGCCCAGTATACCAACAACCTCTTAGTACAACACTCCCTCCGGATCTGGTCCCAGTTTAGAAAACACTTTGGTCTCCACGCCATGTCACAGTCGTCACCTGTCCACAAAAACTTCCTTTTCCCTCCCTCTATGGTGGATGAAACCTTCAGCAACTGGTTTAAGAAGGGCATTCTGAACATTTATGATTTGTACCAAGACAGTTCTTTCATGTCTTTCACACAACTGTCCCTAAAGTTTAACTTACCAAAAACAAATTTTTTCAGATATCTACAGATACGTGATTTTGTTAAGAGCAAATTTGACCAGTTCCCCCATACACCCCCAAAAACTTTGATCGATCGCATCTTGGAGGTGAAGGTTGTAATCAAAGGCTCAATATCTAAACTATATAACATCATATCCCTATCCCTACCCTCCTCAGTATTGGCTATAAGACAAAACTGGGAGTCCGATCTAAATCATCAATTTACAGACAAAGAATGGGAAAACGCTCTTGCCCGAATACACTCTTCTTCAATATGTGCCCGCCATTCACTGATACAGTTCAAGCTCCTCCACCGTCTATATTGGTCAAAGACTAGACTGGCGAAGATAAATCCTGGCATGGATCCCACATGCGACCGGTGTCACCAAGCCCCTGGCTCACTTATCCATATGTTCTGGCATTGTCCAGTACTGGCCCCTTTCTGGACTTCCATTTTTAAATCTTATTCAGACATATTTTTTATGAACATTGACCCATGCCCTCTTATTGCACTATTTGGCTTGACACCGGAAAACGCTACAATATCTATTGGGCAATCCAATGCCATGGCCTTTGCCTCACTCATTGCCAGACGTCTCATCCTATTCAACTGGAAGGCAGCCACTCCCCCTTCACACTTACACTGGATGAGGGATGTCATGTCTCTTATACATATAGAGAAAATCAGATTTACTACACAAGGCCACACGGATATCTTCCACAAAACATGGCAGCCCTTCCTATCCCATTTCAAAACCCATATGACTCCATCCAATCTTGGGACCCCATGACCCCCCTCCACCCCCTATCTACCTTCATGACACTGCTAGCCCACGCATGGCTAGGGAGATGGCATTGTGGTGGTCTGCTAAGGGTGTTAAATTTACCCTCCATTTTATTTGTTTTACCATCTGGAAATTACGCTACTAAAATGGAGAGTAACACTTATATTATATATTATTATTACGGTATGTATATATAAAAATATCTCTGTTTTATCTTTGTTTTATTTTAATTTGACTTCATTTTTCTTTTGCGTAGCTTTGTCTGCCACATCTGTACTTTTGTTTAATTATTTAAATGTCTATTTTTTATTTATATCTCTTTTTTTCTTTTTTTCTTTTTCATGTATGTTTGTCGTCGCCCTCACTGGGTGGGATGGGTGGGATTAGGGGATAGGAATGAGGAAGGAAATGGAAGTTGTATAATTTTGATAACTGAAATGTATAAATATGTACTAATTCTTCCAATAAAAAAAGATAAATCTAAAAAAAAAAAAAAATATATATATATTGCAAGTTTTCTGAATTGTATGTTTATATATGCAAATGAGGCACTTCCCCATTAAATATGTGCACATTTATGGATGCAATAAGGTAAAATGAAGTAAAATAAACAACTAAATGTGTGTTATTGACGTTTTATTGTCACTAGTTTCATAGAAGACATGTTTAGGAAGCAAAATATAACAAAATCTCAAAATCAACAAAAAAAAGTATATTTGCCTATTCACCTGGGGTGCCTCGCCTTAATATAAGGATCAGATGTGTAAAGGGGTCTAAATAAGTTAACAGGTGTTTGTGATTGGGACTGAGAATGCGCAGTTCGCGCAGCTGCCTTTCAAATGGTGGCGGGCTGTCACTTCTCACTATAGCACTGACAGGATCACATCGCCCATTGGTAAGTGGACTTTATTAAGGGATTGCAATGTTAACTTGGCTGTGTCACATATGTACAATGTAATGTATCACGTTGGCTGCTGGCTGCTAATGCAGCCTGCGGATAATATTTGCATAGTGCACGGTGTTAGTGATGCTGGCTGAATGAATGAACGTTGTGTCTGAATGTTTGCCGCTGGCTTGTGGCTAGGCTAACGCTCCTCGCCGAGGGTGCGGGGCTGGGCTGGTGTCTTGGTGGCTTTCCCGGTTTGTCACGGTGAGATTCATGTGGGGAACTTTGGTGTGTGTGTGTGTGCTTTGATGAAGGAGAACTGCTATCTTGTCCGTTGTGTGTGTGGGTCGCGCTGTGTCTGAGGAGCTTAGTGGCTCACGTTGTGGAGGAGGAAGTAAACATTGCCATGCATTCTGGGAAATGGAGTAATTCTAGTTCTCCCTCATTTCGCCCACAATTAAAGGGGACATGACATGCTGGTTTGAAAAATTGTAATGTATATTTATAAATAATATAAATATAATTATATATATAATATAATATATAAAATGAATAGTGTATGTATATTTGATAGTGGTATTGATATATTGATATGTATATTGATATTAATATTAATATTAATTAATTGATTGATTGATTGGTATTGATATTAATATATATTGTATATTAATATTATGATTAATGTGTGTGCACTGTATTTGTTCTGTTTCACAGGTTTTTGACCTATGGTAAGCCTGTGGTCAACTGTGGGAATTATAAAGGTTGTATTGTGGAGAAAACATCTCAACTAGTTTGTTTAAATAAACAAACTCTAATGACTAACCATTGAGTCATCCATTGTGTGGTGCCTGTCAGCCCTTTCGGAGGGATTCAAATAGAACATTCTAGAAAGATCCGAACATTCACGCCCCATTCCTGATGTGTCACTGATTGAAACTTCACCACTGGTTGCTGTCATGAGCTGTCAATTACCTGTCACTGATTATTGATTGGAATGTGTGGTATTTGGACTATTTATTCACTCTCTGTTCCCTTTGTATTTTGTCGAGGCTTCAGATATCCGTACGTGTGGAAGGAGCTGGTCAGAGTTTGCTGATCCTCTTGCTGTTCACTTATCGTTACTATTTGTTCTTTCTCTCTGTTGACGCCCGGCATCTTTCCTGGTTATACGTTGCTCTGTGTGCTTAATAAAAGACACCTCCGAAGAAAGAGCAAACCTATCTCAGTCTCTCCTTGTCTCCTCCACCATTGGACTCACTACTACTCATACGTAACACTGGACTATCTAACAATAATGAACATATTTACACGTTGGAATACGTTTTGTAAATAAGGAGACAGATAGAGAAGATTTCAAAGCACTCAAAATGCCAATATCAAAATGTTGACCTATTTCAGAATTTCTCAACATTTGGCCTTTTTTGAGCAATCGTGACAGGTTTGATCATGCCGAGTCACATATAAATGTCCAGTGTAAACCATGCCAATTTCTGAATCGGAATCCAGATAATTTAGTTGGTTGAACAAATACAGATAGGTCTCCACACACCCCTAGTTCCTATATGGTGTTGTCCCTTTTATATTTGTTGTTGAGAGGGTATTTCAGTATAACACACATTAAACTCAGCTCCATTTCATCCCTGAGTGAGAACCTGAATGATGTATTGACTGAAATGGACATTAAGAAGGAGGGGGGGGGGGGCTAAACAACAAATGGGCATGACCCCCCCATCAATCTCTGTCTCTCTCTCTGCTTGTTATTAATATTGTCAACAAAAGGTGTTCTCTAAACAATAACACCTCACACCCCCGCAGTCTGAGACAAAGAGAGATAACATTCTCACCTGTGTTCACAGAGTAACCCCCCCGTCCTGAATGGAATATAAAATAATACTGTCACGATCCAGCGGCTCCTGTGTCTCCCCTACCCCTGTTTTTCTCCTGTCTGTCCCTGTCTGTGTGTCAGCTGAGGGGAGCAGCTTCCTCCAGACCATATATGGGCAGCTTCCTGGTGGTCAGCTTATTCCTCTCACCTGCTCAACAACCACACCTGTCAGCCATCTTCTCATCAGCCCTGCAGTACATCTACCCCGGTTCACTCTTCGTCAGATCGTTAACTCAACTACTTGGTAGTGACGTTTCAGGCCTGGCACTGGATAAAGTGGTAGACTGGGCTGAAACGTGGGGGTTCAAAATATCTGTGGAAAAGTCCAGATTTTTTTATTTTCACTAATAAAAGAAAGACTGGAAATCTGGGGCTCTCTATGTATGGCAAGCCATTAGAGAGAGTCAAGGAATTAAAGTTTTTATGAGGAGAGAGTAACATGGAGAAAGCATATAGAAAAAACAGTGACTAAATGTGAGAAGATGTCGTGAATTATAGAATAGAATAGAATAGAATAGAATAGAATATATCTTTATTTGTCATTGTTGGTACAACGAAATTTGTTAGGAACATCACCACTGGCATACAACATAAGATATTGAAGTGGATTCCCAAGCTGTTTCGGTTCTGCTCTGTTCAGAACCGGGTGCTTAGTACTCTGCGTTGTTTCAATTTCTCTAAAGCTCTGGGAATTACTTATATCTTCTTAGCGGTGCAGGCAGAAGGAATTAGGAGGAAAAAGGTTATATAACAGCTGTTTAATCAAAGTTAAGAGTTGTATACAAATTACAATAAAGAATGCTATAGTTGTGATCAAAAACACTATGCCGTAAGTGATACAACCAGACTAAAGAGAATGATAGTTGATAAGTTTGTTGATGGTCTTTGTTCTCTGCTGATAACAAAGCAGTTGGTTTTCCCTCCAAAAAGTTACTTTGTTCTTCTGCCGACCTGACTGTGGATGAGATGGTTGGTTCGAGGTGTTCCTGTCGGTTGGGTTTTCCAGAGTCCTCCTCTCCCCATCACACCCAGATCTTATATCCAAGACCTGCAGTCTCTTGTGATGTCATCAGAATGACATCATCAAATTCTTTCCTCCAATCCCAGGCCTGCTAAGCTTGAATTTGAAAATATGGGTTTGGCTTAATAGGCCAACCCTCTTCTTAGTTTAAACCCAGAGAATAGTTTCCCTGTATTTTTAATACTTTGATTGATGAACCTCAAGATATATTGATTACATAAACACAGATATATCATACTTAAACACATTACTTGTACACATTCTGTTATTTTTAGGACTAGTTTCACCTTAAGTGAAACTAATCTTCTTTACCACAAAGTCGGCTGACTTTCAATAAATTGCTCCCAAGTCTAATCATTCTGTTAGCTTACATCAATATTTTATACGGTTTTAGTATGACTTCAAAATTATTACCACCATGTAAACACTTCTAATTATATTTTACACAGTTTAATATGGCTTCAGAATTATTATCCCAATGTAAACACTTCTAATTATATTTTCATATCAAAACTAAGTTGTGTGTGTATGTGTGTGTGTGTATGTGTGATCAGATTGTGTGAATGTGTGTGTGTGTGTCTATGTGTGTGTGTGTGTGTGTGTGTGTCTGTGTGTGTCTGTGTGTGTGTGTGTGTGTGTGTGTGTGTCACAGGAGACTCCAGCGAGATAACATGTTTACGTGACCTTTTGGTCCTTTGTTCCGATCTACAGAGCCCATTGTCTTAAACTCTTCCTTGGCCCGGCAGATGGCCCTCGGATTCCTGTCGTAAATAGAATTATTTGACCACTCACTCTATATGTAAATCGACCTCTGTGTGGCCACAATGGCAATCAGTCTCTGTAAACACACACACAATCTATGAACTATTGTTTGAGGGCCAAGTGTTTCTACACATTAGTTTGATCATGAGATCTATGTTCCAGAATCTACCACATTTCCACACTCGGATAGTTTATCTATCCTTAATATGTCAAACATAGATATCAATTTCTACACACTACTATCTAGATAATACTTAAGACATTTTAAATCATATTAGGATAAAATACATATAGTTTGCCACACTCAGATCCTAAAATTCAAATTAGCAATTTCAGTTTTTGTGATCCCGTGTACAGTCTTTAACAACCTGTTCTCGTACCAAGATCAATTTCCATTGGTTTCAACTGTGAGTTGTCAAATTCTGACTTGGAGCATTGAGGAGGGGGGTCTATGTTTTCTAGATTTGACCCGGCCTCCTCTTTATTGCTCAGAGCTGGTGCAGTTCACGACTGCTGGGTGCGACCCCCCATTCTGGGAGGTGGAATTTAGAAAGCAAATTGCCTTTCCTATCCCACCCCATCTTTTGTCGAGAACATCTTGACTCGTGTTGACCTCTATTAGGGGGTAGAACCCCCTGCTGTATTTTTCTATTGCTGTCACAGCGGTGGGGAGGTCGTCGCTGGCTGCTCGACCCCCGTTGACCCTTGGATGTGGAAGAGGTTCGCTTCTCTCCCCCTCCGCCTGGTCGTTTATAGGGACGATAGCAGCTCCACCCTTTCGCTTGTTGACCCCCTGGTCAATGGTTGAGGCCTTGCGTCTGTTGACAGCCGGAGTTGTTGCTGAGGCCTAGCCGCCTGTCTCCTCGTTGGTTGCCTGTCGTTTCCCTCTGAAGCCTCAAGACTCGGTCACTGCGTTGGCCGAAACTCTCCCGGCCCGAGAGGTAGGCGTCTCCTGGTTCTCCGCAGTGTTGTGGTTCCCCATGGAACCGCTAGGTAGACACTAGCCAGTGCCCTGGATCAACAGTACCGATGGAGTCCTTGTCTTCCTTGTACCACACTCTGATGACTGCTGACTCCCCAATCTCCCATCCGTATCCTGCAGTGAATATATATCGCTTCGGGGGACAGTGCAGGTCACTTCTACCACAACAATTGATTGAGAATCCATACTTTTCCTCCCTAAGACTCTCTTTACTGGTCTGAGCTTTGACAACTTTCTTTTCCAAATCATTTATCTATATATTTCATGGCTTCTAGATCATTAATTTTCAAAATTCTGAAAAATTCACATGGCTCTCATTATATTATGCTGTCAAAACAGTATACTCCCACCATCTTTCGATGTGGAATACACATTTAAACATCGTTACCTTCGTCCTTTGGACAGCTGCACCCCGGACCGGACGGTCAGCACTGACACATCCACTCTCCCAGTAATCCTGTGTGTATGGCAACAAATCACAGTCCGCCTTAAACACACATCTTCCACACTCTCCGCCAGCCTTCATCAAGCCCACGGAGTCCCCCACAAGCCAATCATCAATTGCACATGTTCACACCCTACACAAAGACTAATTTGGCCAATAGCGACCAAACCTATTGAGCTTCATTAATGTACAGAGAATCATGCTTCCCAACACTTTCACCAATCACGACACACCCCCAGCCCCTAAAACCGGGTATTCAATGGGCGGAGAACAAAAATCCATGAACTAGCTCATGTCCCTTCACTTTGTTCCCAGTCCATTTTACAGACATATACTACCCAGTCCTGATGTGTCGAGATCATTCCCAGCTTGCCAGATACCCTAAGAAAAAATATATAGAAAGAAAGGAAACAGAAAACAAAACATACAAAGAAAAACCCATGCCAAACCAAATAAATTAAAAAATAATCCAAACTTGTGAGCTTTTTCTTTTTTCTTTTCAACACATTTTTAACCTATCATCTAGAGGCTTATGCACCCCTGTATTAACTAAGAAACAAAATGAACGCTCCCGGCCTAAGCCAGGAATTGCTCGTAATATACTAGAAAAGAGAAATTCTGCAGAAATAAAAATAAACACCTATACCTATTACTCATAACTGTTAATATCCGTCTATCAATACCATAAAAAACTAGAAACAACCATGGGTCTTTTTAATTTCTTAAACATGCAGTCCACCCTTTGACCAATCTGAATGTTGACCAAGCATGTATAATTTACTGACCACTAGCTTCCGCAGTGTCACATCATCACACTGTCTAATATTGAATACCTAATATTAACTGTTTAACATAATTTGATCCTCTTGTTAGTCTGATTAGTTCATGCATTTGTCAGTTAATCACACAACCATTTTAGTAACTTCCATTCATAGCCTAATCACCTAACCCCTCTATTTATTTTTTATTATTCTACTTTTATTCTAATCTAATCAGGAGCATATATTTTTATTCTGCCGGTGGCCTCTGCAGACATGACCTTTGAAAATGACCTTTATGCCATCATTGCCATGGTTCCCTTGAGCCTGTTCTGAGGACCTATTTGGTTCAGTCACAGTTAGTGCAGTCTTTCTCGCCAGTTCTTGTTCCAATCGCTGAGTCTCGTGTGCAGCTTGACCGATCTCCAGCTGTGTCTTCATCAGATCTCGATGAACTGCCTCGTGTCTTTCGAACGCCATCACAAACGCTCTCTGTTGTCTATAGGACGACGCCTCTTCCCCCATCTCAGCGCTGGCGGTTTGACTTCCCATCGCTGGGCCCCGCCTCTCATCTTGGCTTTGGTGCTGAGGGGGTCCTGGACAGGGGGAGCTTGCGGGCTGTGAACACTGTACCGACCTTGGTTTTGCCCACGCCCCCTTCCTTTGTTCCCCCCTCGAGTACCTCCCCTTCTGGCTCTATTGCCATTCCCACATTCCCACGACATATGTCCGAGATTCCCGCACGCCCAACACACACTTGACGGTGCTCTGGATCCACACGCACCCCCTCTTTCGTTTCCACCTTGTCCCCGTGACTGCCCAGGTTTTCCCATTGGCCTTTGTTGTTGTTCTTGAGGGAGGCTCGTCCCCCGCTCTTCCTCCACCTTGGCCCTTGCTGCCTGGTTCCTAGTTGGCGGGCCACTTCTCTCAGTCTGGTACTGATGGTGGGGGTGGGGGATACCTAGGCACGGGACACAGGTGGACTGTAGAATACAGTTGTCTCTGGGTCGCTTGCAACAACGACTCCCTGTGGCGGAGTTAAAGACATTATTTCCAGTCCCTCCGTCACACTGGACTCCGGAGGGGAGTCGATCACATTCCAATCAACCAAAATATCATCACTGGTCCTTGAGCCTGTTGTTGAAAGGGGCCCGCTACCTGTCCAGACGACGGAGCACACGGCATTTCTCGGTCACGGTGGGGCTAACACCGACGCCCGAAAAATGATAAAATCTATCTGGGAAATGTCTGCCGAGGTTCTCGGCTTTCTCCTACCATTGGCCTGACCACCGTTGGCCATTTTTATATTACTTCTATTTTTTTATTCTTATGGGTAAATGAAATAGACTAATTGTCAACTCTTGTTTTTGTTATCTTATTTTTTCTTCTAATTGCTCCTATCAAAGTTAGTGAATCCGCTCTATATTACTCATTCACACGTACTCTCATACACTCAGATTCCACCGTTTAGAAAGCAAGTTTCTCTGTATTCAAAATTTTTTACCAAACTTGAGTTAATTTCACTGACACTGGTATATTGGTGCAACCAGGAATTGATAACTCGCTGTGTGATACTATACCCCGACTTTCAACAGTCCCTTTGATTTCCCTGTCTGGAGTTCGAAATTGTCAGCACTGGCCTGTCCGCCCTGGAGCAGCTGTGAAGAGAGAAGAAAAAGCATACACTTAATTATCAGTGGCATTTCCCGTTAACAATCCATCATTTATCTTTAAGCATGGAATGTCGGGCATCTCCTATACTAAAATCACTTGAGAGCATTTGTGCAATTTTCGTTTGAATTATCAACAACACAGCCTTAATAGTTTTTCAGTTGTCTCCATTGGAAAACCAGAACTCTCAATCCTGTTGTCATGATCCTCCTTAACACAACTCCGGGGAACTTATTTTGCATCAGCCTTCTCCTTCTGTTGGTCAATCAGAAATTTGTTATTTACAGCCTATCATTTCTAAACATCTGTATTGGACATGGTAATTTAGGTGAATAATCTCACTTTTACTCTAATTGTTCTTTGCAAATGACTATGTGTATGTGTCGCTATTTTTATTTCTGTCCGTGAAAGCCTAGTATGTATTTCGCTCATATTACATTATACATATCAGTAACATACATATTTTCCATTCATAATCTCTCACACAGTTACTATATTTCCCCCGTAACACCTAACCCCTTAGGTGTTAAAACGCGCTTCTCACGAGAACAGAAATCAATTTTCAGTGTCTTATGTCACTGAAGTCCCCGTGCTTTTAGAACAGTGTCACACAACCCGTTCATAACCACAGGCGCCGACACCATCCCCACATTGAAATTCCTGCCGACCAATGACATCTCACTGGTCAACCCGACCTGTGGCCCACGGCGTCACCCCCAGTTTGCAACCTGGAACGCGAAACCCCGGGCCTCCTACTCAAGGATATTCAAAGATCATTCCACTCACAACCCCTGCCACACACACACAGCACCTCCGACACCACTCAACCACCGTAACCACAGTCACCCAAATACCCACACACAATATAACCCAATGCGCGTAGTGTGGCAGCGAGCCTTTGACGAGTGCACGCATAGCGCATCCCCGTTAATGCGCGGTGGCAGACAACGAGCCCACCCCCGCCACGACGTCTAGCAGTCCCCGTACCCCCGTTAAAATGAAAAATGTGCGCAGTGTGGTAGCGAGCATCGACGAGTCGCACACATAGCGCATCCCCGTCAAAGCGTGGAGGCAGACAGTGAGCCACGACGAACTGTCTACCCACACCCCCATCGCAGGCGCAGCCGAGCAGAGTAAATATGCTCCGACTTACGGCCCACCAACATGAACGGCACACAAAAATACTGACAGGAGCCCCCGCCTTACCAGCCAGAGCTCGTCCAAATGCAAGGAAAGAAGTACGAGCGCCTTGTTGACCAAAGCGTAGCGCCACTGGTTCAACACGACCGGCCGCCCCCCAGGGACCACATCATATGGTCCATATGCAGCTTCGTCAACCTGAACCCGCGTCGCCCCGGGTCAGCAGCGCTACATTTCTCCGTTAAGTCAAGAGACCGGAAGGTGGCCGGAGACCTTGAGAGAGCCAGAGAGCACGGCCCCATTGCCGGTTGAGTACGACATCATTGCCCTAACGCCAGCCAATACCACTACCAGCACTAGAAATTCCCTAAAAATAACAATAAAACTGAATATGGAACAACAACACACGCTTAATAAGTCCCAAACTCAACCAACTGCTTTTGAACCCTACAGTAAACAGCAATAAACAATAAACCTAGCACTACACCGCGTTTGAAACCCATACAAAAACAACATATCTATATACAGGCCCAAACTAGGAGAGAAAGAGAGAGCGTTTCGGGGGGGCCGAGGGGGGAAAAAATATATGGAAGAGAGGCGGTGTGGGAACAAGAGCCCTCGTCCATACCACACCACATCACAACATAGTCTGTGTCCATACCCATGAGGGGAGTGAGGGGGAGGGAGTGAGAGGGGGGGGGGGGGGGTAAGAGAGAGAGAGAGAGAGGGAGGGGAGGTGAGAGGGAGAGGGAGAGAGGGGGGGAAGGTGAGAGGGAGAGGGAGAGGGAGAGAGGGGGGAGGCGAAAGGGAGAGGGAGGGAGGAGAGAGAGAGAGAGGGGGGGTGAGAGAGGGAAAGAAAGAGAGGGCGGGGGGGGTAAGAGAGAGAGAGAGAGAGGGAGGGGAGGTGAGAGGGAGAGGGAGAGGGAGAGAGGGGAGGTGAGAGGGAGAGGGGGGGGTGAAAGGGAGAGGGAGGGAGGAGGGTGAGAGAAGGAAAGAAAGAGAGGGGGGGGGCGAAAGAGAAAGAGAGAGAGAGGGAGGGGAGGTGAGAGGGAGAGGGAGAGGGAGAGAGAGAGGGAGAGGGGGGAGGGTGAGAGAAGGAAAGAGAGAGAGGGAGAGGGGGGAGGGTGAGAGAAGGAAAGAGAGTGAGAGAGGGGGGAGAGGGGTGAGAGAAGGAAAGAAAGAGAGGGGGGGGGGAGGGGGGGGTGAGAGAGAGTGTACGAGGGGGAGGGGGGGCCAAGGCCCCACAATCCACCGCCAGATTAAAACACAACAATCCAACCTCACTTTACCAGCACCCTAACCCCCTAATGAAAACGTTCTGTGAGCAGAACCCAAAAATATTCATCCTGTCCTCTTCCGCCCCCTACCGTATTCCTAAATAAACTCCACCTTCCCCTTAACAATGGACGCTTGGTGCCCCTCCCAAGATGGACGCCGGCGCCCCTGCTAAGATGGAAGCCCCCTCGCGAGACATCCCGAGAGCCCCGTCATGCCATGACGTCAGCACAGTTAGCTTAGCTTCGTCAGCCACGTCGCGGGCCGCCAGACCGCTCACCCTTATGACGTCACAACCGGCGACCATTTTAGCCGTTAGCGCGGCTAGGTAGCATTAGCTTAGCTTCACCCATGATCCCATAAAAACGTTCCCCAACGACCCATCGACCCGTTCCGCCGCGCGGGCCGTCTCCTCGCAATGTTAATATAACACCACATTCCCCACAACAGAACCCCAATCCCCTCAAAACGCCAGTGTAGTGATCTAAATAGAAATACAAAAACATAACAGCCTTTAGGCCGCCGCAAAACACTAGTTTGACCCCTCTGTCGTCACCACCGGCGAGCTCAGAACGACTTCCGGGTCGGGTCCCCGCAACATACTATCCCATTCACCTAAAACATTATACAACTATTTTATCCGCCACGAATATGAAAACTTTTAAGTGCCTAACACATCCCCGTAATCTCAAGACACTATCGATCGACCTTATACATTTGAACCTATGTCTATTTGTCCGCCGCATCCTCCGGTCGCCTCAGAGGCTAATACCGCATTTCACGATTCAATGAACGTTTCAATCTACTGCAATTCAACGCTTTGATCATGCTGTTAAACAGTCGTATGCCTCCCATCCTTCGTACAGTTTATTCTATACGAGGCTCTCAGCGTTACTCACATATCCCAACATGAGTGGTTTCTAGTGCTTCTTCATACAGTATACATATCTATACGAGGTCCTAACTTTCTTCATATACTCCTATATGAGGCTTTAACTTCTCAAACCCCCTGTTCAAACTGAGCGGCCAATTCTTCGTCATCACTCACCTATCTCACAGGATCGAAGCTGACGCAGCTGCGGCCGTCGTTGTCCGTTGTTGAGGTTGATGAATGAAGAAAAAAATTCTCGTTTTACGGCCGCTTCTCGTTCAAGGGCCACGGCACCAAATGAAGTGGATTCCCAAGCTGTTTCGGTTCTGCTCTGTTCAGAACCGGGTGCTTAGTACTCTGCGTTGTTTCAATTTCTCTAAAGCTCTGGGAATTACTTATATCTTCTTAGCGGTGCAGGCAGAAGGAATTAGGAGGAAAAAGGTTATATAACAGCTGTTTAATCAAAGTTAAGAGTTGTATACAAATTACAATAAAGAATGCTATAGTTGTGATCAAAAACACTATGCCGTAAGTGATACAACCAGACTAAAGAGAATGATAGTTGATAAGTTTGTTGATGGTCTTTGTTCTCTGCTGAAAACAAAGCAGTTGGTTTTCCCTCCAAAAAGTTCCTTTGTTCTTCTGCCGACCTGACTGTGGATGAGATGGTTGGTTCGAGGTGTTCCTGTCGGTTGGGTTTTCCAGAGTCCTCCTCTCCCCATCACACCCAGATCTTATATCCAAGACCTGCAGTCTCTTGTGATGTCATCAGAATGACATCATCAAATTCTTTCCTCCAATCCCAGGCCTGCTAAGCTTGAATTTGAAAATATGGGTTTGGCTTAATAGGCCAACCCTCTTCTTAGTTTAAACCCAGAGAATAGTTTCCCTGTATTTTTAATACTTTGATTGATGAACCTCAAGATATATTGATTACATAAACACAGATATATCATACTTAAACACATTACTTGTACACATTCTGTTATTTTTAGGACTAGTTTCACCTTAAGTGAAACTAATCTTCTTTACCACAAAGTCGGCTGACTTTCAATAAATTGCTCCCAAGTCTAATCATTCTGTTAGCTTACATAAATATTTTATACGGTTTTAGTATGACTTCAAAATTATTACCACCATGTAAACACTTCTAATTATATTTTACACAGTTTAATATGGCTTCAGAATTATTATCCCAATGTAAACACTTCTAATTATATTTTCATATCAAAACTAAGTTGTGTGTGTATGTGTGTGTGTGTATGTGTGATCAGATTGTGTGAATGTGTGTGTGTGTGTGTCTATGTGTGTGTGTGTGTGTGTGTGTGTGTCTGTGTGTGTCTGTGTGTGTGTGTGTGTGTGTGTGTGTGTGTCACAGGAGACTCCAGCGAGATAACATGTTTACGTGACCTTTTGGTCCTTTGTTCCGATCTACAGAGCCCATTGTCTTAAACTCTTCCTTGGCCCGGCAGATGGCCCTCGGATTCCTGTCGTAAATAGAATTATTTGACCACTCACTCTATATGTAAATCGACCTCTGTGTGGCCACAATGGCAATCAGTCTCTGTAAACACACACACAATCTATGAACTATTGTTTGAGGGCCAAGTGTTTCTACACATTAGTTTGATCATGAGATCTATGTTCCAGAATCTACCACAATATAACATGTGCAAAATAATAATGTCAATAATAATAGTAATATAGTAATAAAGTAATAAAGTATCAGTGTCCCAATATATAACATACCATCATTGTCCCAAGTGCATTTAGTGCTTGTGCAAATAAATTAATAAATATAAATATTTCAGTCCAGTGAGTTGATGGAAGGAGGGGGGGGGGGGGCGTTGACTTGCAAAGGATGAAGTATTGTATAGTGCAGCAATGCAAGTCCGGTTCACAGTTATTGTTGTAATGTGAGAGTGGGAGTTATGTCACCGGGGGTGGGATGCGGGGGGGGGCAAGTTGATGTTCGTCGTTGAGCAGCCTGACAGCCCGTGGGTAGAGGCTGTTGGTCAGTCTGCTGGTTCCGGACTGGATGGATCTGTACCTTCGACCAGAGGGCAGCAGTTGAAAGAGATGGTTTGCTGGGTGGTACTGGTCTAGTAAGATGTTATTTATACGCCGTAGGCAGCGGGAGGTAAAGACTGTGGAGATATCTGGGAGGCTAGCTCCAGTGATCCTCCTTGCAGCCTTGACCACTCTGTGGAGGGCCTCCTTCTCTGCCCTGGTGCAGCCAGTAAACCACACCAGTAGTCCGTACGTGAGCACACTCTCTACTGCGCAGTGGTAGAAGTTGGCCATCAGTCCCTGTGGGAGTTTAGCCCATTTAAGCTTCCTAAGATAGAGAAGTAAATAATCAAAATGAAACATGTAAAATCCCAAGGAACTGTACAAATGATACCGGACGAAATGCTGTTGTAAGTTGTATTACAGAATGGATCAAAAATCAGCTAGCTGTCTCCTTGCCAAAACAACCCTTCCCCCAGCCACAGCACACATTCCAAACTGAAAATGGCCTTCGGCAGGCAGTAGTTAAAACAGATGGCTTTTGAAACCGAACCCTTCCCAAATGGAATTTAGGGCCGGAAGACCAGCTAAGTTAAGTATTTCAATTGTTCTTTATTTACTTAGGCTAGGAACCAAAGGTCAGGCAGGAACCCATGGTTAAAATAGGTGATTAGATCACAGGTCTAGCTTGAGGAGCCAAGCAGCTGGTCGCCTGCTAGGCACAAGGACCTCCTTGGTTGAGCTTTCAATAAAGGAGAAATAAACTAATTGCAGTTAACCAGAATAATTAACAAATTAACCAGAGAACAAGACATTTACTATGACTTATGGCGGTTACTTAATCCCACGACCCGAAAGTACTCTTGTCGATCTGCGAGACATAATACATTATCCAGAATAGATTATGTCTTTGCATCACAGAGACTATTTGATAATTATGAAGTGGAACTGATACCCAACGCACTGTTATTTACTCCTTAAAGGTACATTTGGTATACTATCCTCCCGAGCCCCAAGATGGCGATTTAACTCGTTGCTGCTTAATAACAAGGAATTCATTACACAACTCAAAGAAGCTCTTATAGTATTCCAACGGGAGAACGCAAACTCGGTGCAAGACCCCAGAATATTATGGATGTCGGTAAAGGGAATGATCAAAGATTTCACGGATAGCTTTTCCTCCAAAATGCGCAAGAATCAATGCACAAAACTGTCTGAGCTGGAAACGCTTTACTCAACGTTATTTAATTCTCTAAAATACAACAACTCAACTTGACTAGAGAATCAAGTTAACGTACTAAAAATAGAGATCAATGCCATATACAGACAACAATCGGAAATACAAATACGCAGCACAAGACAACAGCAGTACTCCCATGGTTCCAAACCTAGTCACCTATTAGCCATGCGATTAAGAATGAATGCAAAATTTGCAGATATAACTACCATTAGAGCACAACAAGTACTTGTAACAGATCCTGTAAAAATAAACGATACATTCAAAGAATTCTACTCCGACTTATATAAATCAGAAACGACCTTCGATCAAAACAAAATGGACACATATCTTAATCAAATTATTCTCCCTAAACTTTCAGAGGATGACGCTAAACAGTTAGAAACACCGATCACAATAGAGGAACTCAAGAAGGCCATAACCGCAATGCAAAGTGGTAAGGCTCCTGGAAGAGACGGTTTCCCATCAGAAATGTACCTTTCTTGTTGGGACATAATTGGTCCTTTATTACTAAATATGATCTTATACTCAGTCAAGGAGGGGAACTTCCATAAGAATGACAATATTGCACTCATAACAGTCCTCCTTAAAAAAGACAAAGACCCCAACGAGTGCGGTAGTTATAGACCTTTAAGCCTCCTCGGAACCGATATCAAACTGTACTCTAAGGTATTAGCCATCAGATTACAAAAGCATATGACGTCTTTAGTTCACCCGGACCAAACTGGCTTCATAAGAGGCCGCCTGATCACTGATAACATAAGACGAATACTGCACGTACTAGATGCCGACAAGGATGACACCATACCTAAGGCGATGCTGTCCCTGGATGCTATGAAAGCCTTTGACAGGCTGGAATGGTCGTATCTATGGGCAGTATTAGAAAGGATGGGGTTAGGAAAAGGATTCATTGATATGATTAAAGTATTATACAAAGACCCATCGGCCATGATTACAACAGGCACAATCATCTCCAAAATCTTTCCGGTATCACGCTCTGCCAGACAGGGTTGTCCTCTTAGTCCCGGACTATTCAATCTATCATTAGAGCCTTTAGCACAATATATAAGACAATCCCAATCCATAGAACCAATCGTAATCAAGGGCACACAACAAAAAATTTGTTTATATGCGGACGACGTAATATTGTTCATGCAAAACCCCAACACCACATTGCCTCATCTGCTCAAGTTGATTGAGGACTTTGGTGATTTATCGGGATTTAAGATAAATTGGCCGAAGTCGGCTTTCCTTCCACTTAACACCCCTGCAAAAAAAGATATAACCCTCCCAGGAGAGATACTGATGGTAAAACATTTCAGATGCTTGGGAGTGGAAATATTCCCCACCATAAGACAAACGGTGAAGCACAATTACACAAAAATCCAAAACAAATTCAAAGACGACCTTGATAGATGGGCAAAACTTAAAAACACAGTACAAGCACGGATATCAATAGTTAAGATGGATGTACTACCTAGAATCAACTTCTTCAGTTCAATGCTACCGTTACCCCCTCCAGAGGGTTACTGGAAAAGATTACACTCCTCCACATACAAATTTATTTGGAATAACAAACCACCACGTATAAAAAGATCCACCGCACAGAGAAATAAAGCAGATGGTGGCATGGCATTTCCAGATTTTTTCCAATATTTTAAGGCATACACATTAAGACCATTGACAACATGGTTTGACCCCCAAGCATTAGTATCCTGGAGAAAATTTGAAGAAAACATAGTAGCCCCACATAGACTGAAGGACATAGCATACACTAAACTACCAATCAAGCACTGTGAACGAAAATTTGGCCCCATAATTACTCATGCGATCCGGATATGGCGTGAATCACAAAAAAAAAATCCTAACCCACATAAATGGCACAATCATACTCCCTTATTCAATAACAATGCACTCTTAATTGAAAAACTACCTATAAGATTCCCTATATGGGAAGAGCAAGGCATACACTCATTAGGGGATGTTTTTAACAAACAGGGTTTTTGTAGTGATAAAGAAATACGCAAAAAATGTAATCTCACCAAGTCCACATGGCTTTTTTACAAACAGTTACAGCTATGTTTGAAGTCTCACGGTGTTCCATTAGACAGACCAATTGAACACCACAGATACCACAAATTCTTCTACGAAAGAGAGACATCGAGAGGTTTTGTTTCAGAATTTTATCATCAATTACTAACGTCCTCGTATGAAACCCTCCAACTAGACTCTGTCTGGAGGAGGGATATACCAGACCTGGAAAATGACTTTGATTGGCAAGGAGCCTGGGCAAATGTCCGACTTACATCAAGGAACCCGGATCATCAACAAATCAATCTTAACTATATTCACAGGACATACTTGACTCCTATAAGACTGTGCCGAATGGGGCTTAAACAAGACTCCAAATGCTCCCAATGTACAAATGGGGACGAAGGGACATTTATGCACATGTATTGGGACTGCCCAGTTAAGGCATTCTGGAAAGATGTGACCCAACAATTATCAAAACTCGTATCTTGGAATATACCTGTACACCCCTCGGTATTACTATTGAATGATGTTTTTGAGTTTGCAGTGAATCCACAGCTAAAGAGATTGGTTTTATCGGGTATCACAGTAGCTAAAAAGCTGATCGCATCACGCTGGTTTCAACCGGAAAAAATGTGCCGTAAAGTTTGGTTTCTTACATATCTCGATGTGATTTATCAAGAAATATCTACAGCAAGAATTCTGGGTCTCAATGAATCCAAAATGTCAATGTGGTTAGAAGTGGTGGAGAGAATAAAAGCTAGCTTATAATGGTAGTGTCTGGTTAGGTGCAAGGGATAGTGGAGGTACTTCTCAAGGTGGGGTCCGGGAGGGGGGGGTTCGAGCTGGAGCATATGTGTGTAGGTTTTTTAGATAACAGGTATTAGGGGTATATCTTATATAAGACAATTAACTAAAATGTGATCTCATTGGATGTGCTCTGACAATTAATGCTTGTATATCTTATCGTGTGTTGTCATGTTTGTTTATGTGTTTGTTTAAAAAAAAAAAAAAAAAAAAAAACATTTACTATAAGGCTAAGCAACTTGGTATAAAACTAAACAAGATACTAGGGATGCTCGATATTGGCTTTTTTACCGATACCGATATTCCGATATTGTCCAACTCTTAATTCCGATACCGATACCGATACCGATATCAACCGATACCGATATATGCAGGGTTTCCCCCCAAAAAAACTGAATAATTTCAGGTAACTAATAATTTCACTGGATGCATTCAAAAGGCTTTCTAAATGTAAGCATTATCTGTGCAAAATATGATCATTAAAAAAGGAAAAATTAACATTACATATCTTTTGTTGTTGAATTAAACCAACATGCATACTTTTGACAAATAAAATAAGAATTGGTTCTTACTTGCTTGCCTGGGTAAATAAAGGTTAAATAAATGTAATACATTATTTTTTTTTATTATTATTATTATTATTATTTTTTTACCGATACCGATATTTTCCGATATCACATTTTACTGCCGATATCGGCCGATAATATCGGTCGGCCGATAATATCGGACATCCCTACAAGATACTTAGTGTTCAATTAAGCTAAACCAAGGTTAAAGATTACTTTAGAATAGAAATACAATCAGTATGATGAACAAGCAAAAATTAGGTTCAATTAAAGTGGACATAACTCAAGGAAAAACTATTAGGAAAACGGTAGTCAATCTAAAGAATAAATCTCTTAATAATAAAGATAGGAAAACCACCCCAAAGCATGGCCAAGTAAATCAAGAAACCACATATTCTATTTCTGTTGAAGGACAGATGCCATTCTCTGTTCAAAGAGAGCTGTAGAATTACCCAATAAGGTAAATACTAGAATAGCCTATAGATGAAAATAGTATCATGTCCCTTTAGAGAGTCAAAATGGCCGAAATAATCTTTTAGCCAATAGGAAAACAGATGACGCCCCTAGCTATCGTCACCAGGATGACGTAGGAGAAGGGAGGAGAAATGTCTTCATATACAGATCCACAGAGAGGAGAACAGGATTGCATCACAGCAGGGATCCACAGAGGGACGAACCAAACGCTCCCAAAACTCAGAGGATCCGAGACCAGAGTTTGCCTTGGCAACCAGCACCAACACCGGAGAACGAGCCTGAGGGGCATCAGCCGATCAGACCATGGACCAACAGCCAACCAGACGACGATGACTTTAGAGATAGAGAAGAAGATCCTGTACTGAGTTGATTCATCTAGCTTGTGTTTATTGAAATGGAATAAACACAGCTTTGTTTTATTCAAACCACCTCGTCTGCGCTTCCTTCCTGCAACCGAACCACATTGAAAATGCAAACAATGCAGAGAGAAGGGTAAATAAAACTATACGATCACAGAGACTATAGGTATGAATGAATGATACTTCAAAGGTTATAAATGTTATGCTATGCCTTGCTGGGAGCACATGGGGAGCAGACAGAGACACACAGCTAATGATATACAGAGTAGCGGGGCTTTTTGCTCAACTCCAATCCCAGCCTGGCTGGTGGAGATGTGAGAGACACTACTAGCGTTAACACATTAACACATTTTGCCCGCCATGCGTTGAACGCCAAGAACGACTTACGCCGTTTTTGGGATCAATATTTAATTTTTTCACCATGGCATTCATAATTCATCCAGCCAACCTCCGGACTGCAGCGGGAGCCTGTATGAGATTGCAATGCCTCAATACCGCCGCCTGGTGGATGGTCGGGCGAGTTACACTCTCGCCAAAACCGGAAGTGGTGCTGGTGCATCGAGGAAATCCCTCCGGCAGTAATATCTTGTTACGTGGATCCAGACACGACCCCCAAATAACAGTGTCAGAGAGCCGCGACCCCCACTATTATAGGAGGTAAAAAAAAGAATTACAAAAAAATATATATATATATATTTTTTTATAAATGGAAATGTATGGTTGAGACATGCAAACGTTCAAACGCACACACACTAATAAGCATTGGTGGCTTTTAACCAGGGAAATCATTCAGGCCAGGAAATATAGTGCAAAATATAGCCCCAGTCAGGCCAGTTTTTAAGCAGGGGGTCCCCCACCAGGAAATCTTTGGTTACAAAGACTTCATTTCCTGCATTCTGGTGCAGGATTTTTTTTATTTGTACCCTTTAAATGCCAGTGTTTGTGATGGCATCACAAATTATTGTTAAAAAACAGGCTAGCATATGTATGATTAGCAACACAGATTTTTATGGATTTTCATTTTTCTTTGTAATTGATAAAAAATACAATCTTTTATTCAACTTCAGCCCTGATCATAACACCACATATTAATTTTATAATTCTAACCCTTTAAATGCCAGTGTGTGTGATGGCATATATTTGGAATATATCAAATGCAAAGTCGATTTTTCTGGGAGGGATTATTACAGGCTAGCATGTGTCAATGATTAGCAGTTTTTTGTAAGGGTCCCGCCTCCACCAATCACATGCAGCTCCCTTTGTGTGTGTGTGAGAGCAAGAGAGAGAGAGAGAGATAGTTATCCAACTTGTGTGAGTTGCAGTGATCTCCTGGTTGTTCCCCACCTAGGTTATCTAACTAGTGCGCTGGTGCAACTAGAAACACTGGCCTGGCCTGCTTCTAAGTTCAGTGGCCTAACAGCATACATTTTTTTTTTTATCATCTGGCGACCCCCCCGCGGCGAGTCGCGACCCCGACTTTGGGAACCCCTGTTCTAGACGGTATTAACACAACAATGTATGAATGAAAAAATATAACGTTCCCACATCCTGAACGATAGATAATCGATGTTGAATGGGCCATAGTAATGTCAATATAACAATAACATTACAGATTACACAGATGGGTCCATGGACCAAAACAGTAAAAGGGTGGCGTTCGCAATCCACATTCCCGCCCTGCGGGTCACCCAGAGCAGATGGCTGTCAAATGGGGTGTCAGTATTTACATCAGAAGTAGTGGCCTTATTATGGGCAGTAAATTGGGTGGAAGAAGTGAGGCCGCAGCAGGTGGTTATCTGCTCGGACTTGGCGGCTGCGCTGATGGCTCTGCAGGGTGGGAGGTCACGGGTTAGGCCGGATCTCATCTGCTAACTGCACTTTACAGAAGTAGAACGGGCAGGAATCGAAGTGGGGTTCATATGGGTTCCAGCCCATGTGGGGGTGGAGGGCAACGAGGCTACTGATTTGGCAGCCAAAGAGGCGAGGAGGAGGTGGATGTGGGCATAGCCTTGGGGGTATCAGAATACCGCAGTAAAATAAAGGAGATTACCAGGAGGTGGCAGAAGGAATGGGAGGGAGAAAAGAGAAGAAGGTTTTATTACAGCTTACAGAATAATGTTAGGGGAGGGAAGAAGAAGACGTTTCAGGCGGGTGATTTTCCCGCAGCCTATGTGTGCGAAGACCTGGAGCGTTTTTAGGGTTAGAAAACATTGGGGGCTTTAGCCCGGGGGGGGGGGGGGTGGAGGGGGGGGTCACCCCCCCACTTTTTTTTTTTTTTTTTTTTTTAACACAGAAATACGCAATTTTAGAGTAATTAGAGATGAATACTGAATAACTAGAATCATTAGAGGTTCTCAAAGTGAGGTCCAGGTCCATGAGAGGGATATGGGCAGTCCCCATAGAAAATTCAAAGTTAACAGGACCAAATCATCACTTTCTTATTTATTTATTTAACCTTTATTTAGCCAGATAAAACATTGATCTGGTCCAAGAAGCCCCAACAGGAGTACAAATATACATATATACACATATATATATACATATATATATAATATATATACATATACTGTACATACATACACACATATACACCAATAACAAAATAAAAACACATAATCATAGACATAAGCAAATAAACAAACAAACAAACAAACATATGCACAGCATATGTACAAAAGAAATAAACAGTTCATCTCTAGTCTTTACAGTTTTCTTCAATTGCATAAACACTCAAATCAAAAGTATTACACAATTATCAAAACCTTACACTCAAGGAGCAAAATATAGGCCCAGATTTGCACCCCTACAACCCCTCACACTTTTTGCAAAACAATACACACAGTGATTTGCAAAACACTAAACACACTTGCATTACATTAGACACAGAATGTCAAATTACCACACATATGAGCCAATTGGTTAAACACAGCCATCAGATGCACAAACACACCATTGCTTAATTGTAGATACACCAATCAGGTTTAAGCACTATAAAAATGCAGCAGGTGAGTTCACCTGTCTTCAACCAAAATGGAAGGAGAGTGAAGTACTGTACACAGAGAACGTGAAAATATACAATACATTCACCAAACACTACACAAGACAACCAATGATGCAGACTGATGAAAATATACATTTTCTCCCATTTTCCCAAATCAGTCAACATGGAGAATCACAACAAAAAATGATCTTGCCAGATCCAGCTAGGCAAAGAGATAATGTCTAGTATTTTCTGTTTACATTTTTTCAAAGAAAATTTTGTTTTACTGTAATTTTAACCTGTACTGGATACAGTATTTTATGTTTGTCTGATATTTGCTGAGCTTATGTTATGCACACAGTAGCATGAAAACTGGGACATGTATTGTTGTGATTCTCCATGTTGAAATGTTGACTGATTTGGTTATATGGAGAGAACATTTATATTTTCATCAGTCTGCATCATTGATTTGGGTATATGGAGAGAAAATGTAATTTTTATCATCAGTCTGCATCATTGATTTGGGTATATGTAGATAAATAAATTATATTTTCATCACAGCATTGGTCTTGTGTAGTGTTTGGTGAATTTATTGTATATTTGCACATTCTCTGCGTACTTCACTTACAGTACTCTAATCACTGAGAAGTAGAATTGCTAAATGTGTTTTAGGTTAAGCACAGCAGTGTGTGTAACTGGTTCAAACAGAATTAAGTCATATGAAACGTGTGTTTCATATGGTAACAAAATGTAGTTTTTATAAATTAGTGTATGGTTTTGACAAGTGTTTAATTTAGCAAAGGATCTGATGTGTTCTGATAATTGTGTGTGTGGTTGTGCTAATTGTGTGTTTTGAAACACCGGGCCCCGTTTTCAAAATCATGCTTAGGCAATCGAAAAAAAACTGGATTGTGTGTTTCATTATATACATATGTTTCAGTCTTCTTGTCATGTACGAAGGTCTAATAATAACAACTGGAGGGCGGCACATGAGCAAAAGCAGCCTCTCTCAGTAAAATGCGTTCAAATCAAGGTCCCAGGTGTAGGTAAAAGAAGACACAACACAAGACGTTTTCCAAATAGTAAATTATATATTTATGGTGGTAGGGATTCAAACCTCCACCATAATGCAAAAAGGGGAAAAGGTAGGGGAGGACAAACAATACATACATGTAAACAAACACACACTTAGTAGTCAAAATACAACCACGTGCCCATCATAGGACACCACAGCTATGGGGTTTAATCCACACTCCATGTGATAAATGGCACCCAGCCACACAGTGTTGCTTCAGGCAACAGATAGGCGAGACGGCAGCCTCCTCACTCCACCCTGAAACGTGGCAGTGACTTCCATCAATGAGGGGGCCCGTGTGTGTGTCATCTTCCAGATTATATCCACTCATCCAACTAACTGCCCACAGGTGTAATCAAGCAGGTGCAATCAGCTCAATCAGGAGGATGAGTGGTCTCTGGGAAAAAGAGAGAAGAAACAGAATTAAAGATGACACATCACACAACCAAGAACAACATAACCCATACTCATGATACTAATCTGATATTCACATGGTCTTCCAAAATACAGTAATAATGATAATGACCAACCCACGTACGTCACACTTCTCATAAAAAAAATTTTTGGGTCTTTTCCTGCCTTTGGTCCGCTTTGCACTTGCAAGAGTGAATGAGCTTTCACACCACCCCAAACCAACCGGACTATCCGAGGAAATTAACCAGGGTTTGATTAAAGCTTATTATAGGACACTGGACATGGGTATGGATGGCTCCAGGTGCTGCTGCGTTAAAGTGCACCACTTCAATATCTGTACTATTTAAAAGCACAGTGCAGGACACACTCAAAGGTTATCGCACCTCAGAGATGGCAGTGGACATGTATGACAGGACAAAGGCCATATGTAATGGCCTTTGGATTGAGGAACATACTACTACCAGCCAAAGGAGGAAGCAGAAAAGGATGGACGAGTATGTAGTTGAGTCATCTTGTGGCACAAGCTCAGACCTCAGCTCAGGAGATCAGCTGAGACAGAGACTGTTCTATCCAGTCGTCGACAGAATGCTGCAAGAGCTTGAGAGCAGGTTCTCATGAGTTGGATAACAACTTATGAGAGGCATACAGGCATGTTATCCAGCCTCAGACCAGTTTCTCTCAGTGGAATTGCTGCAACCCCTCGCCATACATTACAATATCCAACTATTGCCAGAGGAGATCACAGTTGCAAAGTGTTTCCTGGTCAGTCCCTACTATCCAAAGTGTCTTTTCCCTCCTGGATGATAATAATAATAATAATAATAATAATAATAATAATAATAATAATAATAATAATAATAATAATAATAATAATAATAATAATAATAATAATAATAATAATAATAATGCATTTGATTTATAAGGCGCCTTTCAGGACACTAAAAAAAAGTCCACAAATCGGTGAATGAAAGAATTATAGGATCAAATGAAAACTACTTACTAAAAATGGATGTTTAAAAGTACTAAAAACCAACAGAAAATACCAAACACTAACAAACATTCAGCACAGACAATGGGGATGCTGACATAAAAAAAAAAATTCACAGAGTGAACGTTGGCAAGATGGCGTCTTCTTCTTCTGCCGCTATTTGGCTGCCTGGTGCGCATGCGCTGTGGCACCAATGCCGGAAATGGACGTTCGCTCTGTGAGTACCACTCGTTTTGTAACAATGTTTTAAACTGTTTATTAGCAACTCCGAGCTTCCAGACCCCACTGTAAAGCTGTGTTAAACCCATATTGTACGCTGGGTATCTTTGAAATTCATATCTGATATATTTTTGACCCACCCCCAGCCCCCGATCACCGCTTGGTACTTTCTTTTTAGCCTGGTCGCGGCACAGCTGAGAGTGACTGCGGTGTGCACATCGCAGTCACGTAAGGGGCTAACCTTAACCCTAACTCTAACCCTAACTCTAAGCATAACCGACTTCGAAAGAGGGCCAAAGCATAACCACTTTGAAGCAGAGAATATATATGTACAAGGCGGAAGAGACCCTTCGGCGCTAAACCAATCAGAGAGGGTCTTCGCTGTACGTGGCTAGCCAATCATAAACCGTCTTCGCACACATAGGCTACGTTTAAAAATCACGCGTTTCAGGCCTCTCTTTAGAAACATTACTCTACAGATGTTGTCAGTTTTCCTGTGTTTTTGTGCTTTGCTCATTTTTGTGTCTCAGGATCAGCACTGTCTGCCTGCCTTTTCTGATACAGACTCACCACTTCCAACCTTCCCCCCGTTTTTGAAATAAACTTCTATATTACTACAGTGTCCGCCTGCATCTTGGGTCCCCAGTCCTGGGCCCTCATTTATCAACAATTCTTAGAAAGTGTTCTATTTTCGTACTTATCAGGATTTATCAACCGTGCGTACACAGGTCCTACGCTCCTCTGTGTTGGTATACCATTTGTTCATACCGTCAATGCTCGTGCATGATTATCCATATATGGTAATGAAACCCCCCCCATGGGATGTGAAATAATGGACTGACCCGAGCGAACTATGAGAAACTCCACGAGCGAGATTGTTCACGGAGGCGCTGTCGAACCAAGAAGACACAACCCGTGTTATGGGATAAATAAAAGGCTGGCGGACTTGTACACAGTGATGTCAGATATCAACGACTCCCTAAGACCATTGCTGCATTTCTGCCTCGACAGCTCAAAATACTAATAAAGACCGTTAACCACTGTTTGGCGTTGGTGTGTCATTATAACCATGCTGGAATATGAATGCCTTTATTAGTTTTGTTCGATTGGCTACTGGGTATACTATGATTTGTAGAGGCATACAATCTATTTTGGTATTAGGTAGCCTATATGAATTAATAGCAGCCATAGCCTACATTATGCAACAGTAACTTGCGCATATATAATATAATATCATATTCCTATATGTCTCCCAGGAATCGTGGGGCTCTGGGGAATAAAGGTTGGGAAGACCCTGCTATCATAGCCTATCCTTTATAATGTTATAGGCTATTTCATTTACAGTTTACTCTATCAGCCTACCCAGCACGTAATACGTTCTTTGTTAGAACTCAACTCGTTATTATTTTGCGCGTAGATTGCAGAAATACGGGAACGTTTAGATTTAGATTTAAAAGGTCTATATATATATATATATATATATATATATATATATATAAATTAAGGCTGTCAAAGTTAACGCGGTATTAACGCGGTATCTCCCGATTCTATCAACGACACTTTTTTTTTAACTCACGATTAACTTTTAACACATTAACTGCCACGCAGTTTGCCCCTCTCATACCACTCTCTGCCACCACTCTAAGCCTATGGAGATGTTCACCTTCTTTGCAGGGCTATAACTTTTTAAATTGTATTGCTAAATTGACATTACTATGGCCCATTCAACATCGATTATCTATCATTCAGGATGTAGGAACGTTATACTTTTTCATTCATAGATTCATACGAAAATACCATCTAGAATATAAATATGTTTTTATCGTTTTCTGCAGTAATTCCTAGAACGCTAGTTATAGGCCTAAACGCATAATATAGATTATCAATTGCAGTTTATTCGTGATACACACTATATTAAAAAATCCAACTGAATACGATCCTAAACGTTATGACTCATCATGCACGGATGAACGGGGGGGGGGGGGGTCGTTTATAATTCAGTGATCGTCAGTAAATGCTTTATGTAGTATGGGTGATATATTGATCAGAACAGTTTGCATGAGACTGGAGGAAAAAGATCCCACTTATTTGACGTGGATCGACTAGATCCATTTCCGGTTTGTATGGCAAAATAAACGCCCAAATCATATGGATTATTGAGTTATGGCAGCCATCCATATACACAGATGTGTGTCTAGAGTCCCGCAACAATATGTGACTGCCGGACGCATTTCCCAGATGCACGGAGATCGACTCGATCCATTTCCGGTTTGGTAACTCGCCCGATCATCCACCAGGCGGCGGTATTGAAGCGTTGCACTGTTGTGCAGGCTCCCACTGTATCAGACCAGGCTCGGTGAGGGAATTATGAATACCATGGCGAAAAAATTAAATATGATCTCAATAACGTCGTACGCCGTGGATTGGCGGATTCGCATGACCTTGAAACACGTCGTAAGCCGTTTCCGGCGGTGGATGTTTATTTTTAATTTTTTTTACTAGACTTCACTCAGGTGTATTATTGATGCTCTCATTGATACTATGTTTGTTTCTGAAGTGTGTGTGTGTGTGTGTGTGTGTGTGTGTGTGTGTGTGTGTGTGTGTGTGTTGTGTGTGTGTGTGTGTGTGTGTGTGTGTGTGTGTGTGTGTGTGTGTGTGTGTGTGTGTGTGTGTGTGTGTGTGTGTGTGTGTGAGATATAGAGAGAGAGGGGGGTGAGAGAGATGAGGACGGGGCAAGAGAGAGAGAGCTGGGAGAGTGTGTGTGTGAGAGAGAGAGGGGGGGTGTGTGAGTAATCAGCCCTTGTGTGGGTGAATGTAACAAGTTCCTAACGTTTTCTTTCCCCTATTATTTCATGCACACTTTATTCATTGTTTTAAATTATTATTTTCTTTTAAGTTATTTTGTGCATCACTCTGTTTTGAATTTGATGCAAATTTGCAATGCATGAGGGTCATCATTTTGTGTTAAATGGCTGCATAAAGCAGCATTTGTTGACTTGCATGTTGATAAGAGGATTAAAACTTGAAAAATATCCGTTTAAGGTAGCAAAAAAATGCGATTAATTTGCGATTAATCGCGAGTTAACTATGGACAATCATGTGATTAATCGAGTTAAATATTTTAATCGATTGACAGCACTAATAAAAATACATAAGTAGCTTACTGACAAATGTAGTTGCATTTTCAAACTTTATTTAACTTTAACTTTATCTTACATTTTGTATATCGTAAGTCATACATTTAAGGAAAATGCAGTATCTGTCTCATTTATGTGCATTTGGGAGATGTTATAATGCAGATTCGGTAAAACCTGTACGTTTTCAGGAGTTTCTCGATGTAGGGGAGCCCCAGTGTTTCTTATTATCATGTTCTATCATTGCTGGGGTCAACTTGAGATGTTTGATTTGAATGAGAGAAAAAAATATATACATTTCTTTCATCTATCTAGCCTCTTTTTTTTTTGCTGTACTCTGTCGTCTACTCTAAGCCATCCTAGGTTGTCAAAGTGGGCAGGGGTGAGGTGGGTTTTAGGAGTAAGGTCAAGCAGTAGTCTGACCAGTTTGTTTTGTGATGTTTGTAATCTTGTTTTTAGTGCCTTTGAGGTGCTTTGGTACCATGAGGTGCAAGCATAGTCGTAGTACCCTTGAATGAGTGCTCCTGTTAGAGTCTTCAAGGTATTCTTGTTTACCAGAGGAGATCCGGTACAGGAATCTAGTTTGTTGGTTGACTTAGTTTTATTACATTGGATCCCATTTTGTCACAGGAAAGATTTGCCTCTATAGGATGGAACCCAGGTAGGTAATTTCATCTTTCCTTTTAAGATAAGATAAGATATTCCTTTATTGATCCCCTTGGGGAAATTCAGGCATCATATCAGCATGGGGGAAGGGGGGGGGGGGGGGGGTACAGGTAGTGAAAACAACACAAGCAGTGTAAACAAATAGGTCAATATAATTTACTATCTAACTAACTGAAATATATTTTCACAGTGTCATATAACGTGCAGTATGCAAAAGGTAGTGTTATAATTTACTATCTAACTAACTGAAATATACATTATTCATTATTCACAGTATCACAGTATCCACATAAGGTGCAGTATGCATAAGGTAGTGTTATTGTCCCACTTGGGTTCCTATTAGTTCTAGGTCGATGTCTGGCAGCAGTCCCTGCCCACTGTTGTGGAGCCTGATGGCCACTGGTATGAAGGACTGTCCGAGGCGGTTAGTTGAGTGTTGGGGGGGGTATGAGTCTGTGGCTTCCTTGTCACCTTCACCTAATATGTTTTGATCTGGTCAGGTGCGCTGTCACCTAATATGTTTTGATCTGATCAGGTGCACTGTCACCTAATATGTTTTGATCTGGTCAGGTGCGCTGTCACCTAATATGATTTCATCTGGTCAGTTGCGCTGTCACCTAATATGATTTCATCTGGTCAGGGGCGCTGTCACCTAATATGTTTTCATCTGGTCAGGTCTGCTGTCACCTAATGTTAATATGTTTTCATCTGTGTCCACTGACCACTGATACACAGTGGGGGATGTTTTAAAAATATAATTTAATATATAATATAATATAATAATTTGTGCTTCACCAAAAAATTTGGTCAGCAGCCACTGATACAAACTGTATTCATCTATTTATGACGTGAAATAAATATCGGCCCGTTACCGGTTTGATCGGGCTTAAAGGGTTCTTAATAAGATGATCAAAAGCATGCAAGCTCCTGGAAAATAGTAGTACTATAAGAAGAAGGAGGCTATATAAGAAATATAGCCATTGTAGTACTATGAAAATAGCAATTATACAAGATAATATTTGTCAGAACGCAGCGGCCCGCCTGATCTCAAACCTACCGAAGTCGGCCCATGTCACCCCATTTCTTAGGGACCTGCACTGGCTCCCCATTGCTGCACGAATCCGCTTCAAGGCCCTCGACCTAGCATACCGTGCGGCAAAGGGAACCGCTCCCGCCTACCTCCGGTCAATGGTCTCTAACTACACACCCTCAAGACCCCTACGCTCTGCATCTTCTGGCCGCCTCAGACCTACTCCTATCCAAGCTCCGGGAGGGTCATCAAAGAGAAGTCGCCTATTCTCAGTCCTTGCCCCACAATGGTGGAATGAACTACCCACCCCAGTTAGGACAGCCGAATCACGTCCAATCTTTCGCCGTCGACTAAAGACGCACTTCTTCAACCATTATCTGAATTTAAAAAAAATTTAATAAAAAATATCTAACCCTAACTAACCGTACTGTCATGCACTTGTCCTAATAAACTAACCTACACTGTAGCACTCAAAACTTTGATGAACATTGATGCTCAGCTGATAGAGTTGTGCCCTTCCTGATGGCTTGTCGTACAGAACTTGTAAGTCGCTTTGGATAAAAGCGTCAGCTAAATGACTAAATGTAAATGTAGTTATATAGGGACAAGGATAAAATCACACATACCTGCGACTCACCATCCAGTACAACGTTTGGTATTCCATGTAAAGATTATGACTGCTGACCACCAATGATATCAAGTACACTGGCGGACTCAGGGGGGGGCAGGGGGGGCGACCGCGCCCCCCTGATGCCCCCACGGTCGAAAAACGCGCGCTTCAGTGCCCTTTTGAGTGAAAGAAATTAGAGGATGTGCCCTATTGGTGCCCCCACGGTTGAAAAACGCGTGCTAAAGTGCCCTTTTGAGTGAAAGAAATTAGAGGATGTGCCCTATTGGTGCCCCCACGATCGAAAAAAGTGCGCTTAAGTGCCCTTTTGAGTGAAAGAAATTAGAGGATGTGCCCTATTGGTGCCCCCACGGTTGAAAAACGAGCTCTAAAGTAACCTTTTGAGTGAAAGAAATTAGAGGATGTGCCCTATTGGTGCCCCCACGATCGAAAAACGTGCGCTTAAGTACCCTTTTGAGTGAAAGAAATTAGAGGATGTGCCCTATTGGTGCCCCCACGGTTGACAAACGCGCGCTAAAGTGCCCTTTTGAGTGAAAGAAATTAGAGGATATGCCCTATTGGTGCCCCCACGTTGAAAAATGCGCGCTTAAGTGCCCTTTTGAGTGAAAGAAATTAGAGGATGTGCCCTATTGGTGCCCCCACGGTCGAAAATCGCGCGCGTAAGTGCCCTTTTGAGTGAAAGAAATTAGATTATGTGCCCTATTGGTGCCCCCACGGTCGAAAAACGTGCGCTTAAGTGCCCTTTTGAGTGAAAGAAATTAGAGGATGTGCCCTATTGGTGCCCCCACGGTTGAAAAATGCGCGCTAAAGTGCCCTTTTGAGTGAAAGAAATGAGAGGATGTGCCCTATTGGTGCCCGCACGATCGAAAAACGTGCGCTTAAGTGCCCTTTTGAATGAAAGAAATTAGAGGATGTGCCCTATTGGTGCCCCCACGGTTGAAAAACGAGCGCTAAAGTGCCCTTTTGAGTGAAAGAAATTAGAGGATGTGCCCTATTGGTGCCCCCACGGTTGACAAACGCGCGCTAAAGTGCCCTTTTGAGTGAAAGAAATTAGAGGATGTGCCCTATTGGTGCCCCCACGTTGAAAAATGCGCGCTTAAGTGCCCTTTTGAGTGAAAGAAATTAGAGGATGTGCCCTATTGGTGCCCCCACGGTCGAAAATCGCGCGCGTAAGTGCCCTTTTGAGTGAAAGAAATTAGATTATGTGCCCTATTGGTGCCCCCACGGTCGAAAAACGTGCGCTTAAGTGCCCTTTTGAGTGAAAGAAATTAGAGGATGTGCCCTATTGGTGCCCCCACGGTTGAAAAATGCGCGCTAAAGTGCCCTTTTGAGTGAAAGAAATGAGAGGATGTGCCCTATTGGTGCCCGCACGATCGAAAAACGTGCGCTTAAGTGCCCTTTTGAATGAAAGAAATTAGAGGATGTGCCCTATTGGTGCCCCCACGGTTGAAAAACGAGCGCTAAAGTGCCCTTTTGAGTGAAAGAAATTAGAGGATGTGCCCTATTGGTGCCCCCACGATCGAAAAACGTGCGCTTAAGTGCCCTTTTGAGTGAAAGAAATTAGAGGATGTGCCCTATTGGTGCCCCCACGGTTGAAAAATGCGCGCTAAAGTGCCCTTTTGAGTGAAAGAAATTAGAGGATGTGCCCTATTGGTGCCCCCACGTTGAAAAATGCGCGCTTAAGTGCCCTTTTGAGTGAAAGAAATTAGAGGATGTACCCTATTGGTGCCCCCACGGTCGAAAATCTCGCGCGTAAGTGCCCTTTTGAGTGAAATAATTTAGATTATGTGCCCTATTGGTGCCCCCACGGTAGAAAAACGCGCGCTTAAGTGCCCTTTTGAGTGAACGAAATTAGAGGATGTGCCCTATTGGTGCCCCCACGATTGAAAAACGCTCGCTAAAGTGCCCTTTTGAGTGAAAGAAATTAGACGATGTGCCCTATTGGTGCCCCCACGGTTGAAAAACGCGCACTTAAGTGCCCTTTTGAGTGAAAGAAATTAGAGGATGTGCCCTATTGGTGCCCCCACGGTAGAAAAATGCGCGCTTAAGTGCCCTTTTGAGTGAAAGAAATGAGAGGATGTGCCCTATTGGTGCCCCCACGGTTGAAAAACGCTCACTAAAGTGCCCTTTTGAGTGAAAGAAATTAGACGATGTGCCCTATTGGTGCCCCCACGGTTGAAAAACGTGCAGTTAAGTGCCCTTTTGAGTGAAAGAAATTAGAGGATGTGCCCTATTGGTGCCCCCACGGTTGAAAAATGCGCGCTAAAGTGCCCTTTTGAGTGGCGAAAAATAAGAAGGTGTGCCCTATTGGTGCTCTTCCAATGGTCTAAACTTGACCATGTGCCCCACGGTTAAATAATATCACGCAAAAGTGCCCTTTTGAGTGAAAGAAATGAGAGGACGTGCCCTATTGGTGCCCCCACGGTTGAAAAACGTGCGCTAAAGTGCCCTTTTGAGTGGTGAAAAATTTGAAGGTGTGCCCGATTGGTGCTCTTCCAATGGTCTAAACTGGACCATTGGACCAGGTTGAGAGAATGGCGCTGCAACATCCGGCTGCCTTTCTGTTCGCTCCGTCGAGACTGTGCTTACTTTTGTTAATATTTATAGTTTTAAGAGTTTTGTCTGTACCAACAGTAGGTGCATTTAATGTGTATGACCGTCAGTCACTTATAGACATCGGATTACGGGAAACTTACCGATTGGATTACTCACTGGACCAGCTTTCCGAACCGCAACAATGGCCTGAGGAGATTCTCCGGAGAATGGGACCAGAGCCTTTGTTCCTTGATCCCAGGAACAAAGGAACCAGACGGCGTGGGAAGAGAGCTGGGATCCGTAACAGGCTGAGATCCAGACGCCACCGAACGCCATTGCCCAGTATATTGCTAGCCAATGTACAATCAATCGACAATAAACTGGATGACATCCGAGCAAGGATTCAATACCAAAGAGACGTTAGGGACTGCAACGTTCTCTGCTTCACCGAAACGTGGCTCACGTCGGACGTTCCAGACCACGCAATCCAACCAGCTGAACACTTCTTTATCCACCGCAAGGATCGTACAGCAGAGTCCGGTAAACAACGTGGAGGAGGTATTGCCTTCATGTTTAACAACAATTGGAGCGATCCAACTAACGTGAAGGAATTATCCAACCACTGCTGCCCAGACCTGGAATATATAACCATCAAGCGTCGTCCTTTCTTCCTCCCGAGGGAGTTAACGGCGATCATCCTTGTAGGAGTGTATATTCCACCGCAAGCCAGCAACAACGTCTCGCTCTCCAGACTCCACGACGAGGTAAATAGAATACAAGCGGCGAACGTTAACGCCGCCATTTTGGTGCTGGGTGATTTCAATAGCGCCAATCTGAGAAAGGTATTACCTGACTTCTAATAGCATGTGACTTGCAACACCAGAGGCGGTAACATCCTAGATCACTGTTACACGCAATTTAAAGGTGGCTACAAGGCTCATTCTGATAGTGGCTTTGGTAAATCAGATCACGCGTCCATCTTTCTTTCACCAATGTACAAACAGAGAATCAAAAGTACTCCTGTAGTCTCGCGAGAGGTGCAGAAATGGGATTTGACGTCGGGGGAGACGCTCCAGTCTGCGTTTGACTGCACAGACTGGAATGTGTTCCGCGACACAGATAACATTAATGTCTACACGGAGACAGTGCTGGACTATGTTTGTACTTTGGTGGAAGAAACAATCCCCACTACCAAAATGAGAGTTTACCCAAATCAAAAACCCTGGGTAGACAAATCCGTCCGTGAAGCTCTGAGAGAGCGCACCAAAGCATACAACGACGGCCTAGTGGCAGGCAACATGAATGACCACAAGGTGGCGCAATACAACGTAAGGAGGACAGTGTCAGAGGCCAAACGGCGCTACAGGGATAAAATTTTACTCCAGTTTGAACAAGCTGACTCTAGAGCTATGTGGCAGGGGCTCAAAACGATGACAGACTACAAAGGCGCCTCCCTCAAACTGAACAGTGACATCTCCTTAGCCTCAATGACCTCAATACCTTCTATGCAAGGTTTGATGCTGGTAATAACAACACCAGCTCACAAGCCACGGCAATGGGGGGGGGGGGGGGGTCGGCTGCTGATGGAGGCGCAGTGTTCAGGGTAACAGAGCATGAGGTGAGGCGGACCTTTAAAAAAGTGAATATCAGGAAGGCAGCAGGTCCGGACGGCATCCCCGGCCGCGTCCTAAAAGTCTGTGCCGACCAACTGGCCCCAGTATTCACTGACATATTTAACCTGTCCTTAGAACAGGCTGTCATCCCCACCTGCCTGAAGAAGTCCACTATTATCCCTGTACCCAAAAAATCCAAGCCTGCTTGCCTCAACGACTACCGCCCTGTAGCTCTCACCTCCATAGCCATGAAGTGCTTTGAGAAGCTAGTAAAGGGCTACATCTGCTCCTCCCTCCCCATCAACATGGACCCCCTGCAATTTGCATACCGCCCCAACAGGTCCACGGAGGACGCCATAGCCCATGTGCTGCACACAGCAGCATCACACCTGGACAAGAGGCAGGGGAACTATGTGAGAATGCTATTCATCGACTACAGCTTGGCATTCAATACCACAGTCCCCTCCATACTCATAGCCAAGCTCAGGGACCTGGGCTTGAACTATGACCTCTGCCAGTGGGTCTTGGACTTCCTGACTGGCAGACCCCAGGTGGTGAGAGCAGGCAACTGCACCTCCTCATCCATCACCCTCAACATAGGGGCCCCCCAGGGCTGTGTTCTGAGTCCCCTCCTCTACTCCCTGTACACACACGACTGTGTGGCTCAGCGGAGTAGCAATACAATCATCAAATTTGCTGACGACACAGTGGTGGTGGGCCTGATCTCTGCCAACGACGAGAGGGCCTACCTGGAAGAGGTCAAGGTCCTGGCGGGATGGTGCCAGGAAAACAGCCTCTCCCTGAACGTCAGCAAAACAAAGGAGATGATTGTGGACTTCAGGAGGTCGGGGGTCAAGGACTACAGCCCCCTCAGCATCGACGGGGCACCGGTTGAGAGAGTCAACAGCTTTAAGTACCTCGGAGCCTACATATCCGAGGACTTGACATGGACCACACACATTGACAGTGTTGTGAAGAAGGCACGACAACGCCTCTATTTCCTCAGGCGCCTAAGGAAGTTCCAAGTCAGCCAGAAGATCCTTAAGAACTTCTACTCATGTACAATAGAGAGCATCTTGACCGGCAACATCACCTCCTGGTTTGGGAATAGCACTGCACAAGACCGAAGCAGACTACAAAGAGTGACACGTTCAGCCGAACGCACAATTGGAGGGGGGCTCCCCACCCTCCAGAACATTTACAACAAGCGGTGCAAGGGGAAGGCTAAGAGAATCATCAAGGACTCCAGCCACCCGAACAACTGCCTCTTTGAACTGCTGCGGTCAGGCAAGCGATACCGGAGTCTCAAGGCGAGCACAGAAAGACTCAGAAGAAGCTTCTATCCCCAGGCCATCAGGCTGCTAAACGAACAATGAACACTACACAACAACAACCACCAAATGCACATAGCACACACATCCACACGCACACACTCACTTTAAACAAACACACTGTAGCACCCACTCCACACACTTTATAGCACACACCCACTTTAAACAAACACACTGTAGCACCCACTCCCCACACTTTATATTTATTGATGAAGGATTGCACTACAACTCGTGCACCTTACTGTAAATTGTACCTAAATTGTACCTCATCCCATTTCTGCTTTGCACTATATAGTACTGTACATTAGTACACTGCATAGTATTGTATATTATATGGTAACTCAGAACATTGTACATATGTCTATACCGAACACTGTGACCTCATTTTCTTCTTCTAAATTACATGCTATACTATGTTATTTGATACTATCTTGTCTAGCACAGTCTCTGGAGCGTAACAGTAAGAAGCATTTTGTATGAAAGTATTCTGTACTTCTGTATGACAACTATTAAAGAAACTTGAAACTTGAAACTTGCCCCACGGTTAAATAATATCACGCAAAAGTGCCCTTTTGAGTGAAAGAAATTAGAGGACGTGCCCTATTGGTGCCCCTCTAATGGTTAAATGTGACCATGTGCCCCCACAGTTGAAAACATCGCGCTAAAATGCCCTTTTTGAGTGTTGAAAATGAGAGGACGTGCCCATTGGTGCCCTTCCAATGGTCTAAACTTGACCATCTGCCCCGACGGTTAAATAATGTCACGCAAAAGTGCCCTTTTGAGTGGAGAAAATTAGAGGACATGCCCTATTGGTGCCCCTCTAATGGTTAAACGTGAACATTTATGCTAAATATGGGGTATGCTTGGGGATAACTATATATAAAACGTTATACACTGTTATCTTCATTTTAAGGGTAAATTGGTTTTGCGGCTCCAGATGAATTTTAGTTTGTGGGAGGGGGGGGGGGGGGGGGGGGGGCTCTTTTGATAGTAAAGGTTGCTGACCCCTGCCCTAGAGCAGGGGTTCCCAAACTTTTCAGGCCAGGGCCCAGAAAATAAGGCGTCAGAGAGCCGCGGCCCAATGCACATCGTCTGGCTTTTTTTTATTTATTTTTTGCCAGGCGACCGATTTTTTAAGCCAAATATCACTTCAATCCTATTAAGTTAGTTCAAGTTAGTTATTCATTTATATGTGCTATTTATGAGAGGGCTAACTTGTTGCAAAATAATAATGATAATAATAATAGCCTCATTAAAATACTATTGTTGCTTCAGTTGTTTTCAGCGTTTTATGTGCATAATCTGTTATTTAGTTTGAAATGTTCGTTGAAATAAGTAGATTTTTCGTTTTTGTTTATTTATTAAGTTAATATAAAACCATATAGTCACATTTTAGAATACAATAGAATCGAATTTTAGAATACAACTAGAAACACTGTCCTGGCCTGCTTCTAAGTTCAGTGGCCTGACAAAAATAAATAAAAATAAAAATATATATATATATATATATATTTTTTTTTTAATCATCTCGCGGCCCACCCGTGGCTGCTCACGGCCCACCTTTGGGTCGCGACCCCGACTTTGGGAACCACTGCCCTAGAGCATGGCCCAGGGAGTGTTTAGTGTGGGGGGGGTTTGTTTCACTTCAGGTGCATAAACAAATAAACAAACTTGAAACTTGCATCTGCACCTGCATCTGGGTCTCTGGGCAGAATAGTCAGCCAGGCTGGGGTCAAAGCCAGACACACACACACACGCACGCACACATGCATTAACCTGTTCATTTCTGCAACTAGGGTGTGTGAATCAACCCAGACTACCATTGACCTCATCCTGACCTCCGACAAGTCCATGATCTCCAATAAAGGGGTGATAGCATGCGGGTTAAGTGATCATTATATGATATTCTGTTCCCGCAAAAAGCCAAAGCAAAAGGCTGGCTGTCACAAAATGGTCACATCTAGAGACCTCAAAACGTACTCTAGCGAGGCCTTTAACCTTGAACTGAAGAGCCTGGACTGGTCAGATGAACTCAATGGTACACTGGTTGAAGAAACCTGGCTTGGCTTCAAAACCAAATTCTCAACAATACTAAACAACATGGCCCCCCTAAGAACCACCAGGGTAAAAAATCGCGCTGAGCCGTGGATGCACACTGAAATACTGACCGCTATGAAAGCCAGAGACAAAAAATGCTCTGAATTTCATAAAAGTCAGTCAAAGCTTACCAAAAGCACGAGCAGTGAACTCCAAGCCCACGTGACTGAACTCAAACTAGAAAGAAACAGACTAAGAAATGACGTAAACTCCATGATAAAAACTGCAAAATTTTTTTTCATCAATGACAAAACTGAGGAAAACAAAAATAAACCACGTGAACTTTGGAAATTACTCAATAATCAACTAGGCTGCAGTAAAAAACTTAAAACCAGGTTCTCAAACATAAACATAAAGACGGACAACACGCTCATCACAGACAAACTGGATGTAGCCAATTACTTAAACACTTTCTTCACAAACATAGCCACAACACTGGTAAACAAACTACCCTCCCACTCAGGGCAGTATGGGGTAGAACACATAGTAGCATACTACAAGAACCTAGGCGTCCACAAAGACGATTTCAAACTGGAAATGGTAACTACAGATGAGGTACTCAATAAACTGAGCGCCCTCCAACCGAACAAGGCCACTGGCCATGACAACATCCCCTCCAAATTCCTCAGAGACTCAGCAGCCGCCATCACCCCAGTCATCACACACATAATAAACCTCTCCATAAAACAGGGACACGTCCCCAAGGACTTCAAAATAGCGAGAGTAACACCCCTGCACAAAAAGGGCAGCAAATTAGACCCAGGCAACTACCGCCCTGTTTCTATCCTTACATCCATCTCGAAAGTCATGGCAAAAATAGTATACGAACTGGTCGAAAAGTACCTTACGGATAAAAATCTAATCTACGAATTCCAATCTGGCTTCAGAACATCCCACTCCACTGACACATGCCTTCTCTATTTGAACGACCACATCAAGCAAGAGGTGGACGCGGGCAAATACTGCGGCATGGTCATGCTAGACCTACAAAAGGCCTTCGACACTGTCAATCACACCATTCTGATTGACAAGCTAAAAGCAATTGGTTTTGATAGTTTATCAGTGAGCTGGATACAATCCTACCTGGAGGGGAGAGAACAGATGGTGGAGGTAAACGGTACCCTATCCCCCCCCCTCACAGTGAACTGTGGTGTTCCACAAGGAAGCATACTAGGACCACTACTGTTCCTAATTTATGCAAATGACATGTCGTCAGCTTGTGACTGCAACTTGTTCCTGTTTGCGGACGACTCAGCCCTGCTGGTCTCTGACAAGAACAAGTTACAGGTTGAAAAAACCTTCAGCTCGGAACTAGGCAAAATCTGCATATGGCTCGCCGACAACAAACTATCATTACACATGGGCAAAACAGAGTCCATTCTCTTCGGTTCAAATAACAAACTCAGCAAAACAGACGGCTTCTCAGTTACAGTGGGTGACAATATTGTCACAAGGAAAGATGAAATTACCTACCTGGGTTCCATCCTAGAGGCTAATCTTTCCTGTGACAAAATGGCATCCAATGTAATAAAAAAAGTCAATCAACGAACTCGATTCTTGTACCGGATCTCCTCCCTGGTAAACAAGAATACCCTGAAGACTCTGGCAGGAGCACTCATTCAAGGGTACTACGACTATGCTTGCACCTCATGGTACCAAAGCACCTCAAAGGCACTAAAAACCAAATTACAAACATCTCAAAACAAACTAGTCAGACTACTGCTTGACCTGACTCCTAGAACCCACCTCACCCCTGCACACTTTGCCAACCTAGGATGGCTTAGAGTAGACGACAGAGTACAGCAACTTGCAATGGGCCTGGTCTACAAGATACACTACACGACCAAGGTACCCATGTACATGTCAAAATACTTCCCAAAGGTCAGTGAATACCACGATCACAACACCAGAGGGAGCTCCACAAATCATGTAAAACCCAGATTCGGCTCAAACAAGGGACTAAACACGTTTCGCAATTATGCCACAACAATGTGGAACGCCCTACCCAAAGCTGTAAAGGAATGTAAATCACTACCCACCTTCAAAAACACTCTCAAAGAACACCTACGGGAGACTGCAATTCAAAACTGGCCCCTACAAATGTCCTAACCCAGTTGTACAATAAAGACCAAGCATGGCTATTCCAATGTACAGCCCCACCCAACCCCACCCCACCTACCCAACCTCCTCCAATGTACAGTTTCCATGTCAAATGTATGTCAGTATTCCAATGTACAGTGTCCCCCCCCCTACCCAACCCCCCCCCCCCCACCTCCAATGTACAGCCCCACCCCACCTACCCAACCTCCCCCAATGCACAGTTTCTATGTCAAATGTATATACTCTTCTTCTGGATTTTTTTAGTATCACAAACAGTACTGTATTTGATAATCTGGTATGTCATAAATGTATAGATGTAGCAGTACTGTCTATCTGTATGTCATGTGTGTCATATGATGAATTGAAAATGGGGGACCCTGATGGAAACAAGACGAAAGTCTTTCTCAGGTCTGCATCCTCTTAACAATTGTATGTATTGAGCTGTACTGTACTGTACCCATTCTGCAATCTGTTAATAAACTTTTCAATCAATCAATCAATCAATGGTACTGTAGGGCTGGGCGATTCTTGCTCAAATGTAAATCACGATTTTTCTCTCTAAGAATTTAGATCACGATTCTCTCACACGATTCTTATTTTTTCAATAAAATAATTGATTGCACTCTTTCTTAAACAAACATAACATAACAAAGTGCTTGACTTAAACTTAAACATAACATATATGAAAGTGCTTGACTTAAACTTAAAAGTCTATTGTAACATACAAAATAACTCAAGTCAGAATCGTCATCATTTAAAAAAGTTAACTTAACTTTTTTTTAATCTTTTTTAATAAAAGAAATCTTCATAATTTAGAAATGAGATTGCATAGGTCTATGAATCGAGATCGCGATTTTAATTCGATTAATTGCCCAGCCCTAGTGGATGGCGTGACACTTTTATGCCACACGCTTAATAGTGATTTTTGAAAAAAAAGAAATATGGATTATTGTAACGTGAGTCAAAGATGTGATACTGAGATACTTTCCTGGCATATACATAAAATATAGCCAACGCTATCCACAAACACACATGAAAAAAAGGCTATTTGCAGAGAATTGCGACAAGGGTGACTGGAAGTGTACGTTTTAGACACACCCCCTCTTGAATGTTCAGATGCCAGATGGCTGTAACCCTGCATCCTACTGCTGTGTGAGGTAGGTAATACAGCAAGCTTTCTTTGAAATTGCAAAGATTGAGTTTGTTTGACCAATTATGCATTACTAAATACTAATGTATGTACACTGCAAGTGTTTTTATTGATGGCAGAATGTTTTAGCCTAGGCTAGTGTAGGCTAGCTTTATTACTACTGTAGCTAACTAACTAAACAGGTACCTTGCTTAGCTGATTATATACTATAATGCTAACCTGTGTTATCTGTGAGGTTTGGTCCGCTCCCCACCCACACGCTCCGTTCCTTTAAGGTACTTTGTTGATTAATTGCATTCCCCGCCACACGCTCTGTTCCTGTAAGGTGCCGTGTTGATTGGTGCTCTCCCCACCACACGCTTCTGGAGCAATGATCAATTTCATCCCGCAGCTGTCACAGCTTGTCATCAGCGCCCTGTGGCTTTATATACCCTGATCCCCCTAATATCGATGTTGGATCGTTTTGAATATACTCCTGCATTTGCCTGTCTTCCCCGTCGCTGTTTCCCTGTCTGTTGCTCCCCAGGACTTTCGTGAAGTAATCCCTGTGGAGAACCTGATTCCCCGTTCGAAGCTGCGCCTCGTTATCTGCCCGCTTTACGCGTTGCGCTCTGGTGAGTTTTTGGAAACAGTTCTTTTTGGATCACCAGTTTTTTGTGTGTTTGTGAAACCGAAGAGATCCCGTTTTGTTTATACTGTTCTCACCTATTTTTTGTGTTGGATTTACACTTTGGATTACCGTATTGTTTTTTCTCTGGACTCTGCTAACTGTGTGTGTTACACCGAAGATCAAGTCACTTGGATATTTATTTGGATCAGTCACCTCTCTGTTTCTGTTGTGCGCGGGGCTAACTCAGATTTCTCTCTCTCTCCGTTTCCACCTGGAGTGAAAGCTGGGAGGATCTGCAGAGCGGCTTCAGACGTCACAAGCTAATTCCTCACCACCACCTACTGGGAGAATCTGCAGAGCCGCAATAATCTTCACATGCCAGATTCCCCGTTTGTTCTGTTGCTCAACCTAATTCAATCTTGTGACTCTGAAAATAAATACGCCCTTGCTTTGGCTAACTCTGAAACAACTCTCTCTGTGCCGTTGCGCTTGAGGTGGGTTACAAACCCTAACATTACGATCCAACCATGACGACCCCAGCCGACACAGAGAGAGTCAGAACAGCATTGGCAGTCCAGATAGAGTTAACCAAGGAACACAGCCTACAGCTAGATGCGGCTGCTGTACAGGAACTCCGAGAGCAGGTCCTGCCTATTCAGGGGTCCCTGGGCTCTCTGGCTAGCCAGCAGTCTAGTATTCTCCTCCACTTACAAGCGCTGAGTGAAACCGTTAACACCTTGCTTGTAACCCCACTTCCTTCAGGAGCCTCGGCCGGAGCATCACCCGCAGCCCTGGCAGGCCCCGCGCCTCCCGATCCCACACCTCGGGAGCCCCGTCTCTCCGAACCACGGTTGTTCGATGGTAACTTCGAGGATTGTGCCACATTCATCATGCAATGTGAGTTGGTTTTTCGTCATCAACCTAGTCGTTTCACTTCAAGGGGAGCCCAAGTGGCTTACATGACTAACTTGCTCTCAGGCCGGGCAGCCCAGTGGGTCACTGTTCCTGGGCAATGGGGGCAGATTTCTGTTTCTCCTACCCAGACTTTGTGGCTGAGCTCCGCAGGGTTTTCCACCACCCAGCCCGTGGCCAGGACCCTGGAGCCCGGTTGGGTACCTTCCGGCAGGGCAGTGGCGGGGTTACCGACTACGTGCTGGAGTTCAGACTGGCGGCTACGGAGAGCGGTTGGAGCGATCAAGCACTTCGTCTCACCTTCATGAGGGGGCTCAACGACGCAGTCAGGGACCAGCTCGCGACCCGTGAGGAACCTGAGTCCCTCGAGGACCTGTTCAGCCTTGCCATTCGCATCGACGGACGCCTCCAGGAGAGAAGACGTGAGAGAACCCGACAGGGACCTCCAGAGGTACTCCGAACCCCCCGTACTCGTGACGGTACTGCTGGTCGCCCTGCTCCCCACACGACTGCTGGCTCTTTTCCCTCCCGTTCGGTGCCCGAGGAGGAACCCATGCAACTGGGACGTTCTCATCTTAGCCAAGCTGAACGGGAGGCGAGGTTCAGGTCCGGCCTTTGCCTCTACTGCGGTCAGGAGGGACACCGTATCGCCAACTGCCCCACCCGGCCAAAAGACCAGGCTCGCCGGGACCCCGGGAGATCCTGGTGAGCCGTTTTTCTCGTTCCCAGAGCCGTGCACCACCTGGCCATCTGATGAGCGTCACCCTGGCCTGGGCGGACCAACGGGCCACGGTGGAGGCACTCATTGACTCAGGGGCTGACGAGAGTTTCCTAGACTTCGAGTTTGCTACCCGGGCCAACATTCCACTTGAGGACCTAGTGAGGCCATTGGAGGTATTCGCATTGGACCAACACCGCCTGGCTGACATCACTCAACGCACCTGCCCTGTCCTGCTCACCATTGCTGGTAACCACGTTGAGAGACTCCAGTTCCTTATCACCAGATCCCCTCTTGTCCCAGTAGTCCTGGGCCGGCCCTGGCTCGCGCTGCACGAGCCCCACATCGCCTGGTCCCCGGTACCATCAAGGGTTGGAGCGCCTCCTGTCATGCCCAGTGTCTTCAGGCGGCGTCCTGTCCCTCGCCCCGGAGATCCGTTGGTGAGCCGCCTCCGGACCGCTCGACCATACCCCCCGAGTACCACGACCTCATGGAGGTTTTCAGTAAGTCCAGGGCTCAGGCCCTTCCGCCTCACCGGCCTTACGACTGTGCCATCGTCCTCCGCTGAGGGGCTCCCCTTCCCGGCAGCCGCCTCTACAGTCTGACCGTCCCGGAGAAGGCAGCGATGGATCAGTACATCTCTGAGTCCTTGGAAGCAGGACTTATTCGGCCTTCCTCCTCTCCTGTGGCGGCCGGTTTCTTCTTTGTTGGGAAGAAGGACGGAGACCTTCGACCCTGCATCGACTATCGCCAGCTCAACGAGATCACCATTAAGAACAAGTATCCTCTACCTCTCATGAACTCCACCTTCGAGCCTCTCACCCAGGCTACTGTCTTTACCAAGCTGGACCTCCGGAGTGCCTACCGTCTAGTCCGTATCCGAGAGGGCGATGAATGGAAGACCGCCTTCAAGACTCCCAGGGGCCACTACGAGTACCTGGTGATGCCGTTCGGCCTCACCAACGCTCCGGCGGTATTCCAGGCGCTCATGAACGACGTTCTTCGTGACATGCTGGAGGAGTTTGTGGTAGTATACCTAGACGACATCCTCATCTTCTCCAAGACCCTCGAGGAACACATCCAGCATGTCCGCCGTGTGCTGGAGCGCCTCCTCCACAATCGGCTCTTCGTCAAGGCGGAGAAGTGCCGATTCCACTCCGACTCCGTCGATTACCTGGGCTTCATCGTGGAGAGAGGCTTGACCCGAGCTGATCCTCGCAAGATCCAGGCCGTGGAGGAATGGCCGGCAGGCAAGATGGGCCAGCTTCCTCAGTCGGTTCGACTTCTCGCTGACGTTTCGCCCTGGTTCCCGCAACACGAAGGCCGACTCCCTGTCCCGGTTACACTCCAAGGGGGCTCCAACCACTGAGGACCCGACTCCCATCCTCCCAGAGGCCAGGGTGGTAGGAGTCGTCACCTTGGGCATCGAGGGGGTGGTAAGGCGTGCCCTACGCTTCCATCGCGCTCCAGGCAATGTACCGGTTCATCGTTTCTTCGTCCCCGACTCGGTCCGGTCCCGGGTCCTCCAGTGGGGCCATACCAGCCGGTTCGCCTGCCACCCGGGCGTTCCTGGCTCGTCGATTCTGGTGGCCCACCATGAGGAACGACGTCAAGGAGTTCGTACTGGCCTGCGCAGTCTGCGCCCGCAGCAAGGCCTCCCACCAGGCACCCTCCGGGCTAATACAGCCGCTTCCCATTCCGAGCCGTCCTTGGTCACATGTGGCGCTGGACTTCGTCATGGGTCTTCCCTCCTCCCAGGGGAACACGTGCCTTCTGACCATGGTGGATCGGTTCAGCAAGGGGGTTCACCTCGTGGCCCTTCCCAAGCTTCCCTCGGCGGCCGAGACGGCGGACCTCCTGACACGCCACGTGTTTCGCCTCCATGGTTTTCCCCAGGACGTCGTCTCGGACCGGGGGCCCCAGTTCACTTCCCAGGTATGGCGGGCTTTTTGCAAGGGATTGGGGGCAACGGTCAGTCTTTCCTCTGGTTATCATCCCCAGACTAACGGACAAACGGAGAGGATGAACCAGAGTGTGGAGTCTGCTCTTCAGTGTGTGGCTGCCGAGAGACCAGCTTCTTGGAGCCGTTTCCTTCCCTGGGTCGAGTACTCCATCAACTCCATGGTCAGTTCCGCCACCGGCCTCTCACCCTTTGAGGTATCACTGGGCTACCAACCCCCTCTTTTCCCTGCACGGGAGACGGAGGTGGCAGTTCCCTCCGTACAGGACCACCTCGACCGGTGCCGTCGGGTCTGGGAGATCGCCAGGACCGCGCTGCTCCGGTCATCGGAGCGCGCCTGTCGTGGGGCTGACCGGCGCCGGGTTCCTGCGCCGACGTACCACCCTGGGCAGAGGGTGTGGCTTTCCGCGAGGGACCTTCCACTTCGGTCCTCGGCCAAGAAACTTAACCCCCGGTTCGTCGGACCTTTCGAGGTTCTGAAGGTACTCAGTCCGGCGGCAGTGCGTCTTAAGCTTCCTGCGTCCATGCACATTCACCCCGTTTTCCATGTGTCCCGGGTTAAGCCTGTCTCTCTCAGTCCCCTGATGCCTCCTGCTCCGGAACCACCTCCTCCCAGGATGGTGGACGGTCACCCCCAGTGGCAGGTCCGCCGGTTGATGGGCGTTCGACGGCGGGGTCGGGGGTTCCAGTACCTGGTGGACTGGGAGGGGTACGGTCCGGAGGAACGGAGCTGGGTCTCCCGCCAGCTCATCGTGGATCCCGGCCTGATCACCGACTTCCATCGTGCCCATCCGGGCGAGCCGGGTCGGCCTGGTCGCCGGGTGGCTCCCGTGGAGGGGGGGGTACTGTGAGGTTTGGTCCGCTCCCCACCCACACGCTCCGTTCCTTTAAGGTACTTTGTTGATTAATTGCATTCCCCGCCACACGCTCCGTTCCTGTAAGGTGCCGTGTTGATTGGTGCTCTCCCCCGCAAAACACACGCTTCTGGAGCAATGATCAATTTCATCCCGCAGCTGTCACAGCTTGTCATCAGCGTCCTGTGGCTTTATATACCCTGATCCCCCTAATATCGATGTTGGATCGTTTTGAATATACTCCTGCATTTGCCTGTCTTCCCCGTCGCTGTTTCCCTGTCTGTTGCTCCCGAGGACTTTCGTGAAGTAATCCCTGTGGAGAACCTGATTCCCCGTTCGAAGCTGCGCCTCGTTATCTGCCCGCTTTACGCGTTGCGCTCTGGTAAGTTTTTGGAAACAGTTATTTTTGGATCACCAGTTTTTTGTGTGTTTGTGAAACACCGAAGAGATCCCGTTTTGTTTATACTGTTCTCACCTATTTTTTGTGTTGGATTTACACTTTGGATTACCGTATTGTTTTTTCTCTGGACTCTGCTAACTGTGTGTGTTACACCGAAGATCAAGTCACTTGGATATTTATTTGGATCAGTCACCTCTCTGTTTCTGTTGTGCGCGGGGCTAACTCAGATTTCTCTCTCTCTCCGTTTCCACCTGGAGTGAAAGCTGGGAGGATCTGCAGAGCGGCTTCAGACGTCACAAGCTAATTCCTCACCACCACCTACTGGGAGAATCTGCAGAGCCGCAATAATCTTCACATGCCAGATTCCCCGTTTGTTCTGTTGCTCAACCTAATTCAATCTTGTGACTCTGAAAATAAATACGCCCTTGCTTTGGCTAACTCTGAAACAACTCTCTCTGTGCCGGTGCGCTTGAGGTCGGTTACAAACCCTAACAGTTATCAATTTAGAAATAAAGTGTACACATTACTTTAGGATAGTTTGCACAAAATATACCCATAGCACTTTAAAGTTCAGTGTGGATTCCTTTTTAAAGTTAATTTAAGAGTGGTAGTAAACTTAAAAGTGGGTTTAGCATTGGCCTATATTCTATGATTACAGAATGCCAAGGAGAGAGAGAAATCGGAAGAATGTTAAAAAGCATCTGAGAAATGCTGCGAGAGGCAGCTTCTCTTTGAAGAATTGGGTCCAAAGCAATAATAGTAAGGGAGGAGATAAAGATACAGGCATGTATTTGTAAGTCATCACTACTACATGTACAAGCTGCTTGTCTCACAGAGCCATAGTTTGGATTATAACTGAGAATCTGGTGCTAACATGGTCAATAATGCTTATTTTGGACAGAAAAATGTGTCTTAAACATTTAAATTGACCAACCATAGACCGTTTTTATTCCAATCAAGGCAAGAAGGCTAGTGGTAGTGCTATATGACATATTATTTTATAATACAATTATAACATTGTAGGCTACAGTACAAATATTATATACAGTACAATTATATTACTATTATAAAACTAATATTATTTGCTCCACCTTAGATAAAGACAGTACAGACAATGAAGATGGAGATATTCACAAGGAAAATGGTGAAGAAGTGGAGGAAGGAGAAAATGCAGATGATTGTATGGAGAGAAACGATAAAGAAGTGGAGGAAAAAGAGAATGCAGATAATGCTATGGAGAGAGATGGTGAAGAAGTGGAGGAAGGAGAAAATGCAGATGATTGTATGGAGAGAAACGATGAAGAAGTGGAGGAAAGAGAGAATGCAGATAATGCTATGGAGAGAAATGATGGTGACACAACAACAAATAACTTGAATGCTCTCCAGTTGCCATTAAAATATCCCACTGATCCAGCCCATGTTCAGAAGCACATCATAGACCACCACTCTGATAGATTTGTTGAGTTTTGTTGCTCTATTCTGAAGATAGGGAGGGGGAGGGAGAGAAAGAGAGGGAGAGAAGGAGAGGACAGGAGGAGAGGACAGGAGGAGAGAAGGGGAGTACAGGAGGAGAGAAGGGGAGTATAGGAGGAGAGAAGGGGAGTATAGGAGGAGAGTAGGGGAGTATAGGAGGAGAGAAGGGGAGCAGAGGACAGGAGGAGAGAATGAGAGGAGACGGGGAGTACAGGAGGAGAGGACATGAGGAGAGAAGGGGAGGAGAGAGAAAGGAAGAAGCTCAACGGCACTCGAATTAACTTTAACTGTTAAACTGTTTTATGAAATAAAAATGTTAAAGGTGTATTGTTCCCTGTGTTTTTATCATAGAGGTGTGGTTATACTATTAATCTGGATTGTCTATGTTATTATAATGTTAATCTTAATCAAGGATGAAGTCTATTTCATCATACATGACGCATCATAGCTTTTTGCTTACTGATGGGGTCCCATGTTGTGCAGTATAGGTGCCCTTTTTTATTTTCGCCCCTGCCCTTCAAACAGCCTGAGTCCGCCACTGAGTACCACGTCTGTGTATTCTCCCCTTTTATGTGGTTTGTTACCCGAGTTTTTAGCCTGGCTGTGGTTTTTGGTAGCCTGCTGCTTCAAATTCTTCCACCTCAACCTCACTTGGTCCACCGTCCTCTTATGTCCAGATCCTGTGGCATTCACATTGTCTGTAACTTCCATCCATATTCATCTTTACTTTAGTCGCTCCACCCTCTGTTAAAGCTACCGACTAAGGAGTCATAATTATTCCTTACAGATGTAAAATTAGGCCCCTTTTGGTCCATCTTTCCAACTCACTGGTTTGGTCAGGTGAGCGTTTCTATAGGTCTGGCCGTTACTTGCTATCAATTACATAATTAACCACAGGCCCTAACAAATCTGTACATGCATCGCAGGTGTGTATTTGCAATGACTAATTATTCAGAGACTGATGTAGGCCTACTGACTGCAGTGGCGTCGCGTGGGTAAAATAACAGGGGATGCCAAAAGAAATTATTAAAAAAAAATTATTGAATATTTTTATTAATATTCTTTTTTTATATATATATTTAAGTCAAGCAGTCACCATGTACACTACAGTATGGCTCGGCGGCCAGTCAAACTTTATTTTTATTTATTTAACAGATTGCAGAATGGGTACAATACAGTACGGCTCAATACACACAATTTTATAAGGGGCTGCAGACCAGAGAAAGACGTTTGTCTTGTTTACATCAGGGTCCCCCATTTTCAATTCATAGTGACATTTATGACATACAAGACATCATGACATTTATGGCATAGGGACATGCATGACATACAGGGGGGACCCTGATGGGGGACCCTGATGTAAACAAGACGAAAGTATTTATCTGGTCTGCATCCACTTAACAATTGTATGAATTGAGCTGTACTGTACTGTACCCATTCTGTAATCTGTTAAAGGGGAACTATTTTACTATTTCTTTCACTATTTGGGCACTTTTACACAATTCCTGTGGGTTTATGGAACACCTCTGTAATTTTTTATTTTTTTTAATACATTGTTTTGTATTTCTAATCAAGTCCTCAAAAACAGCATTTTTCTACCTCAAGATCTTAAGCTGTTTTGAGCCTGGGCTACAACCACTGTGGGAATTGTGTGGAAACTCAGCTGATTATCATGCAGCGGTGTCTCTCTGACATCACAAATCAGCACATTTTCAGATGACTCAGTTCAGTGAGGGTGAATATTGTGAGAGGAGAATTGGAAGAATGCGCCAATATGAGAATTAGAGACATAGATCATATTAATATAACTCCACATAGCTAGGAAACAATGCTAAACACTGAAAAAGGCCATTTATAAGATAGTTCCCCTTTAATAAAATGTTCAATCAATCAATCAATCAGGTATTTAGTACTGTTACATTTGTGACATATACGATATTCAAATATACAGTACTGTTACCCATAATAATAATAATAATAATAATAATAATAATAATAATAATAATAATAATAATAATAATAATAATAATAATAATAATAGATCAAATTTATATAGCGCCTTTCATAGAACCCAAGGTCGCTTTACAATCAGGACAAAAAATAGGGCAAGGAAAATAGGGGGGGGGGAGAGGGGATGAGGGAAAGTAGGGGATAATGGACCTAATTTAATCTAAAACGAACTGATGGGGAAAGCCTTGGTGAAGAGGTGTGTTTTTAGAGTGGATTTGAAGGTGTCCAGGGTTGGGGCGTTGCGGATTTCGGGGGGGGAGAGAGTTCCAGAGGGCAGGGGATGCCACGCTGAAGGCTCTGTCCCCAAAAGTCCGTAACCTGGTGCAAGGGATGGAGAGGAGACCTAGATCAGAGGATCGTAGGTTCCGGGATGGAGTGTACTGGTGGAGGAGATCAGACAGGTACCGGGGGGCGAGGGCATGGAGGGATTTGTAGGTGAGGATCAGGAGTTTGAAGGTGATGCGGAACCTGACTGGAAGCCAGTGGAGAGGATGAGGGTGGGGGTGATGTGCTGCCAGGGCTTGGTGTGAGTGAGAACCCTGGCAGCTGAGTTCTGGACATACTGGAGCCTGTCCAGGGCTTTGCTGGGTACCCCGAACAGGACTCCATTACAGTAGTCCAACCGGGAGGTGACGAATGAGTGGATCAGGGTCTCAGCCACAGAGTCTGAGAGTGAGGGTCGGAGACGGGAGATGTTCCTGAGGTGGTAGAAGGCAGACTTGGTGACAGATTTGATGTGGGAGTGAAATGAAAGTGTGGAGTCAAGGGTGACGCCCAGGTTACGGACTTCGAGAGACGGGGAGATGGAACAGCCGTCAACGTGGAGGAGGAGATCTCCAACCTTCCCGAGCAGTGCCTTGGGGGCCACAACCATGAGCTCTGTCTTTTTGCTGTTGAGTTTAAGTAATTTGGTTGCCATCCAGGTTTTTATAGCGTGGAGGCAGTTGACTACAGACTGTGGGGGGAGCTGGGAGGATGGTGAGGTGCTGATATAGAGCTGAGTATCATCAGCATAACAGTGAAAGTTGAGTCTGTGGTGACGTATAATCTGACCGAGGGGGAGCATGTAGATGGTGAATAGTAGGGGACCCAGCACGGAGCCCTGGGGGACACCGTGGTTGACTGGGGCCGGGGGGGAGGATGAGCCGCTGACGCTGACAAACTGAGATCTATTTGTGAGATATGAATGAAACCATGACAGAGCTGTACCGGTGATGCCTAGGTTGTCGGAGAGGCATTTGAGGAGGACTGAGTGGGATATTGTGTCGAACGCCGCGGAGAGGTCAAGAAGGATGAGGAGGCTGATGTGTCCGGAGTCTGCAGCAAGGAGGAGGTCATTAGTGATCTTGATGAGGGCGGTCTCTGTGCTGTGATGTGCTCGGTAGGCTGACTGAAGGGGTTCGTAGAGCTCATGGTTGGACAGATGTTAATGAAGCTGGGCGGCGACTGCCCTTTCCAAGGTTTTACTTAGGAAAGGAAGGTTGGAGATCGGCCGGTAGTTGTCCAGCACCTCAGGGTCCAAACCAGGCTTCTTTAGGATGGGAGTGATGGAGGCGGTTTTGAAACAGGAGGGAACTATTCCAGATGACAGAGAGGAGTTGATGATGTCCGTTATGATGGGGCAGAGGGTAGGAAGGCAGGCCTTGACCAGTACCGTAGGCATGGGGTCGAGGGAGCAGGTGGAAGCTTTGGCTCTGATAACCAGCTTCATGACCAGCGGAACATCCACTGGGGAGAAGGAGCAGAGAGAGCACTGGGGATGGAGGGATGTGGCTGGGAGTATGTAGTCCGGCGTCAGGGGTAAGTGAGGAGGGGAGGGGGCGGGCACTGTGAGTTGTTGGTGGATGGAAGTCACTTTAGCCTGGAAAAAGTCCAGGAACTTAGAGCAGAGGTCAGGAGCATCAGCAGTGTGGGAGGCAGTGAGAGGGCGGAGGAGACGATTTATAGTTGAGAAAAGCGATTTGGGGTTATTTTGCTGTGAGGTGATGAGGGTGGAGTAGTATGCGGTCCTGGTCTTGGAGAGAGCCTCTCTGTAGGACCTCACGTGGTCGACGAAGGCCAGACGGTGGACGGTGAGGCCAGATCGCCTGGAGAGTCGCTCCAGTCGTCGACCCGCTCTTTTCATAGAGCGGAGGTCAGAGGTAAACCATGGGGCGGGGTGAGGAAAGGACACATTCCGGCTTCTGAGGGGCGCCAGAGAGTCCAGGCTGAGGGAGAGGGCGGCAGTGTAACGGGCTGCTAAGGTGTCCGGGGAGGTATCGGAGGGAACCGGGGCCATGTGGGTAGTGATGAGGTCAGATAGGGCTGATGCACACACTGACTTGGTGTCCCTGAATGTGAGGGTGCGCGTTGGGCGCTGCCTGGGTGGGGGGATAGGGACAGTGAAAAGAATGGCATAGTGGTCAGATACCGCAAGGTCTAGACACTGCAGGTGGGAGGGGGGGTTACCGGTGGAGCAGACCAGATCCAGAGTGTGACCTTTGGAGTGGGTGGGGCCCTGGACATGCTGCGTGATGCTGAGGCAGTCCAGAAGCGACAGGAAATGAATGAATGTTGAAATCTCCGAGCAGATAGGTGGTCAGGGACCTGGAGCAGAAGGAGGACAGGAGCTCGGTTAGCTCTGACAGGAAGGTGGTGGAGGCTTTGGGGGGGCGGTAAATCAGGGCAAATTGAGGTTGAGGTTCAGGAGATCCGGAGAGAGAGAATGTAATGCATTCGAATGATGTGAGATCAGGAGTGGGGATCTCCTTGACCTGGAAGTCTGTACGATGAATGACAGCCAGCCCGCCGCCATGGCCCGTGGAGCGCAGTTTCTGGAGGTAGATGTAACCGGGGGGTGTAGCTTGGTTTAGTGTGATGAAATCCAGTTTATTTTGCCATGGATCCTGACAGAGTATATACATATGATGGGGAGGGGAGGGACTGTAGAATCTTTTTCATATTTAAGCCAAATAATATATATAATATATTTCTCCCTCCCTCCCTCGCTCGCTCTCTCTCCCTCTCTTTCTGAATATACACACACACAACACAAATATATATACACACACACACACACAGTGTATAGGAGGTTGCCTGCAGGTCTGGTTTGATTATGAATCAGAGAGAGAGATAGCCCCTTTTAATGTTATGAATTGAAAATGGGGGACCCTGATGTAAACAAGACGAAAGTCTTTCTCTGGTCTGCATCCCCTTAACAATTGTGTGTATTGAGCTGTACTGTATTGTACCCATTCTGGAATCTGTTAATAAAGTTTTCAATCAATCAATCAATCACGTTAGTTAGCATCCAAGCTAGCCATAACAGTATAGCATCCAAGCTTCTTACCAGGCCAATAATCCTCCTTGCTCCTTCTGGACAGAGGGATTTGTTAAATCATTATATCCACAGTTTCAAGTTAAAGTTTCTTTAATAGTTGTCATACAGAAGTACAGAATACTTTTATACAAAATGCTTCTAACTGTTTCGCTCCAGAGACTGTGTTAGACAAGATAAGTATGAAATAAAATAGTGTAGCATGTAACATAGAAGTAAAAATAGAGGTCACAGTGTTCAGTATAGACATATGTACAATGTTCGATGCAGAATAGAAGTAACTGAGTTACCATACAATATACAATATACTATACAATGTACTAATATACAATACTATATAGTGCAGAGCAGAAATGGGATGAGGTACAATTTAGGTACAATTTACAGTAAGGTGTACGAGTTGTAGTGCAAATCCTTTACCAATAAATATAAAGTGTAAAGTGTGTTTAGGTGTTCTAAAGTGTGTAAAGTGGGTGCTGCAGTGAGTTGTTTGTTTAAAGTGAGTGTGTGCGTGTGGATGTGTGTGCTGTGTGCATTTGATGGTTGTTGCATAGTGTTTATTGTTCGTTGAGCAGCCTGATGGTCTGGGGATAGAAGCTTCTTCTGATGTGTGCTGGTCCTCAGTATATGTCCCGCCAGCTAAAAATAAGTGCCTAATAAAGTGCTAAATGTTTGATAATAGAATAGAGGCTTCTAAAGTGCCTGCTCTGTTAATACAATGTTTAATCAATCAATCAATCCCGCGAGGGGATGACGTTCAGACCTATGGTTGGTTCAAACGTTGTCACGTGACTCACGTTAGCAAATGGCACGCAGAGGGGAGGCCAGACTACTTAGTCTGCTTTTAGTCCGTTTTAAGGTGTGGGCAGGTCTTTAGTCAGCTCGAATCTGATTGGCTAGTATTGGTTTTTGACTCCACATAATGGGAGGCTGGAGAAAGACACCTCCCCCCTGTGCCTCTGCCTCCTCTCTCAGTCCTCTGCTGCAGTGAGCACAGTGAGTCTGACAGTGTGTTAGAGAGTGAGAAGGAGAAGAGGGAGACATTAAAAAAAAAATTATAACACAGAGATGAAAAAGAATGATTTTTTATTATTATTGTAAACTATATAAAATAATTTTTTGTTTTTGTTTTTTTTTATATTTCATATTAATTCATATTTTAATGATGGGGAAACCTGGCTTCCGTTGGCTTCCAGGAGGATTCACCACTGACTGACTGCAGGAACAGTCAGAACACAGTCATGGCAGGGATTGTTCACATCTTCCATGTTGGAAGGAGAGGTTACCGCCAAAGGGTCCACACTGAGCGCCCAAAACATATCCAACAGCACACACCAGAAGAACTTTATCATTTTTGATTTGGACTTGATGACATCAACTACATTTCTGATCTGGTCAGGCCACAACTGTAGTGCAGAACCTTGCAGAGTCATGCTCTGACTCAGTGGCGGCTGGCCACTGGGGGCGCTCGGGCGCCGACCGCCCTGGTTAAAAGAGAGAAGAACAAGAAATATTTTTTTTTAGTTTTTTGTTTTATAGCCCTATAAATAATATAAACATGTTTAAAATGAATAATATTTACTCATTTTAAGTATGTTTGTGTTTCCAATGCACAATATAATGTTAATATATCAAATAAAAATAATCGTTTTCCTGAACAGGAAGTGACTCACTGTCGCATAGCCGCATTTCTCCTAGCCGTATTTCTCTCGGCCCGTGCTAGACGCAATAGCGCTCTGAGTGCGCGTCACTGTTTCATCGCTGTATCCGTCGCAGCCAATCAGTGCGTAATGCGCTGTGCGTTGAAATATGATGTATTATGATGGAAGCCGGGCGCGATTTGAAGCGGTCTAGGCAAGCAGCCTTAGCAGCGTCTAGAATTTCCGTAGCCGCATTTCGCGGAGATGCTCTCTGATTGGCCGGCGCCGGTTTCTGGTTAGGAAGTTAGTAAGATAGTTACTCGAGGCTGTTGTGTTGTGATGCAGACATGCAGTCACTCTGGACAGTGGGGATATACATCGACAACAATAGTCTGGGAGACTGGGACTGTGGGACAGTGGACATTATACACTTTATCAAGCCCTCCGGACCACGTTTCAACTAACTACAGTGGGGGTTTCCCACACCCCCCTTATCCTTTTCTGCTGTGGAACAGACCGAGGCCAAGGTCAACGCGGAGGAGTTGACTCTCCGGCGATGTGATTTCTGGGAAAGAGGAGACGAACTGTACTGTCTGGAAGCGATAAGATTGATGAGGCCCCCCTTCCCCCACCCCCCCCCCCTCACACCCCCCCCATCCGCCCCTGTCGTTGTAAGTCAACTGGCGCCATATGCTGTTGGCAGGCTGCCTCTGATGCGCGTCGGTGGGGGCCCCCTTGACTGCTTCACAACCAAATTCCTTACCCGAGTCTCCAATGCCCCCCCCCCCTTCCACTCTGCCCCCCCTCCAGTTCACCAGGCGCGATCCACTTTGTTTCTACATGGTGGAATGCAGCCGACTATCGCGCATACAGTGTCTCAGGCCTCCTGTAATGATGACATGTGTCAACAAATGTACATGTCTGTTGAATTTATGCTGTGCCATTGTTACTGATGATTGTGTTGTTGTTAATATCATTAATGAGACGTTGAGCTGTATGTGTGTGTCACGAATTTCCCCAAGGGGATTAATAAAGGAATATCTTATCTTATCTTATCTTATCTTAATGCGGTCTGTCTCTCTCTCTCTCTCTCTCTCTCTCTCTCTCTCTCTCTCTCTCTCTCTCTCTCTCTCTCTCTCTCTCTCTCTCTCTCTCTCTGTCTCTCTCTCGCTCTCTCGCTCGCTCTCTCTGTCTCTCTCTCTCTCTCTCTCTCTCTCTCTCTCTCTCTCTCTCTCTCTCTCTCTCTCTCTCTCTCTCTCTCTCTGTCTCTCTCTCGCTCTCTCGCTCGCTCTCTCTGTCTCTCTCTCTCTCTCTCTCTCTCTCTCTCTCTCTCTCTCTCGTCTCTCTCTCTCTCTCTCTCTCTCTCTCTCTCTCTCTCAGTGCATGCTGGGAATGAGATTGGAGAGATTGGAGAGGTTGGAGATTGGAGGTGTAGTGAGTTTTTTTCTATCTTTGTCTGTCTATTTTGTTAATTTGTTTATGGGATATTTTATTATAGTGTAGTGTTGGTTTGCTGTGTGTTTTGGTGTGTATAGGGTTAAGTGGGAGTGTTTTGTTTGTTTGGCAGTCGCATCGGCCAGGCTGTGTTGCTGGCTGACGTGAAACGCCAATATGGATTTTTCCAAAATTGGTAGAAAGAATGGCATTAAGATATCTGTTCCTAATGTGTCAGTAGAGAACTGCAGTTTGGCAGTTGGAAATATTGTCGGACACAGAAGCATTAAATCAGCTGCGAGAATGAATGGAGGAGTAGTGATTTTTGTTGATTCGTTGGACAAGGTGCACACACTGGTTCAATCAGGGATTAGTGTGGATGGGGCTTTTCGTGCTGTGGAGTCTCTCTCCACACCAGGCAGAAATGTCTTTATTTCCAACGTTCCGCCGTTCATCAGTGATGAATTATTGATAAGTCAACTATCACGACATGGGAGGATAAAATGTCGTCGGGATGTAAATCTCCGCTTTTAAAGCATGTTGTCTCTAAACAACAGCGGAGAAGAGCTTGAGTTGGTTTTTAAAATAAAAGTTGATGAGTTTGATTACGTGGTTTTTGTTAGTTTTGGCAATTCGGGGAGGTGTTTCAAGTGCGGGGAGGATGGGCATTTTTCCCGAGAATGTGCGGGGAGAGGGGCAAGGCGACCTCCGCCTCAGCCCCAGGAGGAGCGCGGGGCTGGGCTCAGCGCAGGTAGTGCTACAGAGGAGGGAAGAGTGTTGCAGCGCAGAGCAGAGAGCAGTGACGACAACAGAGTCCCGCTGCAGACCGCCAGCAATGTAAATAGAGTCCCTTTGCAGACCGACAGTAGCGCAGCGGATAGTATCCAGCTGCAGGGCCACAGAACCGGTGTAGCAGGTACGAAGCAGAGCCTTGGTACAGAGGAGGGAGGAGTGAGGGAAGCTGCCCCCCCCTCAACTAGTGGCGACTGTGGGGTAACAGGGGGTGGTGCGGGTGGTGCAGGTACAGAGGAGGGAGGGGTGGGAGACGCTGTTCCCCCCTCAACCAGTGGTTGTGTAGGTAAGGAGGTGGGAATCAGAGATGCTGCCCCCCTTTCAACAAGTGGCGAGGTAAGAGGGGAGAGCAGAGTTTTTTTTGTCCCCCCGAGCCCAACACCGCGTCAGGGTAAAAAAAGGAATAAAAAAAATATGACAAGTGAAGTAATAGGGGAAAAGTTTAATGTGGTGGACAATGTACACAGTCAGACAGTGGATGTCGTGGTGGGAAGTGATGGAGGGGTGGGCTCTCAGGATAAGGAAGGAGTGACAAGTTTGGTCAAAGAGAGTCAGGAGGGTGTAGAAGACACAGGTTCCTCTCAGTCCAGCATGGACGAGGATGAGGTTGAAAAACAATGGGGTGAGATTGAAAAACAATGGGGGGATGACATCTCAAGTGTTGAGGAAGATGAGTTCCCAAATGCTTCTCAAGTGGCTGATTCACAACGGAAAATTTTTTATGCAGTCAGGCAGATACAGAAGTTCCTGCACACAACAAAAAATTTGAGAAGTGTCAAAGTGGAAGATTTTTTTGAAGATTTGGAGATGTTTATTTTTTCAGCAAGGACTCAAATGAGGTCAAAGAACAATGGGGGGTACACTTCCCAGGACGTTTTTAGACTGAGAAAAATTGTGCAGAAGCTCAGAAAACTGGATAATATAATGTTACCATGATAATGGAGCTTCTGATGTGTGGAGCCCGGCTGGACATTCAGGAAGGGAGTAGACCTGGGCTTGGACAGTGTCTGCAAGCAGTTGGGACAATGACACTGAAAGATGTTGTGAATGTAGCCGGGTCAGAGGAAGTGGCTTCTTTATTGGGGCTGAGGACGGCCTGTCACAACAGGGTCTGTCTGGACGATTGGACTGAAGCGCGGAGCGTCGGGGAACAATACCTGTTGCAGGATTATTTCGGTGGAACGGAAGGTCCTGATGAAGGGGATCTTTGTTTTCATGAGCTGGATATAAAAACGGACACAAATGGACTGACGGGACCCTTTTGGGTTGCTCATATGTTGTTCTTGATGACATATTATGTGTTGAATGGAAGTATGGATACTTTTTTTGTTTGGGTGGAGCCTCAATGTTTTTTTGTTGTGTTGCAGAAGGACAGGTGTATTTTAGCATTTTTTTTTATTGTGAGATCTCATGTGGTTTTAAGTGTGATGGGGACACATGTTGCCCGATATAATGTGTAGTTAGTTGTTTAATTGTATTGACATACACATTGTACATTGTAATGAGAATTATGTAAATAAATGTTTTTCTAAAATAAAAAAAAATCTCTCTCTCTCTCTCTCTCTCTCGCTCTCTCAACACAGCGTGTTTCGCTGTGGCCGGGTATTGCATAATGGCTGAATGAATTAATGGTAACTTGTTTAAAATGACAAGATAGGCCTATATATGTGTTCATTATTGATTTGATGATTATACGTGTACTAATGTAGTATGAATCAATTAACTCGACTTAATGTTGGTAACGTTATGAGTCAGTATTCGCTTGGTCAGCTTGGTCAGATGATTGCGAACACCCAAGTGACTTTCATACCGGCCGCCACTGCTCTGACTGTAGAGGAACAGGTCCTTGTTGCTCTGCACTTTTACGCTTATGGAAAATTTTATCAGGTCATAGTTGACAGCATGATAGTCCACAAGACGACAAATGAATGAATCGGTGACAGCTGTGTCTGATGCACTGACTCGCCTGCTGGATCACTTTGTGACTTTTCCCGAATGATGGCCAGATTGAACAAAGTGAAGCAGAGGTGTTTTCTTTCGGGAGACACCATTGGGGTGAACGACTGCACCCATGTGCATATTCAAGCACCTCTCAACTGAACCCATGTGCATATTCAAGCACCTCATCACTGCACCCATGTGCATATTCAAGCACCTCTCGACTGAACCCATGTGCATATTCAAGCACCTCAACTGAACCCATGTGCACATGCAAGCACCTCATCACTGCACCATGTGCATATTCAAGCACCGCATATTCACTGCACCATATGGATGTGCATCTCCATCACTGAGGCCGATGCGATGCGCATCTCGATACGTTGCCAACGATACGATACATTAACGATACATTAACGATTCAGGATTCACCCCTGTTGAGATACAGTTAACTGTTCGATACGATTTGATTCAACATAATGCGATTCGGGGTGATACGATGCGATTCAACACGATGCAAAATAATGATACAATTTTATGGTATGACAGAGGATTCGGGGTAGCACTTTATAATAACACCCTGTTATAATACATTTATAAGGTATTTGTAGATAATGAACTAATCATGAACAAACCATTTATATACATTCATAAATTATTATTAAATCATTTATAGCTATATTTGTATACCATTTACAAGGTGTTTATAACGCATTAGTGGATAATGAACTAATCATGAACAAACCATTTATATACATTCATAAATGATTATTAAATCATTTATAGCTATATTTGTATACCATTTACAAAGTATTTATAACGCATTAGTGGATAATGAACTAATCATGAACAAAACCATTTACAACTGATTAGTACATCATTTGTAAATGTACTCGTTTAAAATTCGATCTGTTGGTCACTTTTTTCCACATGATCAACCTTATTTGTTCATTATTAGTGCAACATTTAATAATGATATCTAATGTGTAGTACCACATTTGTAGATGCTTTGAAAAATGGATATGAAAAAATGACTATACCTCCATTTATTTGTTCATGTTCAACAAATGATTTGTTAGACATTCATAAAATATCTATAAATCATTTGCAGATGCTATTGTGTGCCCTAATCTAAAGTGAACACTATTCATCATTAACAAATGTGTAATACAGTTTGTTCATTATTTGTTGACTTTCAACTCACCTGTTATGAACGATCTGGCTTTTATGAATACAGACACGAGGCAAAGACCAGACTTGTCTTTTCATGTTTAACAAATGATTTGTTAGACATTCATGAAACATCTATAAATCATTTGCAGATGCTATTGTGTGCCCTAATCTAAAGTGAACACTATTCATCATTAACAAATGTGTAATACAGTTTGTTCATTATTTGTTGACTTTTTCATCACATGTTATAAATGTTCTAGACAGCTTTCGGATCCACCCTTCTTTGTGACATCAAACAGTGACAGAATTAGGACTATAGATGAATGCAATTGTATTAACACATACAAAGCAAAGCAAAATACCAATACACATTGTTTATTTATTATTTATTTAAAAGAAAATGTGTATCTTTTGACACTCCTCACATCTTTTGTCACTTTCTCTACTGTGTGGATTATTTTATGACTAACGAAAAGACTAAATGCTTTGTAACAGTCCTCATATTGACATGGTTTCTCTCTTGTGTAGACTCTTCTCTTCTGACTATCTGTATTGTACTTTTCTGATGTCATGAAGTATTCGGCCTAGGGGACCATGACGATGTTTTCTAGCAAGCCACTCAATGATGCCAGGTGGTCTTCAAGTGACTGCTCTGTGCGGTTCCCCCTGAGTCTGCACATCTCTGAGTCTCCACACCTCTCCTTATATGTTCTCCAGGCCCCAGCCATCCTATGTTTCGGGGGAAATGGCAAAACAAGAAAGAAGAGATTGACATTGATTCAGAAACATTTATGATGTGAGCAGAAATTGGAGGTAATTCATTTTCATTAATCATGGTTGAATATACTGCATCCATATTTTTCCAAAATGGTGACATGGTTTGAATGAATTAATGAAAACTTTATTTAACAGATTGCAGAATGGGTACAATACAGTACGGCTCAATACATAAAACATTTCTTTTTATTATTATCTTTCCCCCCCTCCTTTTCCGATTTTTCTCCCATCCCACTGTTCTAGTCGTTATGCCAATTCCCAACCCCCTTCCTGGTTGTTGCGCACTCCCCCCTACTGTTGGTCTGGGAGGCCGGAGACTGTCACATGCTTTCCTCCGACGCATGTGCAGCCAGCCGGCAGCCAGCCATACTCACCGGGAGAGTGTAACGTGTGGAAGGTCACACTACCTCCCTCCAGATCTTACCCTCGCTGTGCAGGCGCCCCGACCGAACTGTAGGGGTCGCTGTCCACAACGCCCAGGACCCACCCATCAGCTTTCCCACCCCTAACCCTGCCAATTGTGTTAGTATGAACGACCAGCCAAGCTGATAGCAACGCCGAGAGCTGGATTCGAACCCAGCGTCTCCAGCGTTGATGGCGAGCGCCTTGCCCACTACACCACCTAGCCGCCCAATACATACAATTGTTAAGGGGATGCAGACCAGAGAAAGATGTTTGTCTTGTTTACATCAGGGTCCCCCATTTTCAATTCATAGTGACATTTATGACATACACAACATACATGACATCAGACATTTATGGCATAGGGACATACATGACATACAGGCAGGGCAGCCTCAGGGGGTGTGCGAGCAGTGCGGTCGCACAGGGCCTCGCAGGAAGGGGGGCCTCGCAATATTATTATTATTTCTTTATTTTTTATTTTTTGCGAGGCCCCCCTTCCCGCGAGGCCCTTTTTCATCACAGACCTAAAATCTAGTTTTGCTTACATGCTTATATATTTCACATTAGACGTTTGTAGAATAGTGTTCCGGGCTCTGCTGCTCTGCAGATAGACACGTTTGTAGACCGGATCCACGAGGGAAGGGGCTACAGCCAGGTACAGGATCTATTCAGCGCTATCCAGAGGAGCAAGTGGATGTCTTTTGAAAAGCAGCATGGAGCAGAATAAATAACACCGTGTGCCATAAGCTTGTTATCAATACCAAGTATGATTAGGTTATGCCAAGACGAAGAGGACGTTCGGCAGATGGACTGAAGATGAAAGTTGTTGCGTGTTAGAACCTTCAGTCAGGCTATAGCTATGTCGGCTAGTAGTAATTAGCTAAAGGCAGGGACAGGTAACTAGCGTTAGCTAGCTACGTTATCGAGTGCTGTTCCGGGGGGACAATATCATGGATGGGACTGGTACTTTTCATCTCCACGGTATGAAAATGCGTCGACGTCGTCTCCTTCCAACTTTGCCATTGAATCTGCGTTAGGGTGAGTTTTTCAAGCAATCTATTCTGTTCCCGCTGTGGTCTCTCTCTCTCGCTACACCCACCCGCCGTGGTCTCTCTCTCTCTCTCGCTACACCCACCCGCCGTGGTCTCTCTCTCTCTCTTGCTACACCCACACGCCGTGGTCTCTCTCTCTTGCTACACCCACCCGCTGTGGTCTCTCTCTCTCGCTACACCCACCCACCCGCCTCTCTCTCTCTCGCTACACCCACCCGCCGTGGTCTCTCTCTCGCTACACCCACCCGCCGTGGTCTCTCTCGCTACACCCACCCGCCTCTCTCTCTCGCTACACCCACCCGTCTCTCTCTCTCTCTCTCTCTCTCTCTCTCTCTCTCTCTCTCTCTCTCTCTCTCTCTCTCTCTCTCTCTCTAGAAGCATTTCTCTCTCAATATGTCCTACTGGTTGTCCCTTTTCTTGTGACATGAATTGACATATTTTGCAGCTAAAACTGCACATTATTTCTGTTCCCCCAGGAGGAATGGCAATTTCTGCACTTCTGTCATACTTTGGAATTCTGGGGAAATTATTTAAATTTTTGGAAAGAATTCCTCCCTAATATTTCTGTAATTTTCACATTGTGTTAGGAAGTGTAGTTCTGTCTCTACGGCTCCCTCATCACAAATACAGCACAACCTCTCCTCTCTGGGCAGCCATGTCTGTCTGTGTCTGCCCTTCTCTATTGCCAAACCATGGTCACTCAGTCTGTACTTTGTCAGATTCTTTCTTAGATTCTTATCAGTTACTGTGCTGAGGTAGTCTGCCACAGTATACTGTCTGTTTAGGGCCAAATACGTTTCTAATTTGTGTTGTGATTGTGTGAGTTGATTCCAATATGTAATGTATTTATCTTTTTCTTTGGTTATAATTTGGTTAGGTCTAATCTTCTGAGGCTGGCTAGGGTTTGTGATGTCAGAGTGTGAGATGTCAGCCAGTTTCATTATGAGTTGACAAAAGGGGCTCTTTGTAAGTCTCTCTCTCTCTCTCTCTCTCTCTCTCTATCTCTCTCTCTCTCTCTCTCTCTCTCTCTCTCTCTATAATTGACAGTTGACTGTATCATGCCCAGAATAGAATATGTTTACCTTTAGGGGGGGGGGGGGGGGGGGGGGCTCACATTTAAATCTCGCACAGGGCCTCGCATTTCTCCCAGGCGGCCCTGCATACAGGTATATAGTACTGTTACATTTGTGACATACATGATAAGCAAATATACAGTACTGTTCTTCCTAGATCGATCATGGCGCTGCAACGAACGGCTGCCTCTCTGATCGCTCCGTCGAGACTGTGCTTTCTTTTGTTAATTTTTATAGTATTAAGAGTTTTATTTGCACCTACTGTTGGTGCATTATACGTGTATGACCGTCAGTCAATCATTGACATTGGATTAAAGAAAACGTACCGATTGGATTGCTCTCTGGATCGGATTGCCGAACAACAACAATGGCCCGCCGAGATCCTTTGTTGTGGCCATGGCCAAAGCCAGGAGACGCCACGACGAAGAGGGAAGAGAGCCGGAGTCCGGAACAGACTGAGGTCCAAACGACACAGAACCACATTGCCCAGCATATTGTTGGCCAATGTGCAATCGATAGGGAATAAACTGGACGACATCAGAGCACGGATCCAATTCCAGAGGGACATTCGGGATTGTAACGTCCTCTGTTTCACAGAAACTTGGCTGAGTCCAGATGTCCCGAATCACGCAATAGAACCGGCAGACCACTTCTTCGTCCTCCGCAAGGACCGGACGGCAGAAGAGTCACTAAAGAAGAAAGGAAGCGGCATTGCCTTCATGATAAACAAGGAGTGGTGCGATGTAGGCAACGCAAAGGAACTGTCTAACCACTGCTCCCCAGACCTGGAGTTTATCACGATAAAATGTCGACCCTTCTTCCTCCCAAGAGAGTTAACGTCCATCATCCTCATCGGAGTGTACATTCCACCACACGCGAACACTGGGGTCGCACTTTCAAAACTTCACGACGAGGTAAACAAACTCCAGACAGCTAATGTTGACGCTGCCATTTTGGTTCTGGGTGATTTCAACAGCGCGCGTCTTAAAAAGGTGTTGCCGAATTTCTATCAGCATGTGACCTGTCCCACCAGAGGCGAGAACATATTAGACCATGTATACTCGCAATTTAAGAATGGGTACAAGTCACAGGCTCTTAGTCCATTCGGTAAAAGCGATCACGCCGCCATCTTTCTTTTGCCAAAGTACAAACAAAGTCTCAAGCGAAGGCCGGTGGTCTCGCGAGAGGTTAAGCGTTGGGCCGTGACGTCAGAGGAGTCACTCCAAGCTGCACTTGACTGCACAGACTGGAGTGTATTCCGTGATAACACAGCCAATATTAACGAATACACCGAAACGGTAATTGACTATGTCTGTACTCTGGTAGAAGAAACAATCCCCTCCACCAAAATTAAAATCTACCCAAATCAAAAGCCCTGGGTAGACAAATCCGTCCGTGAGGCTCTGAAAGTGCGCACATCAGCATACAACACCGGGCTGGTGACAGGCAACATGGAAGAACACAAGATGGCAAGATACAACGTCAGGAGAGCAGTAATAGAGGCAAAACGGCGTTACAGGGATAAAGTTGAACTTCAGTTTGAACAGGCTGACTCTAGAGGCATGTGGCAGGGCCTCAGAACAATGACAGACTACAAAGGCACCCCCCTCAAACTGAACAGTGACATCTCCTTAGCAAATTATCTCAATTCCTTCTATGCGAGGTTTGAGGCTGTGAATAACAACACCAGCCTACAAACCACGGCAATGGGGGGGGGGGGTCTGCTGATGGAGACTCAGTGTTCAGGGTAACAGAGCATGAGGTGAGACGGATCTTTAAAAAAGTGAATATCAGGAAGGCAGCAGGACCGGACGGCATCCCCGGCCGCGTCCTAAAAGTCTGTGCCGACCAACTGGCCCCGGTATTCACTGACATCTTCAACCTGTCCTTGGAACAGGCTGTCATCCCCACCTGTCTGAAGAAGTCCACCATCATCCCTGTACCCAAAAAATCTACGCCCGCTTGCCTCAACGACTACCGCCCTGTAGCCCTCACCTCCATAGCCATGAAGTGCTTTGAGAAGCTAGTGAAGGGCTACATCTGTTCCTCCCTCCCCATCAACCTGGACCCTCTGCAATTTGCATATCGCCCCAACAGGTCCACGGAGGACGCCATAGCCCATGTGCTGCACACAGCAGCATCACACCTGGACAAGAGGCAGGGGAATTATGTGAGAATGCTGTTCATCGACTACAGCTCAGCATTCAATACCATAGTCCCCTCCAAACTCATAGCCAAGCTCAGGGACCTGGGCTTGAACTATGACCTCTGCCAGTGGGTCTTGGACTTCCTGACGGGCAGACCCCAGGTGGTAAGAGCCGGCAACTGCACCTCCTCATCCATCACGCTCAACATAGGGGCCCCCCAGGGCTGTGTTCTGAGCCCCCTCCTCTACTCCCTGTACACACATGACTGCGTAGCACAGCGGAACAACAACACCATCATCAAATTTGCTGATGACACAGTAGTGGTGGGCCTGATCTCTGCCAACGACGAAAGGGCCTACCTGGAAGAGGTAGAGAACCTGTCACAGTGGTGTCAGGAGAACTGCCTCTCCCTGAACGTCAGCAAAACAAAAGAGATGATTGTGGACTTCAGGAGGTCGGGGGTCAAGGACTACAGCCCCCTCAGCATCGACGGGGCACCGGTTGAGAGAGTGAACAGTTTCAAGTACCTCGGAGCCCACATATCCGAGGACTTGACATGGACCACACACATTGACAGTGTTGTGAAGAAGGCACGACAACGCCTCTACTTCCTCAGGCGCCTAAGGAAGTTCCAAGTCAGTCAGAAGATCCTTAGGAACTTCTACTCATGTACAATAGAGAGCATCCTGACCGGCAACATCAACTCCTGGTTTGGGAATAGCACTGCACAAGACCGTAGCAGACTACAAAGAGTGACACGTTCAGCCGAACGCACAATTGGAGGGGGGCTTCCCACCCTCCAGAACATTTACAACAAGCGGTGCAAGGGGAAGGCTAAGAGAATTATTAAGGACTTGAGCCACCCGAACAACTGCCTCTTTGAACTGCTGCGGTCAGGCAAGCGATACCGGAGTCTTAAGGCGAGCACAGAAAGACTCAGAAGAAGCTTCTATCCCCAGGCCATCAGGCTGCTAAACGAACAATAAACACTATGCAACAACCATCAAATGCACACAGCACACACACCCACATGCACACACTCACTCAAACAAACAACACACTGCAGCACCCACTTTCCACACTTTAGATCACATTTATTGATAAAGGATTTGTGTAGTAAATTCCCACAGAACCCTACAATAATCTAAGGTTATTGTATTACAGTACAATGAGATTGCTTATCTGGAAGGAGGAGAAAGGGTTCATATTGATAGAATTGTTGATCTCTTCATCTGACTTAAAGCAGATGAAGAATTAAACGTGTAGCCAGACAAACCATGAACTGTAGTCCAATTCAACATTTATTTGAACCAGAGGCCAAGGTGAATAAGACAAAAGATTTATCAGAAAACATTAACAGGGCTGTCTGTGTACAGAAATCACAATCAGGTTTGCATACTAATCAAACTCCAATATGTACAGAAACAGTCACTTGGTAACATAATTTGAACATACATTGACCATACTGCACACATTATACATGAGTAAATCTGGTTTCAGATATTTAAGGATTACACTAAACTTAAACAACAAATGGTGTTTCCCATGTATTTACTCACATAAAATGCAAACAGCACAGCATCAGTCTCTCGGTGGTGGAGGGGTGGAGCCGCAGATCGGGGTTGGTTGATCTGCGCTCCAGATCATAGTCTTTGTTGTCTCTTGATTACATTTAGCTTGAGGGGGCTTTGTGACCTGTAACTGTTCTCCTACATACCATTTGGGTAAGCAGCCTTCTCATGAGAGGGGGTTGGTGTGGAATGTCTGTCTCTCCTACATTATGACTCTCTAATTATTCACACATATTATTTATGAAATTCAACGTCAATATTTACCACATTTCCCCACTTTGACGATTCTTATCGTCACATATGATATATTGACTTGATTTTCTATACATACTAACCATACATTTAAATAATAAAATTAATTTTTTTCCAAAATTAAAATTAATTTCTTTAAATTTTTCCATTTTTTCTTTTTCCATTTTTCTTTGGTACATATCATCAATTAGCTTTTGCTCCTCAAGGCTCATAGCCAAAGGCCTACTTTCTAAACAACAACTTTTGGGTTTGTTGAAAACAATAAAACAATTTAATCTAATCATTATACCTTTAAATAAAACACAATTTTTAAAAACCCATTTTTCTTAAGTTACAGCACTTTTGATTCCACATTCTTTCATAAGATCTGGGGAAGACACAGAAATTAGTATTCATTTTTACATACATTTTGCTTTTTTCTCTTGTTAATTCCTTTTCCAAGACAGCACAATCACATTTGCATAATCAAATCAGTTGGTCTTCTCACCTCTCCCCCCTTTATGAACATACCATGGACATAATACCTACCACCTCGGCGCACAGTCGGGCAGGGAAGGCGGAGCATCACTCAAGGAAAAAAAAATTTTCACCACCTCACTTTGGCCATAAACCATGCCTAATATTCTACCTATGTGAATGCGTTTAGTACCCCTGCGTTGTGTCATAACCTATATCAGTTGCTACCGTTCAGTTACCTCCCGTTCAACATACTAATCAAACACCACATCCCACAGAGGCCCTTGCTCAACTTCTCGCACAGTCTCTGACCGTTTTCGCCCCCCCTCCACCCCATGCTGGCCAGCCTCAGCTGTAGCCACTGTTTGTAGGCCAGTGACCTCGTCACATTTTGACCCATGACTGTATTTTCTTGGATCTACAGACGACTCTGTCAGCCTGGCGGTTTGTCCCAAACCTCCGGCCGCTGTTCTCGGGGCTATGTTGAAGGAGGGGCCAGCGTCCACAAGCGACCTCTTTTCACAATCCAACAATCTCCCACAGGAAATGACTGAACGGGTTCACACCATTGTGTCATAATCTAATGAAATGTATTCCTACCCATCCTCCATGATTCCTCTACCTGTGACGGTCCGTCCTCCCCCCTCGACTGAAACCTGCGAGGGAATACACAAAACAAATTTTCTTTACATAACATGTCAAATATTCTCAAGAGAAGCCAAATGTTAATCATTATGCAAACGTGATGGGACCACTTAGCTCTTGTCGACACTGTTGACGTTTCGACGCCACTTCCTCCAGCCTCCAGCTTTCTCCACTCACTCAGACCATAACAGATGAGAATATAAGAAACAAAAGGCAAATAATCAAAAAAAACATTCCAACAGACCTCACATGTGAAAGCAAATCAATGAAATTAACCCGCTCCAAACGTAGACCACCTCAATGGTTATTTAGAAAGAAAAGAAAAGAAATCTAAAACCCTACATCTAAACCTCATCACACCTGTCATTGTGATTTTGACACCTTTCAAGCCAGCACAGTCACCCTCTACAGGCTCCATTCACACCCATTCAGGCCACACAATCATAGATTAAAAATAGAAAAGAAATCTAAAAATGTAAATTCAATACCTCATCCATACAAAACATTCAAAAGAAATCAAATCAAATGAAAGTAATAAAATAAACGCTTTCAATCATTCACTGAAATCAAAAGGACATAGACAAAAACAGACAACATCCCAATCTTCCACAGTCACTGATCTGCAAACACCATCGCTTTCAACATATATTTACACATATCATAAACAAATACTTTCAAACTCTCTCTCATACACTCGTTAATCAACCAACAGACAGACAAACAATGTTAGTTCTTCTGCTCTCAACTTTTCTGCTCTCAATTTTTCTGCTCTCAACCTCAGGCTACTACAGCCTCTCCTCACATCAGCTCCTCTACTCTCACTTCAAAGACGGACTGGAATCCATCTTTAATTCAGACCTATCCATGCCTTCCAGTGCACAGACAGACCCAAATATTCCCTTATCAAAACAGTTAACATTCATAAGTCATAACCCCAAATGAATGCCTACTTCCCTGATTGTCTCACTCACTCACCCAGCTATTCCCTGACAAACCTTCCCCTGTCTCACCTTCCTGTCACTTCCTGGCCCCCTGGCCCATTACCCCCACTTCCTGTCCTCTGCTCTAAAAATAACTCCATCTGTTATCTCACTTTGACTGTTCTCTCCTATCTCCACCTGTGACCTCTTGCGTCTAATCTTACCAGGCCTGCTTCGTCATCCTGTCATAAAAACCAACAGCCATTGTAACAGCTGTACATCTCGACCCCCCTCGGGCCTTGTGACCTGCCTCAAAAGGATTCCTACCCCGCTGGGCAATATATGGCCCCTGGTGCAAGCTCCTCACACGCCCCTTGTCTCATATGCAGGCCCCCCTGCTGCCCTGTTGGCCCCCGGGCCTACAAAGCCCCATACTTTCCTGCAACCAACAAAGGGTTAATCATTCCACACAACTCATCTATAATAATTTCAAATATTTGCAATTTCACCTAGTATTCTCTCAACTACTGTAAACACAATCATATCATTAAAGTTACTAGTCCCCCGCCACTAAGTTATCCTACTGTGACCCCCGGACTCGCAATAGATTCTTAATATAAACATCAGCTTATTTAAATCAATGGCCTCAAAGCTATAACAAGTATCAATATCTGACATTTTAAAATCAATGCATTCTATACAAGTAACAGGCGGGGTCTTAATTCAGCTACATAAAACACAACATCATTATTTCAAGCTTACAATTGTACATGTTTACACAAATTTAAAAAACTGGAAATCTCCATCAACTCTAATTATTATACATGTAAGCATGTTTCATTTCAACATAACATTATAGTGGTTAATCCTAAATGTGCACCAAACCTCAATTGTTGTAAACAGGTTTAGGAATGTTCCTCTACTGTATCTTACTTTTGTATGTATTTAGCTGTACTATTTTTAATCAATCAACTACTCATCCCCCCTTGGATAAAAATATTCCTGTGTCAAACGTGCATATGTAAACCAACCACTAACAATGTTACATTTCTTAGCCTGTGCACTTGTATCAAATCGCCAATGTACTAATAAAACTGCTTTCTCACACAGACAACAAGGTCCCACCAACAAATTATAATCTCCCATAAATCTGAGACCTGTGTCCACATAATAACAGTGTACTAAAGATCTACCTCATACAAACATCTTAAAATAATCAAATCACATTTGTACACGCACAACACCCACTCACTAGAAAGCACATTATTCATCAGTTAAGTTCCCCCCATGCTAAGTCCCACAACTGTAAACAGAATATTCTGGAAACGCCTAGCCCTGTATACAGGGGACATGTGATTTATAATGTAGATGTATTAATCAAAATATGACGCAAGCGATATGCCTCCCCTCTCGGATAAGACTCCCCCTGTGTAACATATTTATTGCCCATTTATTTCAAGTACAATGTGTATCTGGTTTATGAATCCCAGTGTAAGTTAAGGGCATGTATTCTAAATCATCTAATCCTATTTTAACCGCTGTCTCATCACATGCTACCCCTACACAATTTGCAATAATACCACCAAACCCACTCCCAGAACATTGTCTACAATCACACAGAATGCACAATACACAACACACAAACACAACCACTTTACAAAATGCAGAATATCCACTAGAATGCACAATATACAAACACAACCATTTCACAAAATGCAGAATATACCCTTACCCGTTATTCCTGGCCCCTGAGCGAGTTACCACGAATTAGACCCAATCCACGCTGTACCGCGCATGCGCAGTAGCCAAAGGTGCTCCCCGGACGATGTATTACGGCAAAGCATAACTAATATCATAAACGCCTTGTTTCAACACAACACACTGCCACGACATCCACCACGTTCTCTAACTCTTCCCAAACATCATTCTCAAAACTCGAAACGTAACATATGTCGCTCGCAAACTCCACAAAACAACGGCACGCAAGCTAACTAGCTTAGCCAGCTCCAGCGCCTCCCCAGCCCTAGGTCCCACAATTACGACGTCAGAAGCGACCAACGTTTGCAAACAACTCCCAATCAACGTTATTATCACACAATTGCTTCACACATAAGCATCGCTCACTCAACGCCACCCGCCGCTTCCAAACATAAAATTGCACGAACCCTTTCCACGGCGCTATCGCCCAAACTCTCATACCAGCTAATCCGCTAGCCAACCCTAATGCGACGTTCAATGCCCTCACGGGAGCCGTGCCTTTCAAGATCAGTTCATCCACGTAATCCGCTCAGTACCAATCCAACCATAAACAATTCACACAAGCTTAAAATAACCAACCACTTTAAAAGAAAAAAATGTTTAGTACATTCACACCAACCAACGCCGCACACATAGTCCAGCACGAATCATCTCTCCTACCCTTCTCTCCGCCTGGCTCCATAGTACCGTGAACGTTACACACTCTCTTCAACACCATGACGTCATCAAGCAGCGACTTCTTAATATCATACACAATAGCTACCGCACCAATAATAACCCTCAAAACGGCCACAATCTCTCCACCCTACGCCTCGATTCGCTTCTTACCTGCAATCGCCGCCACAGTGTTTAATCAATTCTCTCATAACGCCATCGTAACTTCCCCAGTTTCACCGTGGACTTTTCCACAGAGCTAAGCTAGCTAGCCCCAATCACCAATATGACTCGCCCCAGACCTATGTTCGTTGGTCATTAAAATATCATAACAATACAACAACAAGCTTCTACGTTTCCTCAATCATTCCTAACCATAGCCATAGTACCCACATACAATCATTACTGAATGTTTAAGCTTACCATAGCTCTGTTGTCGAATTTCCACTAAGTACTTTATCAGTCATCTTAACCAAATGTTTTCTAAGTACTTATTCATTATTACAGCGTACACAGTTCAACTAACACGCCGGTTTCGCTCAAGTTTAAAAAGGATCTCCGGACCCAATTCGATACTATGCCTAAGGACGAACATTATATCTTCATTTAATTCGGCCGATTGGTTCCTGCAGACACGTCCTGTCTATCACGCGATCAGTCGGCAAACCATTCATTATTGAGCCTTCTTGAACATGCCGGCCCCTACCTTCTATTAATTACTACATGTTATTCCTGTAATCGCACAAACCAAGTTCCCTGATCATGCAGGTGCCAAACTCATCTTTACCATACCGGATTTGCATGTTCTAAATAGCAACAGAGCCCTTCTTATACACAGCTCTCTCCCCAATCAGAACAATCAAATCTTAATCAACCATTACCCGCGCCCTCTTCCTGAGAATAATTTTTAGGGAATTTATATACTCAGAACGCGCCCCTGTCGTACACACCAGATTGCCGCGCTTCCTAGCCAGAAAAGCCTTTTACCTGCCGTCATGCGACGCTAATACCATTACACCATGATCAGATAGTCTGTGCACCCCCAATGTCTCTTCATTTTTACATGAGGCTACTTGGTGCAACCCCCCTCGTATAGTTCATAAAGTACATTCCATACGAGACTCAACCCCCATGGCCCGCATAGGCCGGGAACGGCCTCTTGTGTCTGAACAAACACACAAACATAAAAAGCCCACGTTTGCATGTTCACTGCACAACAAGCGCGATCCTCATACCTCCGGACATCCTAACCTAAGTCACCGCTCCCCCATCCCTGCATGCAAAAGGCCATATTCACCGTGGGTCCCAACAAGTGGCATACACAACCAACCTTCCTCCTGTCCCTCTCTCCTCCTTTCCAGACAACAAGCCCCTTGTCTGCAACTTCCAACGCAGCAACCCCCAGCTCTTTTCCCTGTAATCCCCAACACACGGCAAGGTCCAGAGACCTCACCGCACCTCTTCAGGGGGGGTACAACAGGGTGGGAAGAACGGCACCATTTCTGTAGTAAATTCCCACAGAACCCTACAATAATCTAAGGTTATTGTAGTACAGTACAATGAGATTGCTTATCTGGAAGGAGGAGAAAGGGTTCATATTGATAGAATTGTTGATCTCTTCATCTGACTTAAAGCAGATGAAGAATTAAACGTGTAGCCAGACAAACCATGAACTGTAGTCCAATTCAACATTTATTTGAACCAGAGGCCAAGGTGAATAAGACAAAAGATTTATCAGAAAACATTAACAGGGCTGTCTGTGTACAGAAATCACAATCAGGTTTGCATACTAATCAAACTCCAATATGTACAGAAACAGTCACTTGGTAACATAATTTGAACATACATTGACCATACTGCACACATTATACATGAGTAAATCTGGTTTCAGATATTTAAGGATTACACTAAACTTAAACAACAAATGGTGTTTCCCATGTATTTACTCACATAAAATGCAAACAGCACAGCATCAGTCTCTCGGTGGTGGAGGGGTGGAGCCGCAGATCGGGATTGGTTGATCTGCGCTCCAGACTAACATTTTGTGTCCCCTTTTATCTTGTAATTTCTAGCCAATAATAGTACATTCTACTAATATGGTCCTCCAATCCGGCGTCTTCTGGGGGCGGTCTCCCCTTCTCCCTGGTTTCCTCTGGGGGGGGGGGCCGGCTGCCCCCCCCTCCTTGATCTTCTGTGTGGGTCTTGTCCCACGGGTGGGGGCTGGTGTGATGTCATCTGGTGGGGTGGTGTGAATAGCCTCCTCCTTTGGGCCATATTACCATACAGTACTAACCAGAATTCTATAGTGGGGGGTGGAGAATGGCTCTCTATCACCCCTGTATCCATCCATATTTAGCACTGAAAACCCACTCGATTGACAGAGTAGCTGTGATGACTTCTATAACCAGAGTGTAATCACCCTTCCTTTCATGTGACATCCTAAATGGTAGTATTCTTTGTAAGTTACCTACACCAACCTTTATTTACCAGATAATATAACAGTGTTAAATTTACCAGGATTTAGATTGAGTCCCCATTTCATCTGTGGGGTGCAACTTATTTACATAGTCTTTGTTGTCTCTTGATTACATTTAGCTTGAGGGGGCTTTGTGACCTGTAACTATTCTCCTACATACCATTTGGGTAAGCAGCCTTCTCATGAGAGGGGGTTGGTGTGGAATGTCTGTCTCTCCTACATTATGACTCTCTAATTATTCACACATATTATTTATGAAATTCAACGTCAATATTTACCACATTTGCACTACAACTCGTACACCTACTGTGAATTGTACCTAAATTGCACCTCGTCCCATTTCTGCCTTGCACTATATAGTATTGTATATTAGTACACTGCACAGTATTGTATATTGTATGGTAACTACGTCTATTCTGCATCGAACATTGTACATATGTCTAAACTGAACACTGTGACCTAATTTTTTTACTTCTAATTTTACTATGTTATTTTATTTCATACTTATCTTGTCTTGCACAGTCTCTGGAGCGTAACAGTAAGAAGCATTTTGTATAAAAGTATTCTGTACTTCTGTATGACAAATATTAAAGAAACTTGAAACTTGAAACTTGTTTATGGTTATGATGATCAGCTTAATCATTTGCAATGGCATTGGTTAATAGAAAGGTACAGGCTACTTGCCTTTCTTTTATGTCTGAAGTGACTCTCATCGATCACAACAAAGTTGGCGTTCGATTGGTGTTTAGTCCCTACACAAGCTAGAGTTAAAAATGCATATGATCTGTATTATGTTCCATCATGAATGCATGAAAGGGGGGGGGGGGGCGGGGGAAGTCGTTTCTGATTATTGATTACCAATAACGGAATTCGTTATTACCACAACATAGGCTGAGCAGGGGGATGGTTATGAAATCCTTGCATGATGAAGCTGAAATTGACGTCAAATTGCTCTTACCTGTGGCCGGTTGGATTCCAAAAAGAATTTTCCAGTTATTTGATCGCCTTCCATTGGCTGATGCCATATTCCTTTACTGCATAATGAATTCGGCGTCCCAAAAAGTGTGTTAATATTTCAGATAATGAAATTAAATGTTTATCATCAACTATCCAGTTAGTATTTATATTGTAACGTTTGGCCACTTTAAATCATTGAATGAAGAGCGCGAGAGAGAGAGAGAGAGAGAGAGAGAGAGAGAGAGAGAGAGAGATAGAGAGAGAGAGAGAGAGAGAGAGAGAGAGAGAGAGAGAGAGAGAGAGAGAGAGAGAGAGAGAGAGAGATCTGATGTGCCGTAGTTGACCACACCATGATGGCATTTTGTCAACACAGTTGGAACCTGGAGGAAGCGATATAAAGAAACAAATTGCCAATAAATGTGAAGTTATCTTTGAACCTGTTGTCAAGCGTCGTCAATATACTCCCCCCCCCCCCCTTTCCTCACTAATGGAACTGGTGTTGCGGAGTCACGTTAGTTAGTTACAGTAGATAGTTTAGCGTTAGCTGAGCGGCTAACGTTAGCCAGTTGGTCAATTCAATTCATGAGCTACAACAGATGCATTGTGAGTTCAACCTGAATTGTAGCCGATGCGCACTTTTTCCACTGGTGCACTCGCATCTTGAACGTTTATGCAGGTGCACTGATGCGAATCGGTGAATCTCAACATCACTACTGCACCATGTGCATATTCAAGCTCCTCTCAACTGACCCCATGTGCATATTCAAGCACCTCATCACTGCACCCATGTGCATATTCAAGCACCTCATCAGAGGGAGTGGGAATATGTCAACAGGAAAGGGAGGCACAGCATAAATGTGCAACTTGTGGGAGACGCTGACCTTCCATCACCCACTGTGTTGTGAGGCGGCCTGGGTCAGTCCATGATGCTGTGTTGTGAGACTGGGTCAGTCCATGATGCTGTGTTGTGAGACTGGGTCAGTCCATGATGCTGTGTTGTGAGACTGGGTCAGTCCATGATGCTGTGTTGTGAGACTGGGTCAGTCCATGATGCTGTGTTGTGAGACGGTATTACGTTACCATTGACTACTGTAAAGTGCTTGTTGTCTTGTCAATGAAACATAATATGAAATGGTAGCCAAAGTAAACAAAAATATGTTTAATTATAATTACCATGGTTTTAAAGTTGACGGGATAACATCAAAATAATAGCAAACAATGGACAGGACTGTACAGACAGGATAAGCCACCACACACAGGGGAGAACAGAACACATATTCACAAGGGGATGACGAGAACAAGTAACACCTGGGCTGATTACAAATGCAGTGGAGGTTTCTCTATGACAACACGTGAAATACAAATTCACTCATAATTTATAATTATTATTAATTTACATATACCTATATATATATATATATTTTTTTTTAATTATTATTATTATTTTTTTTATTATAAATGTTTTCTCCTTTTTTTCAAAAATGGCCAAAATTGACAGCTCTGAGCAGGCCTGCACTGCAGTATTGCCTGCAGTAATTATTTGTGCAGAATATCTGCACAGGTTGACCCATTGTTAAATAAATAATAAATAATAGCCAATCGAAATAGGCTATTAACTTCATCTAAGCACGGACTGTGCAGTTAAACTATTGCCATTGAATGGAGGATTTAATGATTGACAGCCCTTTACATCCAATACACGAGGTTGAATGATTGGCAGCCTTGCAAATCCAATCAGAGTCTGCCTGGTAAAATACATGCAGAACTGCAGCTGGGCTGGCGTCAGTGTTCTAGTCAAAGTTGTGTTCCATCATCTCATGTGTGCATTTTGCCTGAAGAAGAACATTAATTTGCCTAATATAATCATTCATATTTTAAGATCTTTATTCACTTGTTCACTTATTGTTGTGCACTGGATGATATATATATTTTTTTTTATCTCAGTTGAAGACTAGTGTAGTTGTAGTTGACGTGAACGTGCCATCTTGGACAGTGAAGGCAAGCTAACTTGTAGCTAGTAGTTTACAGTACAGCTGTAACAACACACAGTAGGCTAAATTAAACTTTGCGCCAACATTAGGACCGAAGTATAAACCAGCAACTGAGCAACATGAAGAAGTGGACTTATGCACCTGGATCAGAAAAAAGTAAGTTGTAGTGTTTGTAAAACGAAAGCCTGATTAGCCTGGATGCTAACGTTAGCTAACTGTTTAGAGAACAATGTTGTTAACTTGGCTATGTCACACATAAACACAATGTAATGTATCACGTTGGCTGCTAATGCAGCCTGCAGATAATATTTGCATGTGCACTGTGTTAGTGTAAATAAATTAATGTTGCCGCTAGCTTGTGGCTAGGCTAGCGTTCTTTGCTAATGGCTAATGTTAGCTAGCCGAATTGTTTAGACTTGATTAAGGGATTGAATGAAACGTTGTTAACTTGGCTATGTCACATATAAACACAATGTAATGTATCACGTTGGCTGCTGGCTGCTAATGCAGCCTGCAGATAATATTTGCATGTGCACTGTGTGAGTGTAAATTAATGAATGTTGCCGCTAGCTTGTGGCTAGGCTAGCGTGCTTTGCTAACGTTAGCTAGCCGAATTGTTTAGAGACTTAAGGGATTGGAACGTTGTTAACTTGGCTATGTCACATATGAACACAATGTAATGTATCATGTTGGCTGCTGGCTGCTAATGCAGCCTGCAGATAATATTTGCATGTGCACTGTTAGTGGTGCTGCCTAAATGAATGAATGTTTGCCGCTAGCTTGTGGCTCAGATCTAGTGCTTCTGTGGAGGAGGAAGTAAACATTGCCAGGCAATTTGCTCAATGTAGTTCTCCCTCTTTTCACTCAGTTAAAGGAGACATGACATGCTGGTTTGATGAAATGTATAGTGTAAATGAAATGAATAGTGTATGTATATTCAATAGTAGTATTGATAGTATATTAGCCACTGTATACTGTACATGGTCTGCTTGGTTTGATCGGGCCGCCGAGCCATGGTCTGCTTGGTTTGATCGGGCCGCCGAGCCATGGTCTGCTTGGTTTGATTTAGGGGAGTGGTCTGCCCTGCGGGGGGGCCCCGACATATTGCGCAACGCCACTGCATACCATTGACTCAGAAAGGTCTGTTTTATTGAAATCGTCACAGCAGTATAGTTTGTTTATACTTCAGAAGGATGATATTTAAACATGGTCCCCAAAATGAATGGAAGCGAATGAGGAGCCTGACACCTGATGGGAGAAATGGGGGTGTTGCAGCGTTGGGGATGTTTAAAAAATATAATTTAATATATAATTTAATAATTTGTGCTTCACCTAAAAATTTGGTCAGCAGCCTCCACTGTACAAATGGATACACCTGGGAGGGAAACGACAAATAACTACAAGACCAAGAGAGGGGACTACAACCAGACATCACACATCACACTGGGGAACACCTGATCAGGGTACAAACACACCCACACGTAACAGACGGCCTGGGTCAGTCAATGATGCTGTGTTGTGAGACAGCCTGGGTCAGTCCATGATGCACAAATGTTGAGAGAGAGCCGGTTGTTCACTGAATTCCAAACCAACAGGCCGGCTGGAGTTATATTAGCCGGCAGTGCCTACTGCCAGACTTTGGCTGTTTTTTGCACACAAGGCAATTCTATTTGTGCCACCGATGGAATTTGATCAAATTCCTCTGGACCTATACAACAGCCACCTGTTGTCAGGAGACGAGAGTCTGTGTTCTACAGTATATTGAAGGACTGTTGAACTCTCTGATTCTATTTTCTGAAGAAGTTATATCATTGGCTTAGAATTGACCAGTGACGTTGCATGTTTCTTTCTGTTCTTTGCAGAATGTAGAATATAGATTCTGCCTGTTGCAACGTATTATTTTTCCTGATTGTTGCTTTGCTTGTTCACTTTTGAATAAACCTCTGAAAGATGGATTCAAGTTCAAGTTCAAGTTCTTTAATAGTTGTCATACAGAAGTACAGAATACTTTCATACAAAATGCTTCTTACTGTTACGCTCCAGAGACTGTGCTAGACAAGATAGTATCAAATAACATAATAACATAATATAGCATGAATTTAGAAGAAGAAAATGAGGTCACAGTGTTCGGTATAGACATATGTACAATGTTCTGAGTTACCATATAATATACAATACACAATACTATGCAGTGTACTAATGTACAGTACTATCTAGTGCAGGGGTGTCAAACTCATTTTCACAGAGGGCCACATCAGCATTATGGTTGCCCGCAAAGGGCCAAAGACCGTATAAATGTTAATGTAATGTAAAATAAATGTAGCTACACATTTACATATTGTTAAACATGGTGTTTCTGTATTTATTACTTATTCAAGTTATACATATTGCATATTCATTTGCATAAATGTAAAAATATATGTTAGCTTATGTTATTTTAACAAATCATTTTAGTTTATCAGAACCCCATATTACTCCACCAATCAATGATCAAACCATTCAAGTAAATAACAAAGAAGAATATCATCAAATACAAGCTATGACATTAAGTTTGTTCAAAACCTTTTTGTCACAGTCAAGAGGGGCAGAACTAACAACTGTGAGCTGCAAAGAACATGTGGGACAGATGTAGCAGATGTTACAAAAACAAATGGCTGCACACAACCTTGCAGAGGCCATACATCCAACTAATGGAAGATAGTTTAATTAACTTTAATTAACAGATTGCAGAATGGGTACAGTACAGTACAGCTCAATACACACAATTGTTAAGGGGATGCAGACCAGAGAAAGACTTTCGACTTGTTTACATCAGGGTCCCCCATTTTCAATTCGTAATGAAATTGCTATTATGTGTCTGCATGAACACACAACTGTAACTGTACTCAAAAATAACAAAATAAGGGTTGTCTCAGTTCACAACTATATTGGTCAAGTTTTGGGTGGGACTTGTTTGCGTCCCTACAGCTTCTTATTCAATTGAGCGAGATGCTCGGTTATGTCACACAGCCAGTTTGCATCTGACAGTTCAGACAATATTTCTTCAACCCTTTGTTACCTATTCCGCCTGGATCGTTTTTGTATTTTGGGCTGTAAAATTGTCAAAGAATGTCTGAGGAGTAAGTGCTTTTGGCTTTTTTCCTTTGTTACCTCAGATGTTCAACATACATGTATGTGTAAGAATGTGTAATAACTAAGGCTGTCAAAGTTAAAGCTTTATTAACGCATTAACCCACAATTATTTTAACACTGGTATTTTTTAACCCAATATTAATTAAATTTTTTTTTTTGTTTTACCTGAGCTCTTGGGGGGCCACATCAAATGACGTGGCGGGCCGGATTTGGCCCGCGGGCCGTGAGTTTGACACCTATGATCTAGTGCAAAGCAGAAATGGGATGAGGTACAATTTTAGGTACAATTTACAGTAAGGTGTACGAGTTGTAGTGCAATCCTTCATCCATAAATATAAAGTGTGGGGAGTGGGTGCTACAGTGTGTTTGTTTAAAGTGGGTGTGTGCTATAAGTGTGTGGAGTGGGTGCTACAGTGTGTTTGTTTAAAGTGAGTGTGTGCGTGTGGATGTGTGTGCTATGTGCGTTTGGTGGTTGTTGTTGTGTAGTGTTCATTCATTGTTCGTTTAGCAGCCTGATGGCCTGGGGATAGAAGCTTCTTCTGAGTCTTTCTGTGCTCGCCTTGAGACTCCTGTATCGCTTGCCTGACCGCAGCAGTTCAAAGAGGCAGTTGTTCGGGTGACTGGAGTCTTTAATGATTCTCTTAGCCTTGCCCTTGCAACGCTTGTAGTAAATGTTCTGGAGGGTGGGGAGCCCCCCTCCAATTGTGCGTTCGGCTGAACGTGTCACTCTTTGTAGTCTGCTTTGGTCTTGTGCAGTGCTATTCCCAAACCAGGAGGTGATGTTGCCGGTCAAGATGCTCTCTATTGTACATGAGTAGAAGTTCTTAAGGATCTTCTGGCTGACTTGGAACTTCCTTAGGCGCCTGAGGAAGTAGAGGCGTTGTCGTGCCTTCTTCACAACACTGTTAATGTGTGTGGTCCATGTCAAGTCCTCGGATATGTAGGCTCCGAGGTACTTAAAGCTGTTGACTCTCTCAACCGGTGCCCCGTCGATGCTGAGGGGGCTGTAGTCCTTGACCCCCGACCTCCTGAAGTCCACAATCATCTCCTTTGTTTTGCTGACGTTCAGGGAGAGGCTGTTTTCCTGGCACCATCCCGCCAGGACCTTGACCTCTTCCAGGTAGGCCCTCTCGTCGTTGGCAGAGATCAGGCCCACCACCACTGTGTCGTCAGCAAATTTGACGATTGTATTGCTACTCCGCTGAGCCACACAGTCGTGTGTGTACAGGGAGTAGAGGAGGGGACTCAGAACACAGCCCTGGGGGGCCCCTATGTTGAGGGTGATGGATGAGGAGGTGCAGTTGCCTGCTCTCACCACCTGGGGTCTGCCAGTCAGGAAGTCCAAGACCCACTGGCAGAGGTCATAGCCCAAGCCCAGGTCCCTGAGCTTGGCTATGAGTATGGAGGGGACTATGGTATTGAATGCCGAGCTGTAGTCGATGAATAGCATTCTCACATAGTTCCCCTGCCTCTTGTCCAGGTGTGATGCTGCTGTGTGCAGCACATGGGATATGGCGTCCTCCGTGGACCTGTTGGGGCGGTATGCAAATTGCAGGGGGTCCATGTTGATGGGGAGGGAGGAGCAGATGTAGCCCTTTACTAGCTTCTCGAAGCACTTCATGGCTATGGAGGTGAGAGCTACAGGGCGGTAGTCGTTGAGGCAAGCAGGCTTGGATTTTTTGGGTACAGGGATAATAGTGGACTTCTTCAGGCACGTGGGGATGACAGCCTGTTCTAAGGACAGGTTAAATATGTCAGTGAATACTGGGGCCAGTTGGTCGGCACAGACTTTTAGGACGCGGCCGGGGATGCCGTCTGGACCTGCTGCCTTCCTGATATTCACTTTTTTAAAGGTCCGCCTCACCTCATGCTCTGTTACCCTGAATACTGCGCCTCCATCAGCAGCCGACCCCCCCCCCCCCATTGCCGAGGCTTGTGAGCTGGTGTTGTTATTACCAGCATCAAACCTCGCATAGAAGGTATTGAGGTCATTTGCTAAGGAGATGTCACTGTTCAGTTTGAGGGAGGCGCCTTTGTAGTCTGTCATCGTTTTGAGCCCCTGCCACATAGCTCTAGAGTCAGCTTGTTCAAACTGGAGTTCAATTTTATCCCTGTAGCGTCGTTTGGCCTCTGACACAGTCCTCCTTACGTTGTATCGCGCCACCTTGTGGTCATTCATGTTGCCTGCCTCTAGGCCGTCGTTGTATGCTTTGGTGCGCTCTCTCAGAGCTTCAGAGATTCTAGTTCAAGTTCAAGTTCTTTAATAGTTGTCATACAGAAGTACAGAATACTTTCATACAAAATGCTTCTTACTGTTACGCTCCAGAGACTGTGCTAGACAAGATAGTATCAAATAACATAATAACATAATATAGCATGAATTTAGAAGAAGAAAATGAGGTCACAGTGTTCGGTATAGACATATGTACAATGTTCTGAGTTACCATATAATATACAATACACAATACTATGCAGTGTACTAATGTACAGTACTATCTAGTGCAAAGCAGAAATGGGATGAGGTACAATTTTAGGTACAATTTACAGTAAGGTGTACGAGTTGTAGTGCAATCCTTCATCCATAAATATAAAGTGTGGGGAGTGGGTGCTACAGTGTGTTTGTTTAAAGTGGGTGTGTGCTATAAAGTGTGTGGAGTGGGTGCTACAGTGTGTTTGTTTAAAGTGAGTGTGTGCGTGTGGATGTGTGTGCTATGTGCGTTTGGTGGTTGTTGTTGTGTAGTGTTCATTCATTGTTCGTTTAGCAGCCTGATGGCCTGGGGATAGAAGCTACTTCTGAGTCTTTCTGTGCTCGCCTTGAGACTCCGGTATCGCTTGCCTGACCGCAGCAGTTCAAAGAGGCAGTTGTTCGGGTGACTGGAGTCTTTAATGATTCTCTTAGCCTTGCCCTTGCAACGCTTGTAGTAAATGTTCTGGAGGGTGGGGAGCCCCCCTCCAATTGTGCGTTCGGCTGAACGTGTCACTCTTTGTAGTCTGCTTCGGTCTTTTGCAGTGCTATTCCCAAACCAGGAGGTGATGTTGCCGGTCAAGATGCTCTCTATTGTACATGAGTAGAAGTTCTTAAGGATCTTCTGGCTGACTTGGAACTTCCTTAGGCGCCTGAGGAAGTAGAGGCGTTGTCGTGCCTTCTTCACCACACTGTTAATGTGTGTGGTCCATGTCAAGTCCTCGGATATGTAGGCTCCGAGGTACTTGAAGCTGTTGACTCTCTCAACCGGTGCCCCATCGATGCTGAGGGGGCTGTAGTCCTTGACCCCCGACCTCCTGAAGTCCACAATCATCTCCTTTGTTTTGCTGACGTTCAGGGAGAGGCTGTTTTCCTGGCACCATCCCGCCAGGACCTTGACCTCTTCCAGGTAGGCCCTCTCGTCGTTGGCAGAGATCAGGCCCACCACCACTGTGTCGTCAGCAAATTTGACGATTGTATTGCTACTCCGCTGAGCCACACAGTCGTGTGTGTACAGGGAGTAGAGGAGGGGACTCAGAACACAGCCCTGGGGGGCCCCTATGTTGAGGGTGATGGATGAGGAGGTGCAGTTGCCTGCTCTCACCACCTGGGGTCTGCCAGTCAGGAAGTCCAAGACCCACTGGCAGAGGTCATAGCCCAAGCCCAGGTCCCTGAGCTTGGCTATGAGTATGGAGGGGACTATGGTATTGAATGCCGAGCTGTAGTCGATGAATAGCATTCTCACATAGTTCCCCTGCCTCTTGTCCAGGTGTGATGCTGCTGTGTGCAGCACATGGGATATGGCGTCTTCCGTGGACCTGTTGGGGCGGTATGCAAATTGCAGGGGGTCCATGTTGATGGGGAGGGAGGAGCAGATGTAGCCCTTTACTAGCTTCTCAAAGCACTTCATGGCTATGGAGGTGAGAGCTACAGGGCGGTAGTCGTTGAGGCAAGCAGGCTTGGATTTTTTGGGTACAGGGATAATAGTGGACTTCTTCAGGCAGGTGGGGATGACAGCCTGTTCTAAGGACAGGTTAAATATGTCAGTGAATACTGGGGCCAGTTGGTCGGCACAGACTTTTAGGACGCGGCCGGGGATGCCGTCCGGACCTGCTGCCTTCCTGATATTCACTTTTTTAAAGGTCCGCCTCACCTCATGCTCTGTTACCCTGAACACTGCGCCTCCATCAGCAGCCGACCCCCCCCCCCCCATTGCCGAGGCTTGTGAGCTGGTGTTGTTATTACCAGCATCAAACCTCGCATAGAAGGTATTGAGGTCGTTTGCTAAGGAGATGTCACTGTTCAGTTTGAGGGAGGCGCCTTTGTAGTCTGTCATCGTTTTGAGCCCCTGCCACATAGCTCTAGAGTCAGCTTGTTCAAACTGGAGTTCAATTTTATCCCTGTAGCGCCGTTTGGCCTCTGACACTGTCCTCCTTACGTTGTGTCGCGCCACCTTGTGGTCATTCATGTTGCCTGCCACTAGGCCGTCATTGTATGCTTTGGTGCGCTCTCTCAGAGCTTCACGGACGGATTTGTCTACCCAGGGTTTTTGATTTGGGTAAACTTTCATTTTGGTAGTGGGGATTGTTTCTTTCACCCTAGTACAAACATAGTCCAGCACTGTCTCCGTGTAGGCATTAATGTTATCTGTGTCGCGGAACACAATCCAGTCTGTGTGGTGAAACACTGACCGGATCGTCTCTTCTGACGTCAGATCCCATTTCTGCACCTCTCGCGAGACTACGGGAGTACTTTTAATTCTCTGTTTGTACTTTGGTGAAAGAAAAATTGACGCGTGATCTGATTTACCAAAGCCACTATCAGAATGAGCCTTGTAGCCACCTTTAAATTGCGTGTAACAGTGATCTAGGATGTTACCGCCTCTGGTGTTGCAAGTCACATGCTGATAGAAGTCAGGCAATACCTTTCTCAGATTGGCGCTATTGAAATCTCCCAGTACTAAAATGGCGGCGTTAACGTTAGCCACTTGTATTCTATTTACCTCGTCGTGTAGTCTGGAGAGCGCAACCTTGTTGCTGGCTTGCGGTGGAATATACACTCCGATCAGGACGATCGCCGTTAACTCCCTCGGGAGGAAGAAAGGACGACACTTGATGGTTATATATTCCAGTTCTGGGGAGCAGTGGTTGGATAATTCCTTCACGTTCGTTGGATCACTCCAATTTTTGTTAAACATGAAGGCAATACCTCCTCCACGTTGTTTACCGGACTCTGATGACCGATCCTTGCGATGGATAAAGAAGTGATCCGCTGGTTGAATTGCGTGATCTGGAACCTCCGGTGTGAGCCATGTTTCGGTGAAGCAAAGGACATTGCAGTCCCTAACGTCTCTTTGATATTGAATCCTTGCTCGGATGTCATCCAGTTTATTGTCTATTGATTGTACATTGGCTAGCAATATACTGGGCAGTGGTGTACGGTGGCGTCTGGATCTCAGCCTGTTACGGATCCCAGCCCTCTTTCCTCGTCGTCTTTTCCTGGGCTCTGGGAACAAAGGGTCTGGTCCTAATCTCCGGAGAATTTCTTCAGGCCATTGATGCGGTTCGGAAAGCTGATCCAGCGAGTAATCCAGTTGGTAAGTTTCCCGTAATCCAATGTCTATGAGTGACTGACGGTCATATACATTAAATGCACCAACAGTTGGTACGCACAAAACTCTAAAAACTATAAATATTAACAAAAGTAAACACAGTCTCGACGGAGCGAACAGAGAGGCAGCCGGTCGGAGCGGCGCCATCATAGTCTACCTTTCATTATTGATGACAAGCTTGTATTGTAACACTGGCTTGTATTGTGCTACACAATATAACTGGTGGGAAGTTCGTTTCACCATTGTGGAGCGAGGACCGAGAACAGGCGGCTTGATGTAACACACCCCCAGAACCAGAGGTCTGGACTCGAGTCACGAATTTGATGACTTTAGACTTGACAAAATCAAAAAAGACTTGCAACTCGACTTTTACTTTAACACCAATGACTCGTGACTTAATTTGGTGTGATAACCCCATCCCTCTCCTACAGATAATAATAATAATAATAATAATAATAATAATAATAATAATAATAATAATAATAATAATAATAATAATAATAATAATAATAATAATAATAATAATAATAATAATAATAATAACAATAATGCAGGACCCGTCGCAGAGGTCTTTAATTGGCATGCAATTATCCTCAATGTTAGAGGTTAGCACACACACACAACGGAACACACACGCATGCATTGTTTTTGTAGGATCGCCGATGCGATACTCCTCTGCACTTAACCCATCCCGTCGTCCTTCCCCCCCAAGGGACCATCCAAGTGCTCCCGCCCGTCTTCGTCACGGACGCGACAGCGTTAGCAATCTGTTGTTTTGCATGTTTTTCCATTGGGTTTCTCTTATCGGGGGGGGGGGGGGGGACTCTTACGAGCACGGGGAGAACATGCAAACTCCACACAGAAAGGCCCGGGAGATACCCGGGTAACTGGCATCGCGGAAACCTGATCCCCAAGCGGGAATCGAACCCTGGACCTTCTTGCTGTGAGGCGACAGTGTTAACCACTACAGTGGGTACCTGGAATATACCTGTACTAACCTCCCTGGACCTTCTTTATTTTATTTTATGTTTTTACTTACATTTTTATTTACATTTTTTATTTACAAACATACAAACAACATCATCAGTGAATATTAACATCAGATCAGTTGGTCTTCCAGGTACAAAATACAAAGACCGAATTTACAATACAATTCAACATTAACATCTGGTACTTAAAAAACAAATAGACAAAAATGAGAAAAGAAAAAAGGGTGACATGGGTCCTTTGGTCCATTCTATATTTACATTTCCATTTATTTTCTTGTTTCCTTTTCATTCTTCTGTGATGTTGTTCCTTTTCTTCCTATATTCCTCCCACTTTTCCCATTTTGACTCAAATTTCTCCTCTTGCAGCCTCAGCATATGTGTGATTCTCTCCATTTCCTGTATCCCCTCTATTATCTCTGTCCATTGTTCCTTCGTTGGTGCTTCTACCCTGTACCACAGTTTAATCAATGCTTTCTTGGCTGCTACTAATAGTATCTTAATCAAATATTTGTCTTCTCCCTGAATGTCTTTCTGTGACAAGTTCCCTAGGTATAGTACTAGACCTGTCTGGGGTATTTCATATCGTACTATTTAATTTATTATCCCTCCTATCTCTTCCCAATAGTTTCTCATTTTCTGACATTCCCAGAATATGTGTGTGTGGTTCGCTACTTCTTGCCCACATTTTCTCCAACATGGCTTTTGTGTTGGCATGTAATTGCCCTGTATTTCTGGTGTTATAAAGAATCTAATTATGTTTTTCCACCCAAACTCCCTCCATATCCTTTATTCTGTGGTTGATTGTTGTATATTACATGTGTTATACCATTCCTCCTCTGTTATCTCTATTTCTAATTATTGCTCCCACTTTTCTTTTATATACAAGGTTGTAATTTCCTTACTGTCCATTATTGCCTGATATAGTGCTGATATAACCCTCCCCTTCCTTCCTTCATATGATTTTACCATTATCTTAATTACCCCATTCTGTTCTTTGTCTCTGTCTTGTTTTATTTCTTTGTTATAGTAATCTCTAATCTGTAAATATCTAAAGTGGTCTATTCTCTAGTCCGAATTAGAGGATGACATCTTTTCGGGATTCCCGCGGGTCCCACGGGATGGGTCAATTTCACTTTGAATCCCGTGATTGGGCAGGACCGGGAGTAAAAGTCAACGGGAGCAGAAGGGAGTGGGAACTATGACAACAAAATCAAAAGGATTTGGACGGGAGTGATACATCGGTGCATCACTAATGTTTGGTGGTTTTATATTTAACTAAGGCAGACATCAGGGCTGTACAGCGCGCTATTAAAAAATCGGTCTGTGCGATGAATGAATTTACTGCACTAGCACCCGTGCGATAGGCATTCTGTTCATATCGATACTCTTCTTCTGAAAATCCTGTGGCAGGTCTCATTTCCGCCCAAGCGCAGCTCCAGCCATAATATCTATGGCTCTGGCAGCTAACAACGTTCGGTTCATATCGATACTCTTATTTTGAAAATCCTGTGGCAAGTCTCAGTCATTTCCTCCCAAGCACAGCTCCGGCAGCATAGCGTGTTAGAGTGAGCATTTTGCGACTAGGAAATAAGTCCCTGCCTGTTTTTCCCCACAACACTTCCAATGCATCTTACATGCTTTGCATCCCCACCAAAACTAACTAGTTAGCTGCTACCGGTAACTAAACTAAGCGAACCCGGCTCAGAGGCAGAGAAAACAGTGAGGAAAGGGAGGGGTCGGGGGAGCCTCAGCCTCTCTCTGTCCCTCTCTCTACGTCAATGATTTTAAGTAGGAGAGGTCAAAGGAGTTTGATAGTATTGTCAGTTTATCGCGTTAATTAGATTAATTAATTACACAGCAAATTATCACGTTATGAAAATTAACTAAAATAAAAAATGTAATATCATTCCATAAGAACGTATAATACACATTTACAGATTTTTTTTTATATGGTCCATTTGCATGTTCTTGGTATCTGATTCTAGGGACATCTATGGATCTCAGGGAATGTATTCCCAGTGTCAGAAATACTGTGTCTGTTACTAGGCTTGAGTAAAAATTGTAATGAACCTAATGAGAATATCAATTACATTTTCTTTTTATCTTTGACTGTGAATAACACTATGCTCAAATTGACCAGACCTGAAAAATCTAAGCAAATTAATAGATGGAAGATTATTAAAAAGAAGGTTTTGTAGATACAGTACTGAATTCTGCCATCCGGCCACATGCAATTTGAAATATGATTATAGAATATAGAATATCAGGCATAAAATGGTTATGCGATTAAAATGTGATTAATTAGAGTAATTAATTACAAATCCTGTAATTAATTAGATAATTAATTAATCACCTGACAGCACTAGTATATACTGAGGATGGCCAGATAATGTTGATATTTATTAAACATAACAAATATAATACATAATAAATGTATACATGATCATGCAACATAAAACAAAATTAGGAACTGTTTGGGAGAGGGAGGTAGGGAGGGGGTTTAGGTTGTGAGTTCCAAAAAATTAAACTTAGTTATTTCAAGTTTAAAGAAGCTCAATATATCAAAACGTGGCACTTTACAGTGAACAGGAGGTCTATTTGTATTAAAAACAATAGATTGTTTTTCATTTAAATGTCTGGAAGAGCAACATAATTTTTTTTTCAAATTATATTTTTGTTACCTTTTTTTAGTTGATCTAAATGTTACTGATTGTGTTAAATGGGCTTATGATATCGTCTCATATAGATTGTAGGCACCTGCATCATATTGTATCATGGCAGACTTTGTGATATCGGCAAATATCGTATTGTTGTCCAAAGAATCGATATCGTATCGTGATGACACTGGTGATTCCCACCCCTAGTAGAGTCCATACATCCAACACCAAATCCCATAATTCCTTACACGTAACGTGTCTGGCTGTGTGATGTCAACTTGTCAGCATGAAAATGACAGCCAAACATGGCACTGCAACTAAATAACACAAATACAATAGGCACATTTGTGACTGTTACAAATCTAACACGTTTTATACTTGTGCTACAAGATTTTGGCCTGTGCTACAAAACTATCAACCTCTGTAGCACCAGTGCTATGTGCAAAAAAAGTTTACATACAGCCCTACAGACATGATGTGACCCATGTACTGCATATTTTATACTGAGGAAGAAAAACAGAGTTTGGCTCGGGATTGGGACGGGATTGGGATCAGTCCTCTGTGGGAGTGGGATTTTTTTTGAAACTGTCACTTGGGATCGGGATGGGATTATTTCTGTGGGAGTGGGAAGAAACGGGAGTCAAAATCCACTCACATGTCAGCCTCTAGTCCGAATCTTTCTTTCAATTTTTGTAGAGTCTGCATCTCTCTGTACATATTGCTGTTATCCCCCCCGTTCCCATCTTTTGAACCCATAGTCTTCTATCCCTGGTTTGAATTTGTTGTCGTGTCTTATCCATCTCAGTATCTTGGATTATTTTTCTAGCTTGTATTTCTTTACTATTGTGTTCCATATGTTTATAGTGAATTTGGTAATTGGGTCTAGTAGTTGTTCCTGTCTTCTGAACAGCTCCCTATCTCCTATTAGTGCCTGCACTTTGAATCCCTCTCTTTTGGTTTCTACATCTTTCCATTTGGCTTCATAATTCACATTGCACCAGCATGCTACCGTCCTAAACTGTGCTGCATAGTAATAGCCTCCTAAACTGGGTACTGCCATTCCTCCTTTCTCCTTTGGTAGTTGTAGAGTCACATATCTGATCCTTGGTCTTTCCCCCCCCCTCCCCCCAAATTAATCTTGATATCTGCCTATCCCATTCCCTGAATTGTTTTTGTGGTATTAATATAGGTAAAGACTGAAATAGGTATAATAACCTTGGTAATATGTTCATCTTAATGATTTCGATCCTTGAGCTGAAATCTAGGGGCATTACTGTCCATCTTTCTAGGTCTCTTGATTTTCTGATTAATCTGTGTATAGTTTGCCTCCTATAACCCCTCCACCCCTCTTGTAATGTTCACCCCTAAGTACTTGATCCTGTCCATGTCCTTTTTAATTTTGTATTTTTCTTTGATCTCTATCTCTGGAGTGTAGTTCAGTGCTAAAGTCTGTGTCTTCGTCACGTTGAGTCTATACCCTGAGTAATATCCATATTCTGTCAGTAAATCCATCAGTAGAATAGAATAGAATAGAATAGAATAGATCTTTATTTGTCATTGTTGGTACAACGAAATTTGTTAGGAACATCACCACTGGCATACAACATAAGATATAAAATGTGCAAAATAATAATGTCAATAATAGTAGTAATATAGTAATAAGTAATAAAGTATCAATGTCCCAATGTCCCAATATATAACATACCATCATTGTCCCAAGTGCATTTAGTGCTTGTGCAAATAAATTAATAAATATAAATATTTCAGTCCAGTGAGTTGATGGAAGGAGGGGGGGGGGGGGGGGGGGGGGGGGGCGTTGACTTGCAAAGGATGAAGTATTGTATAGTGCAGCAATGCAAGTCCGGTTCACAGTTATTGTTGTAATGTGGGAGTGGGAGTTATGTCACCGGGGGTGGGATGCGGGGGGGGGCAAGTTGATGTTCGTCGTTGAGCAGCCTGACAGCCCGTGGGTAGAGGCTGTTGGTCAGTCTGCTGGTTCCGGACTGGATGGATCTGTACCTTCGACCAGAGGGCAGCAGTTGAAAGAGATGGTTTGCTGGGTGGTACTGGTCTAGTAAGATGTTATTTATACGCCGTAGGCAGCGGGAGGTAAAGACTGTGGAGATATCTGGGAGGCTAGCTCCAGTGATCCTCCTCGCAGCCTTGACCACTCTGTGGAGGGCCTCCTTCTCTGCCCTGGTGCAGCCAGTAAACCACACCAGTAGTCTGTACGTGAGTACACTCTCTACTGCGCAGTGGTAGAAGTTGGCCATCAGTCCCTGTGGGAGTTTAGCCCATTTAAGCTTCCTAAGGTAGAAAAGGCGCTGCTGTGCTTTGCCCACAGCAGAGGCAATGCTGACCCCCCAGGACAGGTCATCAGACATTGTCACGCCCAGAAACTTAAATTTTGAAACCCTCTCCACCTCCTCATTCCCAATGAGGAGTGGAGAGTGGCTGAGGTCACCAGTCCTGCGGAAATCGATGATCATCTCCTTGGTCTTCGTGGGGTTGAGAGCAAGGTTATGACCATCGCACCACTCCACTAGTTGCTCAACCTCCCTCCTGTATGAGGTCTCATCATTCCCTCTGATGAGGCCAAGCACTGTTGTGTCGTCTGCAAATTTTACTATGAGGTTAGATGGAGAGGAGGAACAACAGTCGTGTGTAAAAAGAGTGTAGAGAAGTGGGCTGAGTACACACCCCTGAGGGGCCCCGGTGCTAATGGGCAGGGTCGGAAAGCTTGTGTCTGGTTGTCTCATATATACTATCACGTCGTCTGCGAACAGTCCCAATTTATGTTCTGTTCCCCTTATCTCCACCCCTTTGATGTATTTGGTCTGTCTAATTCAGGGGTGGGCAATTATTTTTCCCAGGGGGCTGAATGAGCAACTGAAAATATGTTGGAGGGCCGGGCCAAAATTCCAAACTCAATTATGCATAATATACATTTTATTTCTATATAAAAAGCAGTAAATGGCATTGTTTTTACCCCTGGTAAGAGTGTATGTTATTATTTGGCAATTAAAAGGTGAGGTTAGCTTTCAAAAATATAATTTATTCAAATAGAATTTATTTCCAAAATGATAAATAAAATGTGAAACATTAATAACAAAGGGCATTTTGAGTTTCATATACTATTGAAACAAGGATTTTCTTAGCTTTCTAAAGACATCACATCATCTTATAGCCAAAATAAACAAGACATGTCACTGAACTGTGTAAAGAAAAGTGTCCCAGTTTTGTAGCCTTTTTTACTTTTTTACTTTACATGCCTATATCAAACATTTAATGTTTTCAGAACTGTGCAAAAAAAGAAAAAAAGTGTCCCATTTCACTTGTTATATTTCCACATTTTAGTGTTCTTCAGTTCTTTTTTTTCATTCAGTGTGAGAAATCCAGTCTCTGTTGAGCTTTAACAAGTCCATCAAAGTCAGGTTGCATGTCTGAGGTGGAGATGCGAAGCACAGCTGCCAGATGTTCATCAGTGAGAGAGGATCTGTACCTGGACTTGGTAAACGTCATGACTGATAATGTCTTTTCACATAGGTGGATCCAAAGAGAACCAACATCTTCTGAGCATGTCTCCTCATGTTTGGAAAGTTCTCCTCCTTGAGAACAGAGTAGAACTCTAGCAGTGATGCTGACTTAAAGTGCTCTTTCAGTAGTGAATCAAACTGCAGGTCAATGAGTTCAAGCTGAACAACTATCAACACTGCAGGTAAAGGGAGAGGAAACCAGCTGCATTTCATCCTCAACCTTTTTGAAATCTTGAAAACGCCTTTAAAATTCATCATGCAGTGCTCCCAACATGGATGAGTACCTGTGCCGGTGATCAGCTGATGGTTTGACTTGGTTTTCATGTGTTTGAGATTGTTGCTGCCTAGTTGCCTTGAAATTAATTGCAACTTTGTCATGAAGGCTTTCACATGGCTATGCATTTCATGAGCAAAAATGCCCTTGCCCTGCAGTTGTGTGTTCAGTAGGGATGGGTACCGTTCACATTTGAACCGATACGGTACCGGTACCTGTGAATCGATACCGGTACCCAACGGTACCTTTTTTCTGTACTTTAGTCTCTAAAAATGTAATCTACCTACCTTAGTTGTTAAAAAAATAATCCAAACTTCAAATAACCACACTTTCGGCCGTTTTCGGCTTGCCCCGACTGCTTTGTTGTTGAATCAAGTCAAATCCTAGGTAAGCGTATATTGTGCGTGTGAACGTTGACATAAAAAAAAAAGTAAAGAAAAAATATATATAATTTTTTTTATTTTTTTATTATCATGTAATCTTTCGCGGGCCGGTCAGAATCAGTCTAATTAGTTGAGCCAGTGGTTCGATGAATACATCGAAGAGCGTTGGCGAAAGACAACAACCCTGTCTGGTAGCTCTCTCTAGTTTAATCCTGTCCGTCAGACTGCCATTTACCTTAATCCTTGCCGTCGGTTCTCTATATAATGCCCTAATTGTTTTCATAGCGTTTTTGTCTAATCCAAATTTCTCCAATACTTTATATAGAAATATCCAGCTTACACTGTCAAATGCTTTTTCTGCATCTAGGCTAACTAATACTGCACTTCCTCCTTCCTTTTGTATCTCCTCTACTATCTGCACCGTATTCCTTATGTTATCCTGTGTCTGTCTTCCTTTAACACTTTGAGTGCCACAGGTCCGATGCCCCGGAACCCCGTTGTGTGCCACCACCCACTTAAATGACAGAGCTCTCATATTTGCGAACGCATAAACTATATCTTAAATTATGGCTATGTGTCTAATATGGCCGTCGCTTATCAATGACTTATTTGCAGTCAACATTGTCGAAACGGATTGTTTTTTAATCGGTTCATTTCCATTTTATACCATTTTGAAAAATGCTAGATTCTGTGATAATCGGCCTTTACTGGAATACACTGGACTACACAAAACACGTTGTCATTTTTTGGCCTATTTATGAATCGTTTTCAAATAAACGCTAGATTATCGATAGTATATGTGTACTTATGCACGCTATAGAAGCAGGCTGAAAAATCTATTATCTTATTTCCTGATCGCACACACACACAGACACACACATACACACATATGGCACACGCTGATATATAGGTGAAAATAGCTCTGATTATCCCAAGACTGGTAAAATAGATTCCTTACCTCAGATCAGATGTTCTCCAAAAAGATTATTCCAATTCCTGATCGCCATTCCAAATATCGATCGCGTTTATTGACGCTGGGTGATCGAAAGACATATTCCACGCTGTTCTGATGGCGGGCAATGAATGGGATCGGCTCGGATTGCATGCCTGACAAGTAAAATGTGGAATCCGGACTCTTTTTTTCCCATCCATTTCATTCAGTCCAATTCAATTGGGTGCAATACCATCCGGAGAGACGATAGGGGCGGTATTTTCCCTGTTCGAGCTCAGACAGATCCCCACTGGTAACGTGAGGCTAGGTTGATGAAAAATGAATGGAAATCGATAATAATAACGATTAAAAACGAGATTTCTCGTCGGTTGGCACTCAACGCATGGCATGAACTAACGAGGTTTCTCATGGATGGCACTCAAAGTGTTAATGAACTATTGTGTTGACATATTTAATTAATGTCAAAAGGGGGGTTGATAGTTATTTTCAGTTCATTAATATCTAATATCTTACATCCAGCTCCTCTGGTCAATCATGAGTGCATAGGTCTCCCTCACTCTGGAATGTGCAGGCTGTGACCAACCCAGGCCGCGTCTATGCCTTCTACAACGCTGTTCGGTTTCCGGGTTCCTCTGATTGGCCACTAAGCCCACGTGACCCTACGCTAGCACGGCCCCCTCATCGCCGCCTATCGCGTACGCCCGCGCATGCGCATGAACCGTGACAAGCGCCTTCAATGACAGAGCTCTCATATTTGCGAATGCATAAACTATAATCTTAAAGTATGGCTGTGTCTAATATGGCCGTCGCTTATCAATGACTTGTTTTGTTTACATCAGGGTGAACGCTGTTGCATTCGCAAATATGAGAGCCAGCAATACGCAGCTCCAGTTAACCTAATTTATACCGTAATGAATCGTTAAAAAAATATACCGTTAACTGGAATATGTTGTTTCTTTACACATATGTTGGATTATGTAATTGGTTTGTCATGACAAACCAATAAAAAATCGCTACTTTACATCAGGGTGAACCAGGGGCGGGGCTAGGGGGTGGCTACTTGGGCTCAAGCCCCGAATGTTTTCTGAAAAACCCAGAATCTATTAAAAAAAATAAAAAAAGGTAAATTTATGAAAATTTACAACAATTAATCATTGTTACATGAAAATATGTTTGCACCAGATTTAGCAGAAGCTAATTTCCATCTGTAGTCTATCCAGCTGATAACTGTATTTGAGTGAGTTAAGTCTTGGTGTTATGGTAGACTCAGACCTAAGCTTTAAATCACAATCAACAAGTTGACAAAAACATAATTCTTCCACCTTAGAAACATAGCTAAAGTACGGCCATTTATAAATCAAAGGGACGCTGAAAACCAGATCCATGCCTTTATCTCAAGCCGACTCGACTACTGTAATGCACTTCTTACCGGCCTCCCGAAAAAATATGATGATAACTATTTTATTACAATGCACTATTGCATTATTTTATTCTATTTTACTAACTATTTTATCGAGTTAACCCTAGATCTTAGATCCTAATATGAAAAACAATGTGATTTAATGTTCTATGTCTTACCTTGACTTTGTCTATTTTACTGCTATCTATTTTATGCTTTATGTCTGCACTTTATGCATTGCTCTTGATCTGCCAACGTTGTGCTCATTTTATGCCTGTCTTTTTGTACTGCTGTGAAGCACTTTGAGCTGCAATTCTTGTATGAAAGGTTCTATACAAACACAGTGTATTATTATTATTATAAATTATTATAGTTTGCTTCATTAATTAAAGGGTGTGAATTTAAGTGTTCTCTAGTGCCTTTTGTCCGCTTTAAGGTAGTTGTTGTGAAGGATCAGATTAAACCGAATATATATATTTATTTATGGATATATATTGAATAGTATTTGTATATCGTTTGATATCCCTTGTATATTCCTTGTACATATACACGGAATATCCCTTTATTCTACTACAGCCCATAATAGTTCATTCTCTTATTGGACAAAAGGACCAGGCGCCAGGGACCAGCCCCTGGCGTTCAAGTTCAAAGGTACCGACGAGACATGCCCTTACTAGCCCCGGCTCCGCGCAGGAATACGGCTACCGAAAGCAGAGTGGCACTATTTGTCCACCGTGCATATAAATATGGCGCAAGAAATGTAGAATTCCTCTTATCCCTTTACCCTTCTACCCAACTAAGTAACAGAACGTGAAGCCTCACCCCACGATACCGCGTGCGGTGTAGTATGGCCTGTTTGGCCTTAGAGTAGCATTGAGACCTTGTGCGAATTAATATCTGAATTGTCAGAGTTTGGCACCGTATTTCTATTAAGTAATAATAGTCTATTATGTATGGTGCATCGTGCGGTTAGAGTTCTAAAGTGAGCAGCACCCCCATCGCTTCCTCGTGTTATCTAGAGTCTTAACCAGGTTGGGCAGACCACACGTGGTGCTTTCATCCGAGGAGTTCTAGGCGAGGACCGAGTGGACCTGTACATTGGATTACCTACCCGACGACTGCTGAGCCCTATGCGGCATGGAATATATATTTGCTTTGGTACTTTGATTTGTGGAGCGGATAATCGCCAACACCGGTGAGTGTTGGATCTACCCCGAAAGGAGTCAAGGTGAGACGGCGCTCAGACCAGACTGAGGTCGCCTCGCTTCTTCTTCACTGTGGAGCTACAGCTACAGCTACAGCCTACAAGAGAGCCAAGGTGTATTCATCTGTGGATCAAGATTCTACTGCACTGTCTTCTGTACGTGAAGTCTCTCTAGACATCGTTGACCAGACGGGATACTGCTGACGGCTCTCCTACCCCCCCTACCGGCCTACAACCGGGAGGACCCCTACAGTATATCCAGCTATAATCATTAAGTGACCATAGATATAATTCCTTAAGAGCCAGTTTGTATACTTGCTTCCTGCGTAACCAGAGATTGGACATTCAGTGTTGATTTGCCTACGAGTACTCATTTGCCTTACAAGAGCATTCAAATCATAAATGTAATGGTGAATATTATATGTACCCTTTGCTATATATTAAATATTTGATTATTACCTTTGTGTGGACTTGGTTTCATGGTGGGAAAGTGTTCATCATATTTAGATATCGTGTACTGTATGGCCAGTAGTTAAAGTACATAAAGCGGTAGTGGTTTAATGATACCATACTTATCAATACAGTCAGGGAATTGTACCCCTCAGTTAGAATTGGTCCTTCGAGCCGGATGGTAATCAGTGTAATATTAATATAGTGGTATTAATATTGAAATGGCCTATGATGAACACTCCACGAAACGGTCCTCCTAAAGTAGAACGCCCGCAGCGTAGACGACAGCCACCTCAGTACTTAGAGGATTACGCTGCCAGTATACTACCTAGCCTTCTACAAACGGTAAAGAGGGAGAAGAGGAGAGTCAAGCCCGACAGCAGCACATTACTCCACAGGACCAGGAGGTCCAGTACAGCCCAGGCTATACCCCCGCGGCTCTGCGCTACAGACCCCCGACTCGATTCACGGGTGAGCATGACGCACTACCAGTCCCGAGGAATAGCACCTGGACCAGCGGGCCATGGTACCCTGCCAGTACCAGCCCACCGAGAGGCGTAAGAAGAGACTCGCCCAGGAGGCCTCTCTTCCAACGCTCACCGATGTGCCAGCCATCCATGGCGTCATACATTGGCACACCGACGTTTCCAGACTTCACCCATGAGAACCGAGCACAGTACACGGAGCTACGGATGTGCTTAGAGACAATGATGGTGGATGTAGCTGATGAACGCCACAAGTATGCAATCCTATTGAAGCACCTGAAAGTGCCCAGAGCGCACAACATAGCGCTGGCCTATGCCACCTCTACTACCCCATACACAGCGGCTCTAGCAGCACTAGACCAAAGATATGGACGTATATGGGATTACGTAATACAAGAGATAAGGCATATTGACCGCCTACCCCCAGCAACAGACAATCGCTCACTAGACGACCTGTCTATCAAAGTACAATCCCTGGTAGGGATGCTGGGGGCGCAACGAGAAAAGGGTATGCACGAACTATACGCAAACTCGAACGTCGAGAGGATCTTAGAGAAGCTGCCGCCCGCCCGACAGGAGCGCTTCAGGCGGCAAAGAGACCACCGTGATCCTAACGGTCCCGAGCCATCCCTCCTAGACCTAGCCGACTTCCTGGCGAGAGAAGTCAGCAGCCTACGGCTGGATACGTTCGTGCGGAGCACACCAAGCTCCAGAGAGGGACCTAGGAGAGTAAACGATGGCCGAAGATCGGTGACTGTCATGCACCAATCAGAATCAGTACCGAGCGGCAAGAACCACAGTACCCCCTCGATGAAAGAGAAGTGGAAGATGGTGTGCCCGTACTGCGAGAAGGAACACTGGTTGTCACAATGTGACCAGTTCAAGAAGATGACCGCTGAAGAAGTGAGTCACTGGATAAAGTCCAACAGGCGCTGTTACCGATGTGCGCGCAGTCACATGGCAGCCGAGTGCCGCCTAAAGAAGAGGTGTAGTCGGTGTGACGGAGCCCATCTGGATGTCCTACACGACAGTAACAAAAGAAAGCCTGCACCATCCAGCAGCACAAAGGCAAGTGTTATGTACATTGACCCCGCTAGCAGCAGCGGCGCCCAGGTGCTCTTAAAGGTGGTCCGTGTAACACTGAGTTACCAAGATAAGATCATGGACACTTACGCCGTCCTTGATGACGGGTCAGAGAAGACCCTTCTCCTCGCGTCCGCTGCGGCCCAGCTGGGGCTACGGGGGAGCGAGAACCAGATGACTATTCGGACAATAAGACGAGATCTAAAGACGATAAAGGGCGAGAATGTCTCCTTCACTATCGCAGCAAGCGGGCAGCCCGAGAGACGGTACAGGATTACTAACGCTTTCACCAGCCAAGAAATAGGACTATCGCAGTACACCTACCCCATCGCCAAGCTGATGGAGAAATATGTGCACCTGCGTCAACTCCCTATCCCGCTCATAGACGGTGCCACCCCGACCCTGCTGATAGGCTCCGACCATGCAGACCTCATAGTCCCGATAGACCGGGTCCATACAGGACCCAGAGGTTGTCCTGCAGCAGTCGAGACCCGCCTAGGATGGACATTACAAGGCCCCCTCGCCAAGTCTCTTAACCGAACAGCAGCCACTAGCTGCCTCCACTCCAGAGCGACAGAAGGAGACACCACACTCCTGCAGCATGTCGAGAGGCTATGGACACTAGAGACAATGCCCTTTAAGAACGAAAAGAAAGACATTTGTTCTAAGGAAGATATCTACGCTATAGCCCTCCTCGAGCACGGGACAAAGAGAGTCAACGTCAACGGAGTGATGAGATACGCAACTCCACTCCTGAGGCGAGAGGGAATGCCCACCTTTCGCGCTACAAAAGAGGCAACGGAGCGGTATCTATTGAACACAGAGCGGCGCCTAGCCAAAGACCCCGCTCAAGAAGCTGTGTACCGCGCTGAGATTAACAAGCAAATCACAGCGGGACACATAAAGAAAATTGACTGGCGACGTCGTGCGCTGCTCCGCGCCTCCCTGATCAAAGGCGGCTTTGATCTCAGGCAGTGGGCCAGCAGCGACCCGCAAGTACTGCGCAGCCTCTCCCCCGATGATAAGGCAGCGAGCAGCGACACCTGGATGGCGACCATCCCAGGAGAAGCCCAAGAAATGACACTAGGACTAGTCTGGCGCTTCAAAACAGACTCGCTCCATTATAGACACAAACCCCTGACCAAGGAGCAGGGAAGGTCGACGGCAATACCGACCACCAGACGGAGTGTATACAGAACACTCGCCAGACAATATGACCCGTTGGGATGTATTCTACCTTACACCACCAGGGCAAAGATGATTGTAAGAGCGCTATGGGACAAAGACCAGGGCTGGGACGATCCCATACCCGAACACCTTGCATCCACATGGAGAGAGTGGGAGATGGAACTCCGCTCACTCCCAGGTGTTAATATACGCCGCAGCTACTTCCCACCCACAGTGAGGCCAGAGACATGCAAGATCGACCTGCACGTATTCAGCGACGCCTCCGAAGTAGCCTACGGTTCGGTGGCTTACTTGCGTGCCCGAGAGGAGGGAGGAGAAATACATACTGCTTTCATCCTGGCTCGCTCAAGAATAGCCCCACGCAAGCAACAATCTATCCCGCGTCTAGAGCTCTGCGCAGCCCTAGCAGGAGCGCAGCTCGCCACGTTAATCCAACGGGAACTCACCATCCCGGTGCAAAGAACAATCTTGACCGTACTCACATGGATCCGGTCTGATTCGTGCAGATACAAGGTCTTCGTGGGAGTCAGAGTCACCGAGATTCAAGAGTTAACAGAAGTAACCAGCTGGAGGTATGTGGACACCAAACACAACCCAGCTGACGTCATCACCCGGGGAATGTCCCTGGATGACCTCACCCGTCACAACCTCTACAGTGACGGGCCAGAGTTCCTCAAGCTCCCCGAAGAAGAGTGGCCTACACCCACCCCACGGGAGGCGAGTAAAGAGGAGGCAGAGAACAAGAAACCTATGTTCTGTGGGTTGACACACACACTCGTCCCCACAGACCCGGTTCTAGACGATTGCCTCACCCTAGAGAGTGCGCAGCTAAAGACATTTCTGTGGCACCACCCAGAGGTTCAGCCCACAACTGACATTTCAGCAGCTGACTACGAAGAAGCAGAACTTCTTCTACTACAACGAGCCCAGAGAGACTCGTTCCCCGACGAGCTAGACTGTCTACGGGGAGGAAAGCCCGTCCCATCAGACAGCAGACTGCTCCACCTGGCACCCGAGAGTGACGCCCATAGTCTCATCAGAGTGGGTGGTCGTCTGCGGAGAGCCCCAGACCTACCGGATGACGTTAAGTACCCGATAGTCTTGAACAGCCGACATAAGGTCACAGAGCTGATCATAAAGAAATACGACGAGGATGTGCACCACGCAGGGGCAGAGAGAGTCTTCGCGGAGATCAGACGTCGTTATTGGATACTGCAAGGGAGAGAAGCAGTGCGGCGCTTCCAGCGAACCTGTCTAGACTGCCGTAAGTGGCGCGCGCAGCCCAGTATACCCCGGATGGCTGACCTACCTCCCTGTCGCCTCCGACTCGGCGACAAGCCCTTTCACTCCACCGGTATGGACTGTTTTGGCCCGCTGTATATAAAGAGAGGAAGAGGAACCGAGAAGCGGTGGGGTATTGTATTCAAATGCATGACCACCAGAGCGATACATATCGAACTCCTCCCAACCATGAGCACAGACTCATTCCTTATGGCCTTCCGAAGATTCACATCACGGAAAGGAAAACCGTCTACATTGTTGTCTGATCACGGGACAAACTTCAAAGGCGGAGAAAGAGAGCTGAGAGAGAGCTTCCAAGCTATGGGCCCAGAACTTAAGACCCACCTCGCTCCATCCCAGATTGACTTCCAGTTTAATCCCCCGAACGCACCTCACTTCGGTGGAACCTGGGAACGAGAAGTACGTTCCATAAAGACAGCCCTGTACGCCGTGCTTGGGGCCCAGACCGTGGCGGAAGAAGTCCTAATGACAGTCCTCACGGAGATCGAGGGAGTATTGAACTCAAAGCCCCTCGGTTACGTCTCAAGTGATGTAGCAGATGTCGACCCAGTCACCCCCAACACCCTCTTGATGGGGCGGCTGGACCCCGCGCTACCACAGACAATGTACAGGCCTGAAGAAGCGAACGGCCGAAGAACGTGGAGGTACAGTCAAGTACTGGCTGACAAGTTTTGGAACAGCTTCCTACTCCACTACCTACCGTCTCTACAGACCCGCCAGAAGTGGGTAAAAGAGAGAGACAATTTGACAGAAGGAACAGTCGTCATGATTATCGACCAGTCACTACCCAGAGCTATGTGGCCGGCTGGCCGCGTAAGCAAAGTGATCACCGGTGCCGATGGAAAGGTCCGAGCAGCTGAAGTGCTCGTCCAAGGACGGACTTACACCCGACCCGTGGCGAGGCTGATAGAACTGCCAAGGCTCCCCGATACTATCGATGACGACCATGACCCTATGACTTTGTGAGTTGACTGACCCTTACAGTGGACATTGAGTAGTGGACAGTGCGGTTAATCTGTCTCTGCTTAGCTAATTAGGTGGGACTAATTAGGGGGCGGCTGTTGTGAAGGATCAGATTAAACCGAATATATATATTTATTTATGGATATATATTGAATAGTATTTGTATATCGTTTGATATCCCTTGTATATTCCTTGTACATATACACAGAATATCCCTTTATTCTACTACAGCCCATAATAGTTCATTCTCTTATTGGACAAAAGGACCAGGCGCCAGGGACCAGCCCCTGGCGTTCAAGTTCAAAGGTACCGACGAGACATGCCCTTACTAGCCCCGGCTCCGCGCAGGAATACGGCTACCGAAAGCAGAGTGGCACTATTTGTCCACCGTGCATATAAATATGGCGCAAGAAATGTAGAATTCCTCTTATCCCTTTACCCTTCTACCCAACTAAGTAACAGAACGTGAAGCCTCACCCCACGATACCGCGTGCGGTGTAGTATGGCCTGTTTGGCCTTAGAGTAGCATTGAGACCTCGTGCGAATTAATATCTGAATTGTCAGAGTTTGGCACCGTATTTCTATTAAGTAATAATAGTCTATTATGTATGGTGCATCGTGCGGTTAGAGTTCTAAAGTGAGCAGCACCCCCATCGCTTCCTCGTGTTATCTAGAGTCTTAACCAGGTTGGGCAGACCACACGTGGTGCTTTCATCCGAGGAGTTCTAGGCGAGGACCGAGTGGACCTGTACATTGGATTACCTACCCGACGACTGCTGAGCCCTATGCGGCATGGAATATATATTTGCTTTGGTACTTTGATTTGTGGAGCGGATAATCGCCAACACCGGTGAGTGTTGGATCTACCCCGAAAGGAGTCAAGGTGAGACGGCGCTCAGACCAGACTGAGGTCGCCTCGCTTCTTCTTCACTGTGGAGCTACAGCTACAGCTACAGCCTACAAGAGAGCCAAGGTGTATTCATCTGTGGATCAAGATTCTACTGCACTGTCTTCTGTACGTGAAGTCTCTCTAGACATCGTTGACCAGACGGGATACTGCTGACGGCTCTCCTACCCCCCCTACCGGCCTACAACCGGGAGGACCCCTACAGTATATCCAGCTATAATCATTAAGTGACCATAGATATAATTCCTTAAGAGCCAGGTTGTATACTTGCTTCCTGCGTAACCAGAGATTGGACATTCAGTGTTGATTTGCCTACGAGTACTCATTTGCCTTACAAGAGCATTCAAATCATAAATGTAATGGTGAATATTATATGTACCCTTTGCTATATATTAAATATTTGATTATTACCTTTGTGTGGACTTGGTTTCATGGTGGGAAAGTGTTCATCATATTTAGATATCGTGTACTGTATGGCCAGTAGTTAAAGTACATAAAGCGGTAGTGGTTTAATGATACCATACTTATCAATACAGTCAGGGAATTGTACCCCTCAGTTACAGTAGTGGTATAAGGTTGTGGTGTCGAAGTAAAAAAAATCTGTGCCCGCTAACGCAGGCACCTATCTGGGCTAAGCCCCGGATCTCCTACAATCCTAAATCCGCCCCTGGGGTGAACGCTGTTACGCAGCCACCACCCACTTCAATGACAGAGCTCTCATATTTGCGAATGCATAAACTATATCTTAAATTATGGCTATGTGTCTAATATGGCCGTCGCTTATCATTTGACAGAGCTCTCATATTTGCGAATGCAACAGCATTCACCCTGATGTAAACAAAACAATAGGTTATGAATATAACCGTAGTTCGCTCAGCGTCAACTGCACATATCTCACTTAGTGCATACAGATGCAGCACTGAAAATTCAAACCACTTCTGCTGCTGGTCTGCTGCTCCTCTGCCACTATAGAACCAGCACTCAGGTGTTATATTTCGGGGGCTGGTGGCTGGCTCCCAAAAGTGAACAAAGGGAGGGTACTTAACTGAAGTGCATCCCCCAGGGAGGGGGTAGGGGGCTACTGCCCTCAGACCCCCAAGATAATTTGAACATGGGCAGTCTGACTTGGGGTACTGCCCATATATTAGTGTTGCAATGCAGACCAGGCTGCAGAAACAAATTAGTGGGGGGGCATAAAATGTTCTCGGGGGGGCACAATGGTTTTTCAACACAGGTTCCCTTTTATACGTTTCAGCTGGGAGAGCGGCACTGTGGCTTGCTTGGCGCTGCCCACAGTGCTGAACTAAACAGCAGAGAGGCAATTGAAAAATCAAATTTATCTCTATCTTAAGAACATTCACTTATACAAAAACAGACTGAACGGATATATATAACAGACATGCTGGGGCAGCGGACTGAGAGCAGGGGACACAAACAGGCTGGATAAGATGGTCAGGAAGGCCAGTAGTGGGGTTGGGGTGGAGCTGGACTCTAGCGAGGGTGGCGGAGAGGAGGAACCTTGCTAAACTCCAGGCCATCAGGGAAAACCCCTCCCACCCACTATACACAGACTTGGCTGACAGGAGGAGCATGTTATAGGCTCACACTACCTAAATGCAGCACTGAACGGCACAGGAAGTCCTTCATTCCAACAGCCATCAGACTATACAATGCATCACTGTGCCTCACTGCATCACTGAGCACAGAATGACAGTTACCATCTTCCTGGACTCTTACTTTTTAAACAGCACTGTGCAATATTACACCTACTGTAGACTTCAGTATATTTTTACTTCATTTATTTACTGTATCTTTTATTCTATTTTTATTCTATTTCATTTTATTCTATTCTTAGGCCATTTGTTTTGTTATTCTTATTTGTGACTTGTTCTGTCTAAATGTTTAATATTGAGTGATTTGCAGTGTCAAATTTCCCTCAGGATAATACATTTCTATTCTATTCTATTCTATATCTTTGAAAAGTCTCCATTTATTCAACACTTCTGAATTCACTGACAAACTGAACTGACAAAAATAAGGTGCATAAAAAGCAAACAAAATTCCTCCACAGGCTACTCACCATCATTAGTATAGCGGCAAGCAGTGTTTGGGGACAGAGTGAAATCTTCTTAAAACACTGCCCCTCCACTCATTCCTGAACTTTTTTGTTAAGTCCTTCTCAAATGCCAACTGAATTAAATTGGCCTTGCGTCGATGAAGCATACTAAGGCAATGTACTGTAAAGACGTTCTTGAGGGTAGAAAACGAATTCTCACAGAGTGCCGTGCTAGCTTCAGTAGTGTTGTTGTTGACATCAGTGCCCACTAGGGCTGTCCCCGACTAAGGATTTGGATAGTTGACTTTGATTGACCAAAGTCAATTAGGCCCGGCCCCCTAATGCCCGCCCATGGCGCCGGGTCTGTTGCAATGCATGATAAGTAAACAGTGAAAAAAGCGAAGGAATCGGATGGAGCTGGGGCGTTTGGGACGAATACAAATTTAAGATGAAAAAGTCTCCCCAGTGGGAGGCAGTGGAGGTGTGAAATCTGGCCCGGTCCAGAACAATAGGAGTCACAAATTCAGTTCGGCCCGTGGAGTGGTGGAGCAGCAGCAGAGGAGCAGCAGAGGTTAGATTTTTCAGTGCTGCATCTGTATGCACTGAATAAAAACTCACAAATGCACCTTTACATACCAACATCCGTCTGGCCACACCCCATCCGCTACCTACATAAGCAGGTGTGTGGCCACACACTCGCCTCCTTCCCAATCTTTCACCACAAGGCAAGATCAAAGGCCGCAGCGGCGCCCAGCCGCTGAGCGTCACTAATACTCATAGAACTACGGTTATATTCATAACCTATCGTTGTATATCGTATTAGCTTCCGCTCAGCGTCAACTGCACAACGGGAGCTGAGCGGGAGCTGAAGCTCGACAAATATACCCCACTGAGGCCCCCCACAACCATCAGAACCGGGGAGGACCGAGCCCCCCGACCCTCCCTAATGGAGGGATACCCCCCCTATTGGAGGACGGGAGGGAACGGATCCGACCGTGCAAAGAGGAACTCGAGCAACTCAACGCACAGGGTGAGCAGACCGTGGCTTGACCCCACGACTACGCACACGCACAACCCGCATGCCACCAGGGAACGAACGGAAGGAACAAACCTTGTTACCGCCCCCAAAATCACGGGGTCAAGAGCAAACTCAACCCTGTGGCAAGGCCGTAGCAGCAGAGCGCGAAGGAAGACCCAGACCCAGAAGGGACTGGATCCCCCCGAAAAAAGGGGGCCCGGAGAGGCCAATGACGCCACAGCATCAAGACCTCATCAGGCGGTCACTAGTGACACCGCCCCCCACATCGCCAGCGTATTCGGACAGGGCCCATCCAAGAGCAGGCCCTTCCCCCCACTAGCACAGCGCCTGGCACACTGACCCTGACATACTCAGGCAGTCAGCATGGCTGTAACTCGAAGCACTCAAGAGGCTACACTACAGCGGGAGCAGGCAGCGCACCGGGGAGACGACCTCCAGAAGAGGCCGATCCCTCAATCCAGGCAGCAGGCACTTGACCCGAGCCTGGAGCACTGCGGACGAGACAGGCGCCAAAGGGATCAACTGAAAACAGCATCCCGGCGGAAGGGGCGTATGCTGGCATTGTTGAGCACCATGTCAAAGCCTCCACCAAAAAATCCCTGACGCTCTAGAGGGGCCGAGGCAGAGAAGGCTGACACGATTGGCAGACGTCATGAACGTGCAGGGGCACACTCAACCGGGTAACCCGGGAGTTGACTCCGCTCCAACACACCAGGGAATCAACCACCCTCTTGGTTCAACATGCGGTGGTTGTTCCTATAACCCTTCAGGAAAAAACTCCAAAACACACCTGCGGGTATACACTGGCTATACCGCAGTACAAGTGTTTCAGTTTTCAAAAAGGGGTTATCCCAGGCCTACGGGTAGACGAAAACAACTTCAGACCGGGCCCGGCGGACCGGGATGCACACAGGGATGCCAGAGGAGTTCTATAAAGACCACCTCAACAGCCCCCTCTCAGCCATGCGTAAGCGGGAGAAGAGCGGGGCGAAAAGAATGGAGAACCAGCCCCTTCATGACAGCACAAGGTACAACATGTACCCAACAACAGTGTCTCCATAACGCCAAACCCTGTGACACCCGGGCCGAACCGGCATTTTTCCCCCTGAAAAAAGCACAAGTCCCTCAGGGTACCATAACAGAAGATCTGCGTCCCCGGCGGACAACGGGTTAACTGACCTGGACCAGCGTGACCAGAACCAGTCCCGTGCCCTAATCACGCCGACACATCCCCAACTCCAGGGGGGGGGGGCAGGTACGCGTGTCGATCTAAAACATTATAGAGGGCGCCACCCAGACGGTCCCATTCGTACCGCGCTCAGTTGCCCACCCCAAGGGCGTGAGACCCCTCTACCTATGCTTTGATCTATTCTGTTAACATCCCCCAGATATGAACGAGAATTCGTCGAGACAAACCTAGTAAACTGGCGCTCGGAAGAGAAAAACTCCATCCCAGTTGCCCTATAAAAACGCCGTTTTAATAACGAGCAAACAAGCCGCACCAGCCTTATGCGTGATTCCTATCCGAAACACCCAGAGCCAGCACTATGTACGCGTCGAGACCCAAACACATCAATGGATAGTCTAACAAGACACCAGACATTGTTCCTCCAAGTCGCCTGGGAGAACGAGAAGAAGCCGTCGCGCTTCATTTCCTCTCCTCTTTTTATTAAAAAAGAAAGAAAACACAGACTGACATGGATCCCATGTGACGCGGCTGAGGGAAAAATATTTTCATTTTACACCCCGCCAACCTCACCACAGGGAGGAGACGGGAATCCTCAGAGAGACTTCCCACGTGAGCCATGAATTGAAAAGTCACGGTAACATTGAGCCATGTGACCAACAGACTCAAGTTACACATACATCAAGCGTAGCAGAACACCAAGTTCCTACGCTCTGCCCCGACAACTTGACAATAACAGAGAACAACACATGGGTCTGTAAAAAACTCACGGAAGCCGTCGTCCAATAGAAAAGTGCCCAGTGACGTATTCTATGACGGGGGGAATCCCATGACTCAACTGCCCGTGATAGGTGCGGAGTCAGGGAAACCCTTCCCCCCACCCCCAACCCCCCCCCTCGCAAGCCCAACCCTCGAATACGACAACAACAATAGCCATATGATACCTTAAGTAGCCAGTATGCTAATGAACAGCGAATATCCAAGGATAAGCTAACTCAATGCACGCTAGCCACAGACAAGTCTGTGAACAGGGTTTATAACAAGGCCAAAGTTTATATGTGTGTGAACACGACACCCGTGTTTATGTTGTAAGAACACAGAAGATTTGATAGAGAGAGAGAGCGGCCTAAAAGACCGCGGTACCCTTACACACACGAGCATTACTGCAAACCAACACAACAGTGTTGTGGCTCAATATCACCATTTAAGCTACAGAACACACAATTAACCTCTACCTTTATATGAAGAACCTAAGTCTTCAGGTCGAGGAAGAAAAAACCCTTTCGACCGAGTGTAAGCTGCAGGCCTTGCTTAAGCACACATGTAATGTAGCGACCAAACAAGACAATAAAGTCTAGCCCTCCTATCAAACCCACACTAGCGAAGGTTCACACATTGTATCCCCATCATATGTAGTGAATAAACACACCGTTTGTAACAAAATACAGTCCCTCCTAGGAGGGACTTTTTATTTGACAAACTCATATGCGGGCCGGGGAAGGGAACAGGGGGAATGATAGGGGGAAAAGTCACTCCTAGCGACGCCTGCCACGAGCCGCTCGGGGTTTGCTGGTCTCGACGATCCCTACCGTCACCTCCGAGCGTGGATGGGCCGGCTGCAGTGGTCGCGGCACCCTCTCTCCTCCTGGCCTTCTTCGCCGAAGGGCCAGCAGTGGCGGTGGTAGCGGCGGCGGCTTCGGCCGTGGATCCCCGACGACGAGCTTTCCGCCTGAGTCCACCGGCGACATCGGGCAAGGGGAAATGAGGCTGGAGCACGGACCGCTCCTCCTGCATTTCCCTGCAGGTTGAAGTCATAAGCTGCAACGCCGACCCGAAGAGCCCAGCATCGGAGAGGGTTGATGTCAGAAGTGGTGTCCTCTTCTTCTCCGGCACACGCGCCTGCTCCAGCCAAAGGTGGCGCTGGGCTAGAGTGGCCAGGGCGCGTACCTTCCCAGTGGCGACGGCCTGCAGCTGGATCAGATGCAGGATGGCTCCGGCCGCCTGGGCGAGCTGATCACGTTGTATTTCGGTCAGCTCCGTACCGCCTGTCATTATCCCGCTAGCTGCGTGATGTTAGACGTGGCAGCTAGGGATTGAGTCGCGGCGATGAACAACTGGTCGCTCCAGTTGGCCAACCGCCTCGCCGATTTCCCGTGGGGAACCGGCTTCCGTAAAGGCTCCCACACCACCTCAGGACAAAGGAGAGCTGCCATCGGCCTATCAAGCCGAGGCACCCCCTCCGTCATACCCTCTACCAAACCCACCACCCTCGTGACATGCACGTAGGCGGGAGTGAGGCCCGTGATGTGGGAGACCACCTGTCCCTGACGGACGTAGGCCTCCATTGAGGGGAAAAATGGGCAGACAACGCCCGTCTCCCTCACAGGACGACGTTGCCATAAATGACCTATGAGATCATCAGGGACAGGAACAGGCAGTGGCTGTGGCAGCGGCACGCCATTTGCGACTGCCGCCGCCGCCATGAGCTCGGGGAACAAAGCATGCAGTTCCCCCTGCATACTTTCCCCCACCGAGCCCGCGTCCCTCACATGCGGCAGACTACTGGACATCGCAGAGCCACATTCCGATGTGGCTGATAGCAGGGCATCCCGTCGCTGAGTTGGAGGTTCTAACCCAACATCAGCATACGAGGGACCCCAAGTAGACATATCACCCCCTGCCAGTTTATCCAGAACGGGAGGCGGACATGTCTCCACCGGGGCGTCGAACAAGAACCCATCTGCCTCTACCATGTAATCCTCAGTTTCCATCGGCCACCGAGAAGCAGACGCATCCTCATCCGGCTCCAGCAACTCCCCGAAACCAGGCCGTTCGCGTCTGCAAGCCACCATCTTACGACAGGAGCGAGCAGACGCAAAAAGCGTCTCAAATCCTCCGCCACAAGAGGAGCCGGCCGCCCAACGGCGAACGACTCTCCGGCGGCAAAGGAACCAGAGCAGGAACCAGGCCATCTCACAGGAGACGGCGCTGGTGCACCAGCTCCTTGGAGAGGCAAGCTATCCACCGGACGCCTACCGGGTGCGGATGCCGCCCACGACAGTGGCGTCAATCCCGCCCCAAGACGCACGGCAGAGGAGGAAATGGAGAATCGCTGGTGAAGGGTAACGTTGCTAGCGCGACCCCCCCCCAGGTAAACATTATAGCTTAGCTTTTTTATTTAAAAAGTATGAGAGAAAGAAAAAAGCAAGAAACAATGTGAACACTTAACTCAACTTTCTTCAGCTAAATACCCTTGTCAAGTGATTGGTATACAGGCACTCTCTTGTGGTGAAAGTGAAGAAGGAGGCGAGTGTGTGGCCACACACCTGCTTATGTAGGTAGCGGATGGGGTGTGGCCAGACGGATGTTGGTATGTAAAGGTGCATTTGTGAGTTTTTATTCAGTGCATATGCACTAAGTGAGATATGTGCAGTTGACGCTGAGCGGAAGCTAATACGATATAGAACAAGTCATTGATAAGCGACGGCCATATTAGACACAATTTAAGATATAGTTTATGCATTCGCAAATATGAGAGCTCTGTCATTGAAGTGGGTAGTGGCCGCGTAACAGCGTTCACCCTGATGTAAAGTAGCGATTTTTTATTGGTTTGTCATGACAAACCAATTACATAATCCAACATATGTGTAAAGAAACAACATATTCCAGTTAACGGTATATTTTTTTAATGATTCATTACAGTATAAATTAGGTTAACTGGAGCTGCGTATTCAGTGGCGGCTCCTGGGTTATTCTCCAGATGGGGCGCTAGGGGGCGCTATACCAAACATGTACCACGCATTGGCCAAATAAAGTACAGTCTAATTCAACTTGAAACAATATATAAATAGAAACGTTAGAAACAAACTCGCTCCGTCTCCAAACACACGCATAGGCAGAGAGAGAGAGAGAGAGGGAGAGAGAGAGAGAGAGAGAGCGAGAGAGAGAGGGAGGGAGAGAGAGAGAGCGAGAGCGAGGGAGAGCGAGAGCGAGGGAGAGAGAGAGAGAGAGAGAGAGAAAAAGATCGCAACTCACCAGCTTGTTGTTGTTAAATTGACAGCAGAGCAGGCAGCAGGGCTTGATAAAGTATAATCCACTCCATGGCATTGTCCATTGTGCATGTCCATCCAACTCACTTTGTTTAATTGAAACGTGGTGGGCTTGATAAAGTGTATAATCCGCTGTTGATGATGTTCAAGTTCAAGTTCTGTATATCCAGAACACTGTCCACTGTCCACCAGACTGCATCCGCCATATAGCTTGTTAGCTGTTAGCACCACAACAAGACAGTTTGTCCATTTCCGCGTCGAACAGACTGCAAACTACCTGGCGTTCTATCGCCATGCTCTAAGACAAACTCTAACCTTAACCAACTTTGAAAGAGTGCCTAAGCTTAACCGTCGAAAGAACTTGCAGTCACGCTCTAAATAGCTGCATCTCAGTCACAACAACACAACTCTCTCCCGAATAAGCTAGAATTGGAACATAGAAAGTGGATTCGGCCAATCAAAGATCGTCTCCGCGAAATGCTGCTACGGAAAAAAAAACTGCGTCAGCCAATCAGAGAGCGTCTCCGCGAAATGCGGCTACAGAAATTCTTGACGCTGCTGCCTAGACCGCTTCAAATGGCGCCCGGATTCCAACATAATAGTCATATTTCAACGCACAACGCGTTACGCACTGATTGGCTGCGACGGATACAGCGATCGAACAGTGACGCGCACTCAGAGCGCTATCGCGTCTAGCCCAGGCTGAAAAAAATAAATAAAAATAAAATAAAAAAAGTGAGTCTCTTCCTGTTCAGGAAAACGAGTATTTTTTATTTTATATAGTAACGTTATATTGTGCATTGTAAACACAAACATACTTAAAATGAGTAAATATTATTCATTTTAAACATGTTTATATTATTTATAGGGCTATAAAACAAAAAACTAAAAAATATTTGTTCTTGTTCTTCTCTCATATAACCAGGGCAGGGCCTGAGGGGGGGCGGCGCCCTAGCGCCCCCCAGTGGCGGCCGCCACTGTGCGTATTGCTGGCTCTCATATTTGCGAATGCAACAGCGTTCACCCTGATGTAAACAAAACAAGTCATTGATAAGCGACGGCCATATTAGACACATGGCATAATTTAAGATATAGTTTATGCATTCGCAAATATGAGAGCTCTGTCATTGAAGACGCTTGTCGCGGCTCATGCGCATGCGCGGGTGTACGCGATAACTGGCGGTGATAAGGGGGGCATGCTAGCGTAGGGTCACGTGGGCTTAGTGGCCAATCAGAGGAAACCGGAAACCGAACAGCGTTGTAGAAGGCATAGACGCACCCAGGCCATGCACCCAGAAATACTTTGACCTGATGACCTGTGTGACCTAATGTGCATGCATGGCTGTATCGGGCCTCCGGCCACAGGCCAGTGAGAGGAGCAAACCAGATTCATCCTCTGCGCTCACAAAATGCGGGGCTTCTATCGATTCCTAGGGCTAAAAAGAAATCCGCCGGCCACAGAGCCTTTGTCTACCACTCTCCCTACCTGTGGAACAAATTAACTGCCGTCATCAGGGGTGCCTGGTCTGTCGAAGCTTTTAAATCCCTGCTTAAGACCCATCTTTTCTCTCTCTCCTTCAACCTACCCTGATCTCACCTGGTTGGGGACTGACCTTTAGATTAATCTGTCTAGTTTAGTTAGGATGTCTATTTTCCCCCATGTCTGCTTTTTTGCAGCACTACAAACATGGGAACTCTCTAACTCCCCCCCCCCCCCCCTCCCCCATCTCTCTGAGTGCCTGTCTGACTAAGGTGATGGATGCCTCGGGGTCTTGGCCAAGATTGCAGTGACTGCTCTACATGCACCACCGAGGCCATGGATCAGCTACTTACCGTCGTCTGTCCGTGGTCTTGTCAACTGGCCTGTCAACGCGGTTTCATTGCTGGGTTAAGTACTTCTATTCTATTCACATATAGGCTTACTTCATATATCTATTGCTATGTCCGCCCACTACATTCACGCGAGCTGTCTAACGCCTGTCCCGTCTTCTTGTCTCCCTGTGAGTTGCTGTCCTGGAGTGCTGACCGGAGTGTCGGACGTCCCGTGATGAAGGCCGGGAGGATGCGACCCTCTCTGCGTGCCCTCCTGTCTCCCTGTCTCCGGCGGTCTCGTAGTGGTGACCGGAGTGCTGGACGTCCCGCAATGATGTCGGGGAGGTTGCGACCCTCTCTGCGCTGCCCCCTATCTCCCTGTCTCCGGCTGTCTCGGAGCAATGACCGGAGTGTTGCATGTCCCGTGATTAAGACGGGGTGGACGCGACCCTCTTTGCGCCGCCCCTGTGCCTCAAATAGATTCGCTATCAGCTCTATCTTTAATCTTTCAAAATGTTCAGTTGCTATCGCTATCAGCTCTATCTTTAATCTTTCAAAATGTTCAGTTGCTATTGCATGCACTCATCTGTGTTTCACTACACACTTGAGTGCAAGCTTACCAACTGTTAGTCTGCAACACTACTAGACATCTAAGAAGGGAGATCCCCCCTTGAATGGCCCTTCTAAGGTTTCTCTCCTCCACACTGCCTGTGGAGCATTTTTCCCTATTGTTAGGTTTTAGTGAGTTTTTCCTTACCTTCGCGTCTGGGAGTGCTTGCATTCTTTCATTTATTTGCATTTATTTTAAATTTGTTGGACCTTATGGTGTTCTTGTTCTGTTCTTCACTTATTGTTATGTTTCTTCTTGACTTGTTTAAAGAAGATGTGTACGGCCCATGGGGACATTAACGTGTGTTGTCGGGCCTTACAAATAAATTTGATTTGATTTGATATATGCCAAGCCTGTCGGATCCTGTCGAATCGTAAATTATATTGACCTTTGGATAAATGTCTTATACAAGATATACCCCTAATACCTGCTATCTATTCCCCTACACACATATGCTCTTGCTCGCACCCCCGCCCTGGACCCCCCCATGGATAATCCATCCATTATCCTTTGCTCCTAACCAGACACTACCATTAAATGCTAGGTTTTATTCTCTCCACCACTTCTAACCACATTGTCAATTTGGATTCAATGAGACCCAAAATTCTTGCTGTAGATATTTCTAGATAAATCACATCGAGATATGTAAGAATCCAGACCTTTCGGCAAATTTTTTCCGGTTGAAACCATCGTGATGCTATCAGTTTTTTAGCCACTGTAATACCAGATAAAACCAATATCTTTTGTTGTATAGGTACTGCATATTCAAAAACATCATTCAGCAGTAATATAGAGGGGTGTACAGGTATATTCAGAATTAAGAGATTTGATAATTGCTGGGTCACTTCTTCCCAGAATATCTTAACTGGTGGGCAGTCCCAATACATGTGCATAAATGTCCCCTCGTCCCCATTTGTACATAAGGAGCATTTGGAGTCTTGTTTAAGGCCCATTCTGTTCAGTCTTATAGGAGTCAAGTATGTCCTATGAATATAGTTAAGATTGATTTGTTGATGGTCCGGGTTCCTTGATGCAAGTCGAACATTTGCCCAGGCTTCTTGCCAATCAAAACCTTTTTCTAGGTCTGGTATATCCCTCCTCCAAACAGAGTCTAGGTGGAGGGTTTCATATGAAGCCGTTAGTAATTGATGATACAAATCTGATACAAAACCTCTCGATGTCTCTCTTTCATAGAAAAATGTGTGGTATCTGTGGTGTGCAATTGGTATCCTTAATGGAACACCGTGAGTCTTCAAACATAACAATAATTGTGCGTAAAAAAGATATGTGGAACCGGTGAGATTAAACTTTTTTTCTATTTCATCATAGCTACAAATACCCTGTTTGTTGAAAACATCTCCTAATGTATGTATGCCTTGCTTTTCCCATCTAGGGAATCTTATAGGTCGTTTTCTAATCAGGAGTGCATTGTTATTGAATAAGGGAGTATGATTATGCCATTTATGTGGATTAGAATATTTTTTTTGTGTTTCACGCCATATCCGGATCGCATGTGTAATTATGGGGCCAAATTTCAGTTTGCATTGCTTAATTGATATTTTGGTGTATACTATGTCCTGCAGTCTCTGTGGTGCTACTATATTTACTTCTAAATTTCTCCAGGATACTGATGCTTGGGGTTCAAACCAGGTTGTCAGTGGTCTTAAAGTGTACGCCTTAAAATAGTGGAAAAAATGTGGGATTGCCATCCCTCCGTCGGCTTTCTTTTCTCTGTGCGGTGGATCTTTTTATACGTGGTGGTTTGTTATTCCAAATAAATGTATACCGGAAGATTGTAATTTTTTCCAGTAACCATCTGGAGGGGGTAACGGAAGCATTGAGCTGATGAAGTTGATTCTAGGTAAGACATCCATCTTAACTATTGAAACCCGTGCCTGTACTGAGTTTTTAAGTTTTGACCACAGGTCGCATTTGATTTTATTTTATGTAATTGTGTTTCACCGTTTGGCTTATGGTAGGGAATACTTCAACTCCCAAGCATCTAAAGTGTTTAACCATTGGTATTTCTTCTGGAAGCCTTGTATTCTTTGCAGGGGCGTTCAGTGGAAGGAAAGCCGACTTTGGCCAGTTTATTTTAAATCCCGATAGGTCGCCAAAGTCATTAATCAACTTGAGAAGATAAGGCATTGCGGTGTTAGGGTTTTGCATGAACAGTATTACGTCGTCCGCATATAGACAAATTTTGTGTTGTGTGCCCTTGATTACGATTGGTGCTATGAGTTGGGATTGTCTTATATATTGTGCTAAAGGTTCTTGTGATAAATCGAATAGTCCGGGACTAAGAGGCCAACCCTGTCTAGAAGAGTGTGATACCGGAAATATTCCGGAGGTGATTATACCTGTTGTAATCATGGCCGATGGGTCTTTGTATAATACTTTAATCATATCAATGAATCCTTTTCCTAACCCCATCCTTTCTAATACTGCCCATAGATACGACCATTCCAGCCTATCAAAAGCTTTCATTGCATCCAGGGACAGCATCGCCTTGGGTGTGGTGTCGTCCTTGCTGGCATCTAGTACGTATAGTAATCGTCTTATGTTGTCAGTGATCAAACGGTTTCTTATGAAGCCAGTTTGATCCGGATGAACTAAAGACGTCATATGCTTTTGAAGTCTGATAGCTAATACCTTAGAGAACAGTTTGATATCGGTTCCGAGGAGGCTTACGGGTCTATAACTACCGCACTCGGTGGGGTCTTTGTCTTTTTTAAGGAGGACTGTTATGAGTGCAATATTGTCGTTCTTATGAAAGTTCCCCTCCTTGACTGAGTATAAAATCATATTAAGTAATAGGGGTCCAATTATGTCCCAACATGAGAGGTACATTTCTGGTGGGATACGGTCTCTTCCAGGAGCCCTACCACTTTGCATTTCGGATATGGCCTTCCTGAGTTCCTCTAGTGTGATTGGTGTTTCTAACTGTTTAGCATCATCCTCTGAACGTTTGGGGAGGTTAATTTGATTAAGATATGTGTCCATTTTGTTTTGATCGAAGGTCGTTTCTGATTTATACAAGTTGGAGTAGAATTCTTTGAATGTCGTGTTTATTTCTTTGGTGTCTGTTACAAGTCCTTGTTGTGCTTTAATGGAGGTTATATCTGCAAATTTTGCGTTAACTCTTAATCGCGTAGCTAGTAGATGACTTGGTTTGGAACCTTGAGAGTAATGCTGTTGTCTTGTGCTACGTATTTGTACTTCAGATTGTTGTCTGTAAATGGCGTTAATCTCTATTTTTAGTAAATTAACTTGAGATTCCAGTCGAGCCGAGTCGTTATATTGTAAAGAAGTAAATAATGTAGAGTAGAGCGTTTCTAATTCCGCCAGTTTTGAGCATCGATTCTTGCGTATTTTGGATGAAAAGCTATCCGTGAAATCCTTGATCATTCCCTTTACTGACATCCATAATATTCTAGGGTCCGGCACCGAGTTCACATTCTCTGGTAGGAATACTGAAAGAGCTTCTTTGAGTTGTGTAATGAATTCCTTGTTATTCAGCAGTGTTGTGTTAAAGCGCCATCTTGGGGCTTGGGATGATAGTACACCAAATGATCCTTTTAGGAGTAAATAACAATGATCTGATAATGCATTGGGTACCATCTCCACTTCATAGTTATCAAATAGTCTCGGTGTTGCGAAAACATAATCTATTCTGGAGAGTGTTTTATGTCTTGCTGATCGACAAGAGTACTTCCGGGTCGTGGGGTTGAGTGATCGCCATAGATCATTTACACCTGTATTCTTTTCCCAATCCTTTAACGCATTAGATGACTTTTTTTGTTCGTTGGAAAAGATGGGATAAGATTTATCCAACCCACGGTCCCAAATGGCATTAAAATCCGCACCAATTATAAATTAGTATTCTGGAAGGTTTAACATTTCCCTAGTGAGTGCAGTGTAGAAATAATTTTTGTATAGATTTGGGGCATATACCGCTACCAACGCTATTTTCCTATTCTTGTGTATAATCTTAGCTATGGTTATCCGACCATCTGCATCAGACCATACTCCCTTCAATTCAATATTCAATTTCCGTTTCACGACTATAGCAACTCCACGGGTTCTCGTTCCAAAGGAAGAGTGACTAATGTTATGGTATGTGTTGTCCGCTAACGTAGCTTTGTCTCCCACTAAAATGTGTGTTTCGCTTAAGAGAGCCACATCAACCTGTTTGTTTTTCATCAATGTGAGCACGCTTTTGCGTTTATGTTGATTATTTATTCCCCCAGTGTTCCAGATCATTATATTCAAACTAGCCATAATCTATACATATAGATTTTTATTTGTTGGTAATATTTCTGGAGTGCGAATTCACAATGGATTTATATCCCACTGTTGAGGTCCTGTTGAGAGCCGAGCATAAAAACATACATATATACCAAAAAAAACCTGAAACCCCCTCCCTTACAGAGTCGTACAAGGTACCTATTTGATACCTCCTTCGCGTACAACCTCTTCCTTTCCTGTACCTCCGGTCTGCCCAGAATGAGCAATTTATCCTAATCTTTCCTATGTATACCATAGGATCTATGCTTTAATTCTAATTTAATAGAATGTCACCTGTGACCAAGCCTCTCTCCCTTTAATGTAATTATAACAGAATGAAAATTATACCTCGATTGGTATACTCATTTAAACTTTTTTTTTTTTTTTTTTTTTAAACCTTCTATTAACATTTATTGGTTAGAACATTTCAGAATAACGAAATAAAGAATAAGAAATAGTGATGTTTAGAATTAGATATCGAAAACCCATCTAATCCGGGAATATCTACTTAATTTTTTAAATACCTTTGTATGTTTACACATCTAAACAACAAGGAGATTTTAAATACTTGTATGCAGATCGTCCACCGTCATGCGTGATCATTAATCTGTTATGGTGGTCGTTGTTCTTCACGTCTATTTCATGACCAAGACTCATATCATTGTTATTTCACGGGGCCATCATTGAAAAAAGTATTGTATTCCATAGTGCTGTCAGCCGTTCGTTACTTGCAGTTTGATGCTTTAATGTTCCAGAACATTCCTCGTGCCCTAAAACAATAACCATCCAGTGTATTCCAGAATATTCCGTTATGACTCATAGCCTTCAAGTAAGAAAAATAGAGTATAAAAATCTAGAATGTTCCAAAATGGTCGATATCAAATCAAGATCTGCATATTACCATGAATCTATATTTATATGGTGTTTAGCGTTTTATATCAAATTACTTATTTCTCAATGTTGTCAAAAGTTTGTATGTTGCCGTTTTTTGATGTCCATGCAATTGTAGAGTTATCCGTGAAAGATGAATCTTGTCATCCACTTTTTATCTTCTTCATGTATTCTTCTGCCGCCTTATCTTATCTTGTTTCTCATCTTCTCACTTACAGACACCACACACTGATTCATTCATGCACTCACTACATTACTGATAATACTGATCCACTCATTCTTTAACTACTTTTGTACATAGTTTAATAGCTTAATTAAATTACTTTTCTTTAAAAACCGTAAGTACTTGTGTGGTCTCCCTTGTTTTTGTCTGTACCTTGAGCTTGGTTCATGACAAAATGGGGGCTCGTCCTTTTGGTGGACCTTTTTTGTTTAATTGATTAGTTTGTTGGCTTTTGGCTTAGTTTGTAGTGGTGGAATCTGATTTTGGACTGTCTTGGTAAGTAACACTTCGGAAAGTTTATTCCATACCACATTTTTGTTATAAATTTATTCACTATTCATGTCAATTGTTTGGGAGATGCATACAAGTAATTTGTTTGTTTGTTTGATTTTGTTTGTTTGATTGGTTTGGAGGAGAGCAGCTTGGTCAGTAATTGGGCCCTGAGTGAGAGTGTGGTGAATCCTCTCCTCTGTGGACATGCAGCGTGTGGTGAGTATGACTTTTTGAGTGCTATTTAATCTGTTTAAAAGTGGTAGTGAGTAGCCCTGGTTAGGTAGGTGCAGAGTGGACCAGCTGTACTGTATCAGTACTTCCAACAGTCCACAAAAAATTTTTATCTTTCCTTTTTTGTTTTGAAATGGAGTCTGTAAGGTGGAGACTTCGGTCTCTGTCGAGGGTAAAGAAAGAAGACGGTTAGGTTTAGAATAGTGATATTGGTAGGGAACCAGGGTTGCTAAAAAAAATACAAATATCATTGTATATGGTTAGGGATTGGCACTCGGAATGTCTTGCTCACCATATTTTCTGTTTGATTTCTAAATAAATAGTTAGTGCTTTAAATATGGCTTCCATTGTGAAAGACTTTATACACGCTCCTTCAATGGAGTTATTGAATCAGTGTACAAAGGAACACCTGCAAAAAATTGCTGAGCATTTTTCAAATGAGCTGACTGACGTTTGAAGGAAGATGTGGAGTATTTTTGAGAGACACACTGATGGACAGGGAAGTTTTGTTTGATATAGATACACCTGTCGTTTCACCTACAGTGACTCCTGAAGCTTTGACCGTTGAACAACAAAAAGAGTTGTTAATTCTTAAATTAGAACATGAGGAAAAGATGGAAAGAAGTAAAATTCTTAGTATGCAACATGAGTGAATTAAAGTCCAAACTCAATTAGAAATGGAAAACATTAAGTTGAGGCAAATAATTGAGGGAAGAATGCCCTCCGGGGTCACTGGTCAGGAGGAAAATGCATTTGATGTGGGATCTAACCGGCAACTGCTTCCCCAGTTCACAGAAAAGGATCCAGACCTGTTTTTTTCTTTGTTTGAGCGGGTGGCAAATGCAAGAAAGTGGTCTGATGAGGAGTGCACTTTGTTGTTGCAGTGTGTCCTCACAGGAAAGGAACAAGAGGCTTATGCTTATTTGACTGTAGCAGACAGTAAGATCTATGCAACAGTTAAAACTATAGTGTTGCGTGCGTATGAGTTGGTCCCCGAAGCATATCGGCAACGTTTTAGGAATTGGGAAAAAAGTGAGCACCAGACTCATGTTGATTTTGTCCGTGATCTGGTGGTACAGTTTACTCGATGGTGTTCTGCGTCAGATGTTGGAACTTTTCAGGAACTGTCAGATTTAGTAATACTAGAGCAAATAAAAAACCGTGTGCCATAGTATTGCTACTTACTTAAACGAACGAAAGGTAAAAACTCTGCAGGAAGCGGCAATGTTGGCTGATGAATATAGTCTAATTCATAAACGTACATTTGCCGAAGCAGGTAGTAGTGTGCAGCAGAATAGATTTTCTCCACGCACAGACAGACGTTTTGGGTCAAACGTGGATTCGGCTTATTCTAGGCCCAATAATGGTTCTGGGAAGGAAAATGGCAATAGTACGAATTGTCATTACTGTCAGCGTGAAGGGCATTGGAAGAATGAGTGCCCTAGTCGCAGAGCAAAGGCGGAATTCTCAAATGAAAATGGCCAGGTGAGACCTGTCGCGTTGGCTGCACCTGCTCGTATTGGTAGCAAGGCTGATGCCATTGATGCAGTTAGGTGGCATACAAGACCTGCGACAGTAACAGCTACAATGTCAGACATTGAAAGCGGTTATTCTCCTTATATTACGGAGGGTCATGTTTCATTGGTGGGGAGTGATTCCTTTGTACCTGTTAAAATCCTGTGCGATACCGGTGCGTTGGATTCATTTATTGTGGGATCAGCGTTGCCTTTTTCACCCAAATCATATACAGGTCGTGATGTACGGGTTCGTGGGATGGGGTTACAAGTTGTGTCGGCTCCCCTTCATAACCTCATGTTCTCCTCAGATCTGGTACAGGGGGTGGTGTCCATGGGAGTTCGGCCCTTGTTGCCTGTTGACGGAGTGGCAGTGATTTTAGGTAATGACTTGGTTGGTAAGCGTGACGTGCCACCTTCGTTAGTGGGTACTTCGGCACCGCTGGTGGGAAAGCCACATAAGGATGAGTGTAACCCAGACGTGTTGCCACCCTGTGCAGTAACACGAGAGTATGTTACTTTTCCTGTGCCCGCTGTCCCGTTGTCGGTTTCCCTCAGCCACAACCAAGAAGTCTCTGCCCTCAAGACCTCCCTCAGCCAATCGGAGGGCAAGCTGACTGAGCTGCAAGGACAGCTGGATATCCTGCAGAATGATGTGATAACTGAGATTGATCGTCTCCAGCGGCAGCAAGCTGTTGTTGACCTGGCTCAGACAGGTGTTGGCAGCACCACAGTTTGAGAAGCCTTTCATATTGCAGGTTGATGCCAGTGAGGTGGGCGCCGGAGCAGTGTTGCTGCAGGCTGATGATGATGTGGGGGTGGAAAGGCCGGTAGGGTTGTTCTTACGTCATATCAGTTAAATTATTAAGTCATTGAGAAGGGTGCTTTAGCGTTGATTTGGGGATTGCAACATTTTGATGAGTGTTATTTCTGGGACACCTTTGGTGGTATACACTGATCACAATCTCCTAATTTGTTTTGCACTCTTTCAAAAACCCCATCAGCATTTGATGAGATGGGCATTATTTTTGCAGCCATATCAGTTGGATGTTTTTGGAGGCACTGAGAACGTGATTGCTGACACTCTCTCTCTCGCGCCTTCTAGTTAATGTGGTTATGTAATTTTTTGTTGTGTTGTCCATCTGTGTTGTTGCTGTCCCTCTGTGCTTCTCTCTCTTAAAAATGCTCCTAGGATCCAAGGTTGCGGCGGAGTGAAGTGCGGTAGGGATGGTGGAACTTTTGGATGCGCAACGGGAATGAAATGATTAAAAACGGGTGCTGGTGGGATGGTGTTGTAGGAAGGAAAATCTTTTTGCAATTTTTTTAAAGTAAAATTGTTGTTGTTTTTTGGAAGATTTACATTTTTGTTAGTATTGATTTGGTGTAATAGGTACATATCTGCCCATTCTAGTTTAACCCCTCTTCTCTTAAAGGGCTTCTCTGGCGCACCGGGGTTGCTGAGTCTGGGGCTGAGTGGCTGGATGAGGAGTTGGCGGGCATGTTTTTGCTACCACGTTGTTCAACTGTCACTTTGTTTTTATTAAAAATGTTTGTTGATATGTTGGTTGTGTACCATGTCAGGTTGGAGAACAGTGACCCTAGGGTCCCTGTCTTATGGGGGGAGGTGTGACGACCCTCTCCCACATTGTCTTATCTTCCTCTGCTCTGGCTGGCAGAGCAGAGCTGGGGAAGGCTCGTCAGCTAATTGGGGCACACCTGGGCCGGGGTGTCCCAGGCAGGATATCAGAGAGAGGATGCCTCTGATCTCTGTCTCTCTCCTCCAGGCTGGTCATGGCATTTTGGTTTTGTTTGTTTGGTTTGGTTGGTTTGTTTGTTTCTCATCTTCTCACTTACACACACCACACACTGATTCATTCATGCACTCACTACATTACTGATAATACTGATCCACTCATTCTTTAACTACTTTTGTACATAGTTTAATAGCTTAATTAAATTACTTTTCTTTAAAAACCTTAAGTACTTGTGTGGTCTCCCTTGTTTTTGTCTGTACCTTGAGCTTGGTTCATGACACTAGTGCATTAAAAATGGCTACCATAGAAGAGTTTATTGGTCACCCTTCTCATGAGCTATTAGAGAGGTTTACCAGAGATCAGATTCTGGAGCTTGCTGTGCATTACAATGTTGAGTTTACTAGCAGTGAGAAATGTGAAAAAAGATTTGTCTTAGATGTTTTGAGGGCTGTACTAATTTATGACTGGGTGCTTGTGGCTAAGGTAGAGGAACCTCATTTGTTGTCTCCACAATGCTCAGAAGCTGAGGTTCGGTTGAGGATTGAGGAGTTGGCATTGAAGGGAAAACAGATATTGGATAAATATAAACGTGAGCTAGAAGAGCTGGAATTTAAACAGGCTGCCTTGCAGGCAAAGTCATGTTCAACGTTTGTCGGTGTTCTAGAAGATAAGGCTTGAAATTAAGGATGGACCTCATTTCAAAGGCCAATCTCCTACATTTGTGCATACTGGCAGTCATATGAGAGATACTGGCACGCTACATACTTTGGTCTGTGACTCTGTTCTTCCATTCACCTCTGATACAGACACGGGAGATGTCATTTTGATGCAGGGTGTGGGTATGAATATTATTCCAGTACCGGTGCATAGGATGGATATAGTCTGTGGGTTTGTCACTAGGGAAGTAATGGTAGGAGTGCGCCCAGCTCTGCCTGTGGAAGGGGTTGACATCATTCTGGGGAATTACCCTGGCAGGAGAGAGTTTGGGCAGAGGCGCCACCACTGTATGTGGTCACCCAGGTGCCGACACCACTTACTTCAGAGTCAAAAGAGGAAGAAACCGAGTCTGAACCTGAAAAAGAGGGGTTCCCAGCGTACGCAGTGACTCGAGCGGTGGGTCTGAAAGATTAGTCTGCTCAACAACTAAAAGCAGAGGGAAAGGCTGTAGTACCGGTGCCTTTTGAGTACATTTCTAATAGTGACTTGGTTCTTGGACAATAATCTGATCCTTCTATGAATGAGTTTTGAGTTTGTGTCTCCTGTGGGCGACATGGAAAATGCAGCTCAAGCTTATGTTGTGAAAAGTGATGTCCTATTGCGAACAGGGTGTGCACAAGGAGACAAGTTTGTGGGTGAACCAATTGTGCAGTTTGTGGTGCCTACTAGGTGCAGAGAAACTGTTGTGAAAGCGGCACATAATGACGTAGCTGGTCATATGGGTCTGGCGCCATTGTGTCCTGTTCCAACTTTGGACCAGCCTTTTGCGTGTGTAGTTGGGAGCTGTGTGGGTCCGCTGCCGCCCTCGAAGTCTGGTAGCCAATGTTTGTTGGTTCTGATATGTCAGGATACCTGTTGTGTGTTATTGCAACCAGGTCTGTGGTGAAGGCACTGGGCGCAAACACAACAGTGTCTTGGGAATGGGAATTATTGAGGTTTAGGTTAGTTCTGGCCTTCAGTGGTGTACACATATCACAATCCCCTCGCTGTTTTCAAAGTCACCGTTTTGCGTTTTTTCTCTAATGTTATTGCTGACTCTTGCTGACTCTCTCTTGTTAACACTTTGAGTCGCACGATTTAGCGCTTGAATGCCAGCGCTCTATTCAATGAGAGGGTGAGCACATTTGCGAACACATAAACTATATCTTAAATTATGGCTATGTGTCTAATACGCCCGTCGCTTATCAATGACTTGCTTGCAGTCAACATTGTCGAAACGGATTGTTTTTTCATCTGTACATTTCCGTTTGATACCATTTTGAAAAACGCTTGTTTTATTTGAATTTTTTTGGGCGGCTAAGTGGCGCAGTGGGCAAGGCGCTCGCCACTAACGCAGGAGATGCTGGGTTCGAGCCCAGCTCTCGGCGTTGCTTCCGGCTTGGCTGGTCGTTCATACTAATACAATTGGCAGTATTAGGGGGTGGGAAAGCTGGTGGGTGGGGATCGGACGTTGTGGACAGCGACTCCTACAGGTCGGTTGGTGCCCCTGTACAGCAGAATCAGGAATTATCAGGGGCAGCGTGAGCCTCCCACGCGTTACTCCTCGCCACTGAGAGATCGCGCTGTGCAGGTGAAAAGATGCGACGGCTGCCTCCTTGTGTACCGAAATTTCCACACACAAAAAAAGAGAAACTGCCCTTTACTGGAATACACAAAAAACGTTGTAATTTTTTTGCCTATTTATGAATCGTTTTCAAATAAACGCTAGATTATCGATAGTATATGTGTACTTATGCACGCTAGAGAAGCAGGCTGAAAAATCGATTATCTTAATAGACTCCTTACCTCAGATCAGATGTTCTCTAAAAAGATTATTCCAATTCCTCGATCGTCTCCGGTTACATGCCTGACAATGTGGATTCCGGACTCTTTTTTTCCCATCAATTTCATTCAGTCCAATCCAATGGGTGCAATACCATCCAGAGAGACGATAGGGGGCGGTATTTCCCCTGTTCAAGCTCAGATAGATCCCCAGTGGTAACGTGAGGCTAGATTGATGAAAAATTTATGGAAATCACTAATAAAAAAAATAACGATTAAATAACAAGATTTCTCATCGTTGGCACTAAACGCATGGCATGTACTTGTGTGGTCTCCCTTGTTTCTGTCTGTACCTTGAGTTTGGTTCATGACACTTGGAATGGAGCCTTTTTACTTGAGAGGACTTGATACCTTTCCCCATGCCCAACAATAAAAAAATATTTTATTAAATGTGCCGTGAATTAATAAATGTCCAGCTAATCGTCACTTCATTTCCCAGATCCACTTTGTTTGAAACAATCCGACAGCATCCAATCAAGTTGCACGAGATAACCATGCGAAGAAGAACTAACGTTACAATTCAGAACAACGGATCCAGTGTGAAAATGATACCAAAGATTATTTAGTTTACTTATAAAACGTGTGGAGACGCAACAACTTCCAACTTCGTTCAACATTTGAAGTTGCACAAAGAACGGTAAGTAACGTAAGGTTATCTATAACCCTAGTTATATGAGTATAGCGAGCGCTCTGCTCTTAGTGGAACTATCCCTTTATCCAATCTAATAATGAATAATTTTCTCCACATGCACACACCCATCCGCCTGGCCACACCCACATCCGCTCCTCTACATAAGCGGGGTCGTGGCCACACCATCAGCTCCTTCCCAAGTCTTTCACCACCGAAGGCGAAGACCACGGGATCCTCAGTGAGTCAGAGCAGAGCGCTCGCTATACTCATATAACTAGGGTTATAGAATAACCTTACGTTATATATCGTATAGCTTACGCTCTGCTCTTAGTGGAACACAGGAGCTGTGTGCGAAGAGGGTTTAGCACCTCACAACGCACAGGGTGAGCAGACCGTGGGACTTACCTTCACTCAGAAGGACCCGCGACCACTCAGGCGCGCATCCCACATGCCACCAGAGAACGGACGGGAAGCAAAAACACCTCCGTCACAGCCCCCAACATCACAGGGTCGATAACGTGGTTCCACATAGGAAGCACCCAGGGCCAGCGCTATATGCACGTCAAGAACCCGAAACACATCAATGGTGAATTTTAATAAGAAACACCAGACAACGTTCCCTCCATGCTGTCTGGGACGAGCAGCAGGAAGCCGGTCAATAAGACACAGACACAGGTCTTATATGACGCGTCTGAGGGCAACCCCGTCAATTCTGCTCTTTACATAAGAGGGGAAGACAGAAGTTCCCCCAGAGAGACCTCTACGTGAGTAACAATTGAAAAAGATACATGTAATAATAATTGGGCCAAGTGACCAACGGCCCAATACACACTGTAATAGAGAGCAGAGCAGAAAATGAACAGTTTTCGAATGCATCGCATCATCCAACTTTGACAATGACAGCAGTCTGCAGCACAGAGCCTGTAACCTCACGGATGTCTCATGGCCAATAGGAAAATGCGCCCAGTGATGTATTCCATGGCCGGGGGGAAATCCTGTGACCCACCCATCCTAACATGGAGTGGAACCAAAAAGTTCACTCTCACTACTGCAAGAGGAACGCCGTTTTTTATGATGAGAGAAGTCCTCGATCAAGTGCTGGTTACAGGCCTTGCTAAGTCTACATAATAGCGACCAAACAATCTTCAGAGAAAACTGCCTCTCTCTAAGCAAGAGCACAACCCCAGCAGTGGCTGAGGGATTACACCGTATCCCCAAAAATATAGTGAATCAACACACATTTTGTAAACAAAATCATATTTGAGGGGAGGGGGGGGGGGGGGGCGGGGGCAAACCGGGGAATAATTTTACTCACCACCTCACCCCTGATACGACACCGAATGAAAAAACAGAGCCGTGATACCAGGCGCATGGCGCGCCAGATGAAGCACATACTTCTACCTGTAGAGTAAAAGCTTTACATAATTCACGCCAGCCACAACCGAAAAACAGGTTTCCCACAGCTCTGCTTATGTGTGAAAACTTGCCACTCGTTATTTTTATCATTACCCTTAAGTAAAGAATAACAAGCTAAGAGAGGGACTCAGGCCCTTGATCATATGCCACTATGTACAGAGTTGTAGGGTAACACCCAGCCATTTGTGGACTCAGCCACGTTGTCTAAACGTTACATGAACACACACAACTTCTCATCATACAACAGAAAACCCAGTTCATTTTTACTCACGTAAAAAACAACGCTGTTTTTAGGTAGAGAGAAGACACAAGCCTTGGCCAATGCTAACCTAAGCTATACAAAAGCGACCAAGACAATTTTCTCACCACACGTCGTATCTCCAAATGTAGTGAAGTAACATATGTTTTATTAAACAAAGACATCGTTATTAACCAAAACATTCGGGAGGGGGAGGAAGGAAGAGTGGAGCAATGTCCTACGGACATCTTACCTGCACCTACGTACGCAGGACGAAAGGCCGCAACACAGGTTGGTGTACCACGCTGACGAGGCCTCTCGCTGGCAAGGCCAGAAGAGGCGATGGCTGGAGCCTCGCTCCGGCGTGACACCCCCTCCTGCAGCCGGTCATGGCGCAGGCCCGACGGCATCTTCTGCCAGAGATGACGTCAGAGTGCCAGGGCCTGCTATCCTCACGGCTAGCGCCAATGGTTGTAGCATAAGCTAACAGCTAACTCCAGGCTAACTGATAGCATCAAGCTAACATTTCTAGCCGAGCGTAGCCGCCAGCTAACGCAGTGGCAAGCTAAGCGGCTACTACTGAAGCTGTACAACGTGAGAATAGCAATACAGGCCAACACTTCAGGCCGCTGTCTTTTCCTCTTCTTATCCGAAGAAAAAAGGAAAAAAAGGCAACACACAGAACGGTGTTTACCAGACACAGCGGCATCGGCAGCAAGCCCCTCGTTGTACGCGGGCTGCAGCCGACCTGAGCTCAGAGATATTCTCATAATGAAACACCAAGCTCACCCCCCTCGCGCCGGGTGTTTTTCGTCTTGAAAAGCGCGGCCAGCGCGGCGGCATAGGGTATCCGTTTGTCCAGAGACCCGGGGAATTGAACCGCAGATTCAAAATCACGGTCCCAGGAAAACAAAGCTACGACTTCACTGAGGAGGAGCCTATGTTATCGTGGGGCATCAGACTAGAACCCCCTCAACGCCGCTAAGGGGCAGCAAAAAGGATTCTAGCCTGGAGCCGACCTTTGCAAGCTGTGCAGTTGTCCCCCCACAACTGACACACCTGGCGCTCCTGTCGCAAAAAACATCATCCGCCCAGAGAGGCTGTCAGCCCTCACACAGCCGACCGCCTCCCGAAGCATAGTATCCAGCTGCAGAGCCTAATGCGAAGCGCCGGTGGAGGTCAGAATGATCATCATCTTCTAGACTCTCCGGTGGCGAAGACATTATCGCTTTATTTCCTCGAAAAATAGTGAGAGAGAAAACAAAGATACAATGTCAACGCAACTCCTCTTCTCCAATAACTATTTCGGCACTAAACTTAAAGTGGTGTTGTACAGACACTTTCCGGTGGTGAAAATAGGGAAGGAGCTGATGGTGTGGCCACGACCCCGCTTATTTAGAGGAGCGGATGTGGGTGTGGTCAGGCGGATGGGTGTGTGCATGTGGAGAAAATTATTCATTATTAGATTGGATAAAGGGATAGTTCCACTAAGAGCAGAGCGTAAGCTATACGATATATAACTTGGCTTGCTAGCTACAGTAGTTAAATCAATGATCCATCGACACAGTCAGTGTGGTAACGTTACCATTGCATCCAAGATTGATACATGCAGGGCTTGACGTTGACACCTGCCCACCTGCCCAGGGCTAGTGAAAATGCTGAGTGGCTAGTGACTTTGGAAAACCACTAGCCACAGTGGCTAGTGAGCCAAAAAGTTAACGTCAAGCCCTGCATAGGTGTGTCAATGATAATGTTCACAGCGTTTGGAGCAATAATATAATTGCTAGGTTCAACACAGCCAAGGCATAGGTGTGTCAATGATAATGTTCACGGCGTTTGGAGCAACAATGTAATTGCTAGGTTCAACACAACTCTTCCACATCTACACCCTCCATCTTGTCCCAGTCAGCCGTTGCCCCAACTGGAGCTCCTTTGGCGGCTGAGTCACTGGTCGCATGCAGTAGTAAACAATGGAGTCAACAGTTAGAAGCACAGTTGTACAGTTGGCGTGTAGCAGTATGATTACAATGATACTGTCCCCAGCAGGGGTTAGTGAAGAAGAAATGACCTATATTTATAACTTTTTGGGTGGGGGCGCGAGTGCAGGGATTTTTGGCTAGTGAAAATGCTGAGTGGCTAGTGACTTTGGAAAACCACTAGCCACATTGGCTAGTGAGCCAAAAAGTTAACGTCAAGCCCTGGATACATGGCTGGCTAGGCAGTTGGTAGTCATAGTCTTGTCTTATAAAATAAATATCAGCAATGTCTCGCTTGATGAATGGCCAGCAGTAGCCTAACATTACTGCTGCTCCTAAATCTTTTTACAATTTACAATCTAATACTGAATAAATTGTACACACCCATCTGCCTGGCCACACCCACATCCGAAAGGCCGACAGCTCCTCTAGTGGCAGGGGATTTGCGACGCAGACTCTTCACCTCTGCTCGCTCTCGTCGTAAGGCAGCGAGCAGCAAAGGCGAACGGCCAGGCTTTGATGTTGTGCTGGAGCCGGACGAGAGTTCTCTCCATTTCCGATGGAGACTGAGGATTATATGGAGGGGGCGAGAGCTCTCTTGTTCCAAGCCCCAGTAGAGACATATCACTCTCCCCCTCGGGGAGTGGCAGGGAGTGTTGCGTCTCCTTGGGGTCCCTTGTACTCCGGTGTTGGGTTAGAACCTCCGACCCTGAGACAAGATGGCCAGCTATCTGCCGCGTCGGATGGTGGCGCCCGTGGCAGCCTCCTGTACGTGAGGGACGCGAGTGACGTGGAGGGAGGTACGCAAGGGGAGTTGCTTGCCTTGTTCCCCGAGCTCATGGCGGCCGCCGCAGCCTCTGCCTGCACCTGTTCCTGATGACATGATCATCTCTGGCAACGTCGTCCTGTGAGAGAGACGGGCGTTGTCTGCCCATTCTTCCCATCAATGGAGGCCTACGTGACAGGTAATCTCCTGCATTGTTGGCCATACCCCCGCCTTCGTGCCAGTCACGCGGGTGGCGGGTTTGGTCCAAGGGCTAAAGGACGGGGTGCCTCGGCTTGATAGCCCGATGGCATCCATACTTTGTCCCAAAATGGTGTGGGAGCCGTTGCGAAAGCCGGTTCCCCAAGGGAAATCGGCTAGGCAGATGGCTAATTGAAGTGACCAGGTGTACATCGCCGTGACTCAGAGCCTAGCTGTGACTTCCAACATCGCTCTATCCCAGCGCCACCTTTGGCTGGAGCAGGCGCGGGTGCCGGAGCAGAAGAGGATTCCGCTGCTCACGGCCCCCCTCTCCGATGCTGGGCTATTCGGGTCGGCCATGCAGCAGATGACGGCAGCCTGCAGAGAGATGGAGGAGGAGCGCTCTGTGCTCCAACCCCATTTCCCCCGACCCGATGCCACCGGTGATGTCCGGAAAAAGCAACGCTGGCAGAGGACCGTGACCGTTGCCTCCGCCACCACCGCCGCCGCTACTGGACCTTCGGCGAAGAAGGCCAGAAGTGGAGGGAGTGCCTCGTCCGCTGCAGCCAGCCGCCCCACGCCCAGAGGTAACGGTAGGGATCGACGTGACCAGGCTCCCCAGAACCATTTCTCCGGGCCGGCTCCCCGTGGGGGCAAGCACCGCGTAGGGATCGACGTGACCAGGCTCCCCAGAACTGTTCCTCCGGGCCGGCTCCACGTGGGGGCAAGCACCGCTCTGTACGCGGCAGGCGCCGCTAGTGACTCCCCTGTTTACCCCTGTCCCCTGTCCCCCCCAACATATAATTTTGTTATTAAATAAAAAAGTCCCTCCTTGTGAGGGACTGTTTTTTGTTACAAAATGTGTGTTTATTCACTATATATTGGGGATACGATGTATAAACCCTCACCTACATGTTTTCTTGAAAATAGTTTTCTGGTCGCTATATATATGTGGGCTTAGCAAGGCCTGTGGCTAGCACTCAGTCGAAAGACTTGTCTTCCCTCATCATGAAGAAGACTGTGTTCTTCTTGCAGTAGTAAGAGTGAACTTTGCTTTTTTATCTGAGGGGGTTGTGTGTATTCTGTTACGTTTGGGAAACATGGCATCGAGTCCACAACCAGAGTGTTAGCCTGCAGAAGTAATCACATAATGTAGCTTGTACCGAGGTCTTTTTTACCCTCTCTTTAAACGTCTGTGTTTTCTCTTTACTTGGTGAAGTATATAAACACGGGTGACGTGTTCGCACATGAGCCTAAAGCCTTGTATAAAAACAAGTTTTTCGTCTGTGGTTGGCGTGCAGATGGTTGAGCTTATCCTAGTGGATATACGCTTTCATGTAGCATGCTAGGTAAACTGGTATCATCGCTGCTTGTTTGTTTTCATCGTATCCGGGGTATGGGGTCATAAGGGGGTGAACTGATAAACCCCTCCCCCCCTTTTTCTGATTGGCCAGGGGACCTCCTGTTCTTTGGTCTTCCTGTCACGCTGTTGGGTCAGCGCGTCACAGGGTCGGGAGAGGATGGGGGGGAGGGAGGGAGTTCCCTGGTCCCACGCCATATTTGGGCAGGTGTGTCACGGAATTTCCCCGGCCATAGAATACGTCACTGGGCGAGTTTCTATTGGTCGTGAGGCTTCCGTGAGTTTTTTTCAGGCTCCATGTTGTGGACCTGCTGTCATTGTCAAGATTGAGTTATGCGGTGCGTGGAAACTTCGTTTTCTGCTCTGCTCTCTATTGCATATGTGTTAAGCTTTTGGTCACGTAGCTCAATGTTTACATATATCTTTTCAATTATTACTCACGTGGGAGGTCTCTCTGGGGGTTCACTGTCTCCTCTCTTTATACAGAGCAGTGCTGACAGGTTTTCTTTCCCTCAGACCATATGGGGCCCATATGTGTCTTTTGGCCAGCTTCCTACCGCTCGTCCCAGGCGGCATGGAGGGAACGTTATCTGGGTTCTTGTTAGAATTACCATTGATGTGTTTTGGGTCTCGACGTGTACATAGCGCTGGCCCTGTGTGCTTCAGTGTGGAACCACACATGGGCTGGCGCGCCTTGGTTGCTCATTATAGAAACTGCGTTTTTTGTAGAGCAACTGGGATGGATATTTTATCTCTTCCGAGCGCCAGTGTACTAGGTTAGTCTCGATGAATTCTCGCTCATCTCTGGGGGGGGGATGATGGAGTAGATCAAAACATTGGCGGAGGGGTCTCACGCCCATGGGGTGGGCCACCGGGCGCAGTGCGTTCATGTTCTGACCATCTTGGTGGCGCCCTCTGTGATGTTTTAGATCGACACGCGTACCTACCCCCCTCTTAGGACTGGGGATGGTGGCGTGATTAGGACACGGGACTGGTTCTGGACGCGCCGGACCAGGTCAGTTAACCCGTTGTCCGCCGGGGCGCAGATCTGCTGTTCTGGTACCCTGAAGGACTTTGTGCTTTTTTCGGGGGGGAAATGCCGGATTGGCCCGGGCCTCGCAGGGTTTGATGTTATGGAGGTGTGTTACGTCACTACGAGTTATCCTTCGCAGTTGCTTGGTCCATATTGTGTTGTACCTTGCGCTGTGCTAAGGAGTCTGGTCCTTCTCCATTCTTTTTCGCCCCTCCCTTCCCCTGCTTGGCGGGGCTGGGAGGGGGCTGTCGAGGTGGTTCTATTGTACACCTCTGGCATCCCTGTGTACGTCCCAGTCCGCCGGGCCCAGGTCCGGACTCTTTCTCGTCGACCTGTTGGCCTGGGTTAACCCCTTCTTGAAAACTGAAACGCTTGTACTGCCTGTATAGCCGGTGTATACGCGCAGTTGTGTTTCAGAGTTTTTTCTTGGGGGGGTTAAGGGAACGACCGCCTCCTGTTAAACTAAACATAGGGGGGTGGTTGGGTTCCCCGGTGTGTTGGTAGCGGAGTCGACTCTCAGGTTCAGGCCGGGCTTGACCCAGTCTGCCTGCGAGTGTGCCCCTGCACTTTTCATGACATCTGCCAATCGTGTCAGCCTTCTCTGCCTCGGCCTCTCTAGGGGGTCGGGTTTTGTGGAGGCTGCGACATGGTGCACAGCATACCGAACACCCCTTCCGCCGGGGTGCTGTTCACAGTAGACCCCTTAGGCGCCTGTCTAGTCCGCAGTGCTCCGGGCACATGTCGAGTTACGCTCTTGACCTGTTGCCAGGATTGAGGGATCAACCTCTTTGGGGGTTGTCTCCCCGGTGCGCCAACTGGCCCCACAGTGTTGTGGGGGTGTAGCCTCTGTAGAGTGCTTCAGGGCGGCATGCTGTAGGGGGGAAGGGCCTGCTCTTGGATTGGGCCCTGTCCAATACGCTTGCGATGTGGGGGGTGGTGTCACTAGTGACCGTCTGGTAGGGTCTCGATGCTACGGCATCGTTGGCCTCACCAGGCCCCCTTTCCGGCCGGGGGGTCCTGACCCTCAGGCTGTTCCTGGGGCTGGGTCCTCCTCTGCGCTCCCCTGCTATGGCCTTGCCACGGGGTTGGGTTCTTGACCTTTGACCCTGTGATGTTAGCGGCTGTAACAGTTTTTTTTTTTTTTTCATTCGTTCCCTAGTGGCATGTGGGATGCGCGCCTGAGTAGTCGCGGGTCATTCTGTGTGAAGGTAAGTCCCACGATCTGCTCACCCTGTGCGTTTGAATTGCTAAACCCTCTTCACACTGTCGGATCCGATTCCCTCCCCTCCCCCTCTAGGGGGGTCCAGGGGCTCGGGTCCTCCCCGGTTCTGATGGTTGTGGGGGGCCTCAGCGTGTACATTTGTCGAGCTTCCGCTCTGCTCAGCTCCTGTGTTCCAGTAGAGCAGAGCGTAAGCTATACGATAATATAACATACGGTTATCCTATAACCATAGTTATATGAGTATAGCGAGCGCTCTGCTCTGACTCACTGAGGACCCCGTGGTCTTCGCCTTCGGTGGTGAAAGACTTGGGAAGGAGCTGTTAGTATGGCCACGTCCCCGCTTATGTAGAGGGGCGGATGTGGGTGTGGCCAGGCGGATGGGTGTGTACATGTGAAGACATTTATTCAGTATTAGATTGATAAGGGATAGGGTTCCAATAGAGCAGAGCGCTCGCTATACTCATATAACTATGGTTATAGGATAACCGTATGTTGGAATCTTCATCAATGTGTAAATGGCCAAGGCCACAAGATGGAATCACTGCCCCCTTTTCAGATACAGTCTACCTCAAAGCAGCTGCCTTGGATCCAACCTTTTCTCTGATGTGGGTGGAGCACCATGTGCTGGTCAATCGTGAGGTCAAAGCAGAGGTGGCACAAAGAGTGGAAGGTAAGTGTTATTGAGTTTAGTGTACATTTTCTCTCTCATTTGATTATGAATTATGAGATAAATGACTGCAACAATAATACTTTTTCAGTTTAACCCACTCCATCATCAACACTCTTAATAGTAATAAGGACTCTTTTGTTTCTGCTATGCTTTTACATGTTTTGCCAGAACTGATCCTGCAAGATGCTGCAGAGACTGAGCAACCTGTGCCTCTTGTTGATGAGGAAGAGCGATAGGACCATACCCTTGGACAAGGGAAAGGCCTGTTTGCTGCATACCATAGGAGGCAGAAGAAGGATGTTGGGACCAGTCCAGCACTACAGCTAAGTCACTACTTTGACATATCCGAAGGACAGAACGCCCTCTTCTTCTGGGCAATGAACACGAGGGCTCTTCCTTCACTGTTCCGAGTGGCCATCAGGGTCATGGCAGTGCCTGCCTCCAGTGCTCCGATGGAGCGGGTTTTCAGCCATGGTGGCATCATACTGCGGCCCCATCGTGCACAAATGAATGACAGACTTTTGTAAATGCAATGCATCATAGGGCCCTAGGATAACAGGAAAAGCACAACCCTAACCCTCCCCCCACACACAGTCTCCATGAATCAGGTTTTCTCTGGAATCTGCATGGTTTTTCTCATACATGTCAGGCCTACTTGAAGGTCAGTAGCAGTTGTTTTGATGTGCCTTATAATTCTTTTTACTTTATGGCAGGAATTTTTTGTAGGTGTCTAGAGTATATCATTAGAGAAAGAGGGACAGAGAAAATAGGAATTGGTTTGTGTGGTATGGGGGGAGGGGTTTCATTGATACCTTTTGAATGAAAATACATTTTATTTGGAAAATAAGATAAAATGCTGCTTTGTTTGCACTACTTTTTTTTTAGTTCAGTCGCACTTGTTTTAACAGACATTTGACAAAGTTATTGTAATTAGCCTATATGACGAGGAATAACTTGTGTGTCTAGAGCAGGCCAGTCGTTTTGTTTTTGTTGTCATATTGATGTGCCTTCCTCATGGCGACCCATGTATTTCCATGGAATTATTGGAAGTTTATTTGGAAAGTAATAAATACAAATTTTTTAAAACATTCATGCATTACATTGTGGAAATGTAATATATTATTACTCTGTTGTTAAAATTGTACTACATTTGGTGAAGCGCGCATTATGACTTGTTTAAGACTCGAAACTCAAAGTTTGGGACTTGGGACTCGACTTGGGACTTGTCTGTCTTGACTTGGAACTTGACTCAGGACTTGCCTGTCTTGACTTGGGACTCGACTTGGGACTAGGGTGCCCACCTGTCCCGCGAGTCCCGATATCGGGACGTTTGTCCCGCGTCCCGCTACAACAGAACAATGTCCCGCAATTCAAAGATATTATTTTTTTTTATTATTATAATTTTTTATTATTATTATAATTTTTTTCATTATTCAAATATTATTATTATTATTTTTTTTTAAAATGTTGTTAATTTAATGCCTCGTTCCAATACCCTCTTATATTTAAAATAAAAAAATCGGGCGACGTCAAACCAATGCGCAGCCGAGCGGAGCAGCTCGACTCGAGTCTCGCGAGTCGCGCTGCCTGTCACTGTCAGACAGTCCGAGGCCGAGGCAGCTGCAGTGTGACGTCAGTCACTCGAGTAGTCAGAAGAAAGACCGCCAATATTACTGATACAAGTTGTTTAGCTAGCTAAGAAAAACAAGAAAATGGAGGCAAAAAGAAGTATACGTGGCTGAGATCCGTTTCAGATGATCCCCAAAAGGTAGAATGCAGGATCTGCCACAGGAGCTTCACCATCACCCATGGAGGAGAGGGGGACGTTAAGAGGCATGGTGATGGCGAGGCTCACAAAAGAAATTAACATCAAAGGAATACTAGGTCAGATAATAGACTCATTGGTTGCGCACGGCAGAATCGATAGACCGAGACCTGTCTATAGAGAGAGAGAGAGAGAGAGATAGAGAGAGAGAGAGAGAGAGAGAGAGAGAGAGAGAGAGAGAGAGAGAGAGAGAGAGAGAGAGAGAGAGAGAGAGAGAGAGAGAGAGAGAGAATTTTCAGCAACCCAAGCGCTGTCCACACCTCGTGTTGCCAAGCGCTATACATTGCACCTAGATACCTATATACCTGTTATTCACTCTCAACATGGATAAAACATGAAGTATATCATACAATAAAAATAATATGATACAAATAAAATAATATTTTATATATTATTATTATTATTATTATATATGTATATTATTGCCAATTTCGGCTGAGTCTACACAGAATGGACGACGTGCCAAATTAAATCCAAATCAATTTTGACCTGCAGGGGGGCAGTACATCCTGATTGACCTCAAGCTCTGCGTTGACTTCCTGCAGCTTCCATCACTGAGAAGCTGTGCCTGGCTCTTCTCGATCTGATCCACCAGACCCATGTCTGCTGTCCTCACTCATCTTTCAGGTTTTGTTCTGGGACATGATCGTGTCAAGTCGTGTTATCCACACCACCATTCAAATCAGTTTGTAGATAATTAATCTGCTGTCTATATTGGTTGTAATTGAGTTAACAGTTAAGTTAACATATGTTAAGTATTTTTATACATCATTAATGGCTTTATTGTTTTAAAATCTGCATTGTTTAAAAAATTGTGTGGGTTCACCAGACACATATTGCGGAGACTGTGCTGTCTCACCTTTTCTTTGTTATATAGGGTTTGTGGAGACTTTGGGTCTCACCCTTTTTTTTATATGAGCAACTGAGTGATCCGCTATTCACAATAAAAATAAACATTATTATATTATGAAGATTAACCATCGCATTCCGTCTCCTCTCTTCTACACTTCACTGCTAATAATGCTCAGGAAAAGATGGCTGAAAAGACTTAGCTCCTGCTCTTTCTATTAATGGAGTGATTTTATCAGCTTGGATACCAAGATTGATGGTTACCTGCTTAATGATGAAAGTGTGATTAAATAAAGATGTTGGTGACATAGACAGTAGCGGCTGAGAAGGTGATTGGTGAAGCAAGATACAGTTTAAGACTAATAACAAAATGTGCTATATATAGCCTACCGTCTGCGTCGAATATGAAATAAAGGCATTTAAATAATAAATACATTTCTTTAATTTTAATTAGCAATAAAAACTAAACATTTTAAATACTTTATTTTTCTCACCTACGTGTCCCGCATTGTCCTGCAAAAGCAGTGCTGCTGTCCTGCGACTGAACCATTTTGACCTGGTCACCCTACTTGGGACTTGTCAGTCTTGACTTGGGACTTATTGGGAATATTTTTTTTTTTTTGATTTTTTTTTTGATTTTTTTGCGAGGCCCCCCTTCCCGCGAGGCCATTTTTCATCACAGACCTAAAATCTAGTTTTTCTTATATGCTTATATATTTCACATTAGACACGTTCCTGGCTCTGAGGCTCTGCAGGCAGCAGAATTGGTTTCAATGAGGGGAGGGGTTACGGCCAGGTAGCGTCTGTTGAGTTCATTGTGTGTGTGTGCATGCCGGGGGGGGGGGGGGGGGGGGCGTGAACCGACTCATTGCCAGACGTGAGCGATTCGACTCACGCTCACGGCAATGAATCGGCTCTTATGAACGAGTCGCTCATGACCGACCCATCACTAGCGTCTGACTATTTCGCGCGTGCAGCATTGGAGGTTATGCCAGCCAAGATGAAGAGGACATCGTTCGGCAGATGGACTGAAGATGAAAGTTGTTGCATGTTAGACAGTTCAGTCAGGCTAGCCATCCCGGCTAAAGACAGGGACAGCTAGTTAGCTTTAGCTACGTTATAATATTAAGTGTGGTTCAGTCGGGATATAGCCATGATGATGTCGGCTAGTAGCTAGCTTAGCTAAAGGTTAACTAGCGTTAGCTAACCTAGAGACAGCGCGTGCAGCATTGTTATGCCAAGCAATTGTTGTGCTACGACCATTGACATTAGCCGTGAGAATAGCAGGGGGTTCTGGCACTCTGACAACGACATAATCTTTGACAGAAGATGTAGTCGGGCCTGCACCATGACAAGGCGCCGGCCATAGCTTCTTTTTGTCCCGCCAGCGAGAGGCCTTTCATCAACGTGGAGACCTGTGTTGCGGCCTTTCGCCCTGCGTTCCTTGGTGCAGGTAAGATGAATGAAAATGTCATGACATTACCCCACTCTTCCTTCCTTCCCCTCCCGAATGTTTTGTTAATAACGATGTTTTTTTCCAGGCAAAACATATGTTACTTCACAACATTTGGAGATACGACATGTGCTGTGTGTGAATTGTCTTGGTCGTTTGTGTAGCTTGGGTAGCGTTGGGCCGTTGGCCAAAGCTGTGTGTGGCCTGGTGTCAGTACCTGGCTAGCCTATTTAGCTGATGTCGGCCATTGGCTCCTTGCTGCTTTGTTTTCTCTGGTATAGACCCTCTTCTCTTTGGATTTAAGTGTTGATCTTTGTCCTTTTGGATCTATGTATATTCATGTTGCCTTTGTGAAGTTATCTTTTCCTTCTGTTTTGTTCTTCCATTAAAAGTTGAATATCCTTTAGGGGCTCATCTTTGCTTATCTCTCTCATACATGCTCTCTCTCTAACACACACACACACGACAAACACACATGCTCTCTCTCTCTCTCTCTCTCTTTCTAACACACACAGTCTGCCTATGGCGGCCTTTCTCGATGGCTAGGCTGTGCTCGCTGAGTCTGTACCTAGTCAAGGATCTTCAGTCACAGTGCTCAGGTATTCTGCCACTGTGTACTCTCTGTTTAGGGCCAAATAGCATTTCAATTTCTTTCCAATGTGTGTGTCTCTCTCTCTCTCTCTCTCTCTCTCTCTCTCTCTCTCTCTCTCTCTCTCTGTACACTGTATATTGACTGTAGAACGGGAGCTCTCTCTCGCTCTCTCTCTTGCTATATGTTGACTGTATCATGCCCAGCCTCGGGCAGCGCTATTATTTAAGAATATGTTGACTGTATGAAATCTCGCACAGGGCCTCGCATTTCTCCCAGGCGGCCAGGGACGGTGGTCTGGGGCTCGCAGGACGGTCCACACACCGCTATCAGTGTTCTTCTTCCCCGCCAATGAAGTATTCACCCAAAGACCCAATACCGTGGTAACAACTACCGCACTACCGGTAGAATAAGTGCCGAGATCCTAGGGAAGTGATGCAAACTGTCTTGTCGTGTTTTGAACATTTATGTTGTGTGGAATCACGTTAATATAGAGATGAAAACAATATGTTATGGCTGTTAGAGGTTAGAGGCAGAACTAGCGCAACACGCTGTTTGGGCGTAGAGAGAGCGTACGTCAGTGGCCAATCAGATCGCAGAACCCGAATGCGGAACTGCAAGTTTGTTGGTAAAAGACTACACGCGTCACGGCACATCCCTGCCTCTGTGGATCTCAATCTAATGATCTTCTCTTGTATGTATGAGATCTTGGTGCATGACTGCCGTTGCTCAGCCTCAATGTAATCAAGCCGTCCGTCTTTCTTGTCATTCCCTTGCGTTGTTGTTCTGTAGCCTTGGAAATACATTTTTACAACCGTTATGTTGGAACGGCGAGAACAGCAGATTGGAGAATAGCAGATTGGAGCACAGCAGATTGGAGCACAGCAGATTGGAGCACAGCAGATTGGAGAACAGCAGATTGGAGAACAGCAGTTTGCCTTGTGCCCCGAACACATTCAGAGAATACCCTGATCATCTGCACTGTAGAAAACTCCCAATAAGGGCGGCCAGGTGGCGTAGGGGAGATTGCGCTCGTCACCAATGCAAGAGGCTGCGGTCTCGACTCCCGGAGTCAGCATTGCCTTGGCTTGGGCTGATCACTATACTAACTCGTTTGGCTGGGTTAGGGGGAGGGAAGCTGTGGGTGGGAAACTGGCGTTGTGGACAGCGACGCCTACAGGTCAGGTCTGGGCGCTTGCTCAGTGGAGGCAGAACTTGAGGAAGACAGCATGACCTCCCACACGTGCGGATACTTCAGGGTTCTCTTGTACCGACCAGTAGGAGAACATGCGCACAACAACCAGGTAGGGGAGGGGGGGGAATTGGCACAACGACTAAATTGGGACGGGGAGAAAACAGAGAAAAATCGGAGAAAGAGATACAATTTTTTTTTAATTATGTCTCGACTTTAAAATCTTCCTAAATCGTCTCAATGTATATGTATTTTCAAGTAACCCTTTTTGTTTTTTGTTGTTGAATCAACTAAATAATAATTTAATCATCTGAAACGGATTGAGCGAATATAACATTTCAACAGTGTTGGGAAAGTTCACTTTCTACATGAACTAGTTCAGTTCACAGTTCACACATTTTTAAATGAACTAGTTCAGTTCATAGTTCAAAATAAAAAATTTTGAACTAAAGTTCATGGTTTCAAAAATGAACAAATTTATAGTTATTTTTTCAATACGTTGCTGCAAGCTATTATTTTTCAAATGTATTGCCACAACCCATAATAGAACCACAGAATACTGGCATTTCCATAACGCTTTGCTGCCGCCCATTCAGTCCACACTAGTAGCAGCTGCAGCTTTCATCTCTACAGTATATTTTCAAAAACATGAGGAAAAACCTGCTGCTTGAATGGTCTTAATTAAGTATAATAATCTAAATATACTTAAAGTACCAAAAGTGAAAGTAGTCATTGTGCAAACATATAACATATAAACATGTGCCGACATAACTCTGTACTAACACAACACGAGGTAGGAACCAGGCTGAGGTATGAAACTAAGGTTGTACCTCAAAGTTCAATATTCAAAGTGCAAAACATTTACTGACTTTAACTAAAACTCTTTTAAATGCTCATACACCGACGTCGTAGAGTCTGACTGAAAGTGCGAGTGCTGCTGCTCTACTACCAGACTCCCCGAAGCTCCGCCCAGAGCGGTTGCCAGATTGTGTGGTTTTCAGCATTATTTTAAAGCCTGTTTACGGTGTGTTTTAACTGGGTTTTCGGCTGAAAGGCATATGAAATCTGGCACACTTTTGAACGCCGTTATAATATAGTGCTGAGAATGAACGCACTTTTGAACGCCGTTATACAGCGCTGAGAATGACCGCGTTCTCAATCACGTTCATTTAGAGGGGAAAACATCTGTTCAGTTCACGTTCGCCCAAAATACGACATCACTGCATTTCAAGTTTACATTTACATCACTTGTACCTAGAGTGATTAAATTCAAATAAGCGAATACAAAAAGGAAGTGACCTGTGTTGCCTTTTTTAGTTGTTGAATGAATACAAAAAAAACAACAAAAAATGCCAAAACAAAAGGCTGAAACAACCAGATTTCTTTGGTTTTTACAGTGTATCCAATTATATCTGAAATGTCAGATCCAGGGGTAAGGATAGCGGTATCAGGTCTCGGTGGCAGTACTTCTGGGCAGATGGTCCAATCAACACAATTGGCAGTGTTTGCTGGTGGGAAGCATCCTGGTTGGGTGTAACCTCGTTCCCAGTTTTATCTCCTCCATGAGATAAAGCCTGGTAAAGAACTACGGCCGAAAGTGTGTATGGGGTAGAATTTCCAGTGTATGTACTTCCCCTGGAAGCTGCCTCCGAAGTGACCAAACTTTTCCTGAATCCTGTCGGCAAACAAGCTAGAACGTCCCGGTCATGTAGTAAATTCTTGAGGCAAAGCCGTTGCAGTGGCTTAAACGAGGAAATATTGTGCACTTCACACGTTTCTATAATTGTTTTGTCGAAACCGGAAAGCCTGTAGCCTGTACTTCCTGTACAGCCTAGGTCGAGTGTGAGTCCTGGTCGTTGCATTAGCGACTCCTATTGGTCAGTCGGGGTGCGACTCCTATTGGTCGGTCGGGGTGCCTATCCAGCGGGAACCTTGTCACACTCTCCCAGTGATATTCCTCGCTGTCGGATGAAAAGAAGCGGATGGCGAGTCCACATGTATCAGAGGAGACTGTTGTAGTCCACACCCTCCCCAGATGGACAGTGGATAGCACAACAACCAGTACCACAACTAGGGCTGACCCCTATTAGTCAAATAGTCGACTAATCGATCGAAAGGAGCCATAGTCGACTGCCAACCTCTTAGTCGAATACAAAAGAAATTAAAAATAAATAATTTCCATTTATTTATTTTTATTTTTTTATCATTCTTTCCAAAAGAAAAGAGGCCTAGAAGCGTGGCTAGCGCTAATGGCACGCATACCAGAGTCTAACTGCCTAAGAGAACAGGCACAGAGGCACTGAAAGAGGATTTCACCCATCTAATGAACACACTAGACTAGACCAGGGGTTCCCAAACTTTTCAGGCCGCGACCCAAAAATAACGGGGTCAGAGAGCTGCGACCCCCACTATTATAGGAGGTAAACAAATTTTTATTTTTTTTTATAAATGGAAATTTATGGTTGAAACATGCACACGTTCACACGCACACACACTAATAAGCATTGGAGGCTTTTAACCAGGGCCGGACTGGGGAAATCATTCAGGCCAGGAAATATAGTGCAAAATATAGCCCCAGTCAGACCACTTTTTAAGCAGGGGTCTGGGGGCTAGCGTATGATTAGCAACAACACTGATTTTGATGGATTTTCAGTTTTTTTGTAATGTCAGATTGAAAATAATACAATCTTTTATTCAACTTCAGCCCTGCCAGTGTGTGTGATGGCATATATTTGCAATATATCAAATGCAAAGTAGATTTTTCTGGGGGGGATTATTACAGGCTAGCATGTGTCAATGATTAGCAACAACAGTTTTTTGTAAGGGTCCCGCCTCCACCAATCACATGCGGCTCCTTTTGTGTGTGTGTGTGAGAGCAAGAGAGAGAGAGAGAGAGAGAGAGATAGTTCTCCAACTTGTGTGATCCAACTCCTGGTTGTTCCCCACCTAGGTTATCTAACTATTGCGCTGCTGCAACTAGATACACTGTCCTGGCCTGCTTCTAAATTCAGTGGCCTGACTGCACAAATTCTTTTATTTTTAATTTTTTTTATCATCTGGCGACCCCCCCCCCCCCCCCCCCCCTTTGGGAACCCCTGGACTAGACAAATATCAAGATGTATCCATCAGTGGACCAATTGCATGCTTTTGCAGAGGACAAGAAGTCTTCCGTGCCTTGACTCCTTCAGACATTAACACTTTCCGTGCCACGGGTCCTGTGCCCCGGAACCCCGTTGCGTGCAAACCACCCACTTCAATGATAGAGCTCTCATATTTGCGAACGCATAAACTATATCTTAAATTATGGCTATGTGTATAATAGGGCTGACCCCTATTAATCGATTAGTCGACTAATCGGTCAAAAGGAGCCGTAGTCGACTAACCAACCTCTTAGTCGAATAGTACAAAAATAAATAAAAATAAAATATTATAATATATATATATATTTTTTTATCATTCTTTCCAAAAGAAAATAGGCCTAGAAGCGTGGCTAACGCTAATGGTATGCATACCAGAGGCTAACTGCCTACGAAAACAGGCACAGAGGCACTGAAAGAGGATTTCACCCATCTAATAAACACACTAAACTAGACAAATATCAAGATGTATCCATCAGTGGACCAATTGCATGCTTTTGCAGAGGACAAGAAGCCTTCAGTCGACTCCTTCAGACATTAAGCACCCCCAGAGCCCAAATGGAATGATAAAAAAAAATTATTAAAATTTTATTTTTTTAATATTATACTTTTTATTTAAATTTTTTTAAGTCGACCAATAGTCAACTAACGGGAAATTTTGGCCAATCATAGTCGACCATCCAAATCCTTAGTCGGGGACAGCCCTAGTGTATAATATGGCCGTCGCTTATCAATGACTTGTTTGCAGTTTTATGAAAGTTCCAGAAAATTTCAGAAGATTCTGTGATAATCGCCCTTTACTGGAATATACTGGAATACACAAAAAACGTTGTAATTTTTCGGCCTATTTATGAATTGTTTTCAAATAAACGCTAGATTATCTATAGTATTATGTGTACTTATGCACGCTATAGAAGCGGGCTGAAAAATCGATTATCCATTTCCTGATCAGCACAGACACACATAGGGCCCACGTTGATATATAGGTGAAAAAAGCTCTGATTATCCCAAGACTGGTAAAATAGATTCCTTACCTCAGATCACATGCTCTCCAAAAAGATTATTCCAATTCCTGATCGCCATTCCAAATATTGACCTAATTTTTTTTTTTTTATATATTTTTATTTCATTTTTTGGAAGAAAAGGCATGATATATAATGCACATACAATGCACATATAATGCACATAAAAACATAAATTTAAATTATTTGCCAATTACATGCATTGGCTTGCCCCTTGCCTCATTTAAAATAAATAACTCCTACCCCCTAACCCCTGCACCAACCACCGTTGACAAAAAAATAAATAAAATAATAATAATAATAATAATAATAATAATAATAATAATAATAATAATAATAATAATAATAATAATAATAATAATAATAATAATAATAATAATAATAATAGTAACCCCCCCCCCAACCCACCCCGTCATAGGCCTGAGAAGAAAATTAATTGAACAAAAATTTCAACAAAGACCAAGAAAATAAAAAAAACTAAAAGGAATTATACAGATATAATTAGTTATGTCCTGCTAGCTATATATTGAAGGTCCTAACTTGATAGAGAATATGGTTCCAGCTATCTATTGTTTGATATCTTGCCCCATTTAATCTAGCTGTAGAAAGCTCCATTGTTACAACATCAGCTAATAACTGTTTCCAGTGATTAAAGGGCAGAGAGTGTGGAGCTTGCCATCACAGCGCCAACATTTTTTTTGCAGCAGTACTTCCTGCCAGCCAAAATCGTCTCTGAACAATACTTAAAGCTAAAGAATCATCATCATTAAGGAGAAGTAATTTGGGACAACAGGGAATATGTTTTTGTAATACTTTAGATAGATAATTAGTTATCTGTTCCCAGAAACTTTTAACTGTGGGGCATTCCCACATCATATGTGTAAAAGTACCAGTAGTATTTAGAGAACAAAGTGTACAGTTTGGTGACATAGCACGTCTCATTCTATAAGCTTTCTGAGGGGTTAAATATGTTTTATGGACAAAATTGAAATGAATCTGCTGATGATTTGGGTTTCGTGATGCCATAGTAACATTTCCCCAAACTCTGGTCCAATTGATAGAGTGATGGTGTTCTAATCCCAATTCTGTGCTCCACGATTGGATAACAGGTATTAACGAAGTACATCTTTGTGATAGATCTTTATAAATTATAGAGACTTGTCCTTTGGAGAGACCTGCAGTTTTTTTAGAGAAAGTAATTAACGGGTGAGTAGTTGGTTTGGTCCATGGAACTCCATAGGCTTGCATAGCCGAGCGGAGCTGTAAATATAAAAAAAGGAGGTGCCAGGTAAGTTATATGACTCTTTCAGATCTGAGAATGTTCTTAGACCATTGTCCTCCATAACATCGCCAAGTACATGAATGCCACAGTTGGACCATGATTGAGCTACAAAACTGCGGCCTCCGCTAAGCAAAAACGGGTTATGAAATAAGGGAGTCTGTTCATGCCACTTAGTATCCCAATTAAGTAACTTTTCATATTTGCGCCATAAAGATATGGCATGCGCTATTATCGGACCATAACGTAATCTACATTGCTTTAGTGAAATATCTGTAAAGACAATGTCTTGTAAACGAATCGGCGCCACAATATGTTTTTCAATATTAAGCCAGGGGGCCTCAGAATTTAAATTAAACCAACTCAACAGAGGACGAAATGATAACGCTTGAAAATATAACTTAAAATTTGGCACAGTTAAACCACCAGATTGCCGCTCATTTTGTAAGGTAGTAAGTTTAACCCGAGCTCGCTTGCCTCGCCATATAAATTTTGAGACTGCTCTATGTAAATTTTCCCAATGAGCAACAGGTGGGGCAATAGGAATCATGGAACTACAGAAGTTTACTCGAGGTAATATGTTCATTTTGATAATAGAGACTCTTCCGGAAAGGGAGACAGGTATATTACACCATCGATTGAGATCATTTATGATTGACCTAATGGTTCTATTGTAGTTTACGGAAACAAAAATTTCAATTGAAGGAAATATATCAATACCAAGATATTTAAATTGTGTTACAACCGGGATCTCATGGTCAAGCACAGAGTTAGGAGTGGTTCTTAGGTACATTAGTGCTGATTTGGTCCAGTTTATTTTATAACTTGAAATTGAACTGAATTTTTCAAAGATTTTCAGGAGGCTTGAGAGAGACTGAGATACATTCTCCATATATAACAAGATGTCATCCGCATAAAGCGAAATATGATGATCAGTAGAATTTACAGAGATTGGCTTAATGTTTTCTGATTGCCGTATAGGTTGGGCTAAAGGTTCAAGGGATAAAATAAACAAGCTTGCAGAGATCGGATCCCCTTGCCTACTTCCACGAGTGATTTTGAAAGGAGGAGAACTAATATCTCCGGTTATGACACTGGCTGATGGATTAGAAAATATTATTTTTACCATATTTATAAAATGTTGACCTATGTTTCAGTACAGCCCAAAGATAGGTCCACTCCAGACGGTCAAAGGCCTTCTCTGCGTCAACAGAGAGAACAGCTGACGACACTTTAGCCTGAGAGGCGGAGTTGACAATGTGAAGGAGACGTCGCAAATTATCAGACGAAAGCCTTTTTTTAACAAAACCACTTTGATCTGGGTGAATCAGTTTAGGTAAAAACTTTTCAAGACGGCAAGATAATACTTTAGAAAATAGTTTGGCATCTGTATTAATTAAAGAAATAGGGCGCCAATTAGAACACTGGTTTGGATCTTTACCTTTTTTTAATAAAAGAGAGATTGATCGCGTTTATTGATCCAACGCTGGGTACTGTAAACACACATTCTCCGCTGTTCTGCGGCTCGGCAATGACTTCGATCGTCTCAGGTTACTTGTCTGACAAGTAAAATGTGGAAGCAGGATTTTTTTTTCTCCATGCTTTTCATTCAATCCAATTCAAAGGGGTGCAGTACCATCCGGAGAGACGATAGGGGGCGGTATTTTCCCAATGGAGCTCAGACAGAGTCCCAGTGGTAACGTGAGGCTAGATTGATGAAATATGAATGGAAATCGCTAATAAATTTAATTGTTGAATGCTAGGTCGATAGCCAACAAGACGTTCATTATAAACGGCTTCTTCACCTCCCGTGGCCTGGATTTCATGTTCATTACCGAGACGTGGCTCCAAGTTGGCGAGCTACTGCCGCTCTCCGAACTTCTCCCACCCGACTGCACTTTTTTCAACACCCCTCGCTCCTCGGGCAGAGGGGGTGGAATAGCCTCGGTGTTCAAATCCACTCTCCCCTGCCGCCTCTCACAGCCGGCAGCGAAATACGCTAGTTTCGAAGTTCAATCTTTTGAACTAAGCTTGTCATCCGTCGTGTTCTGCGCCGTCATATACCTTTCTGCCTGTATTATATTATGGCGATGTGATCTATATGCATGCTCCTTCCTCCCTGCTTAAAAAGCTGGATTCTGCGTACCATACTGCCATACGTTTTGTAACGGGTGCAGGCTCTCGCACCCACCACTGCACTTTGTATCAGTCCTTAGGATGGTCCTCTCTGTACCAAAGAAGACAATCACACATGTTGATTTTTATCCTTAAGTCATTGCTAGGTAAGCTGCCCTTATATATCTCCAGACTTCTGTCCTTTTATACTTGCTTTTTTAATACAAGACGAGCAGCAAATGGGATGCTTTTAAATGTTCCTTTGATGCAGTCAGAGCTTGGTAAAGCTGCATTATCCCACTATGCTCTCTTTTTATGGAATACGCTGCAAGTAAAACTTTGTCTAGAGGCACTTCCTACTGTGAATGCTTTTAAAGGTATGCTACGATTAGCCCTTTATGAAACATGTAACTGTTTTACCTGATGCTATTGCTGATCTGATTATGCTCCTTGCCACTGCACAAATGGCCTTCTGTATTTATATTTGAATTGTATGTTTTTTGTTTAATGCCCTGTTTTATGTTGAAACTTGTTGTGTGCCGTGTTGGTCAGGACTCCCTGGAAGAAGAGATCTTGTATCTCAATGGGACATTCCTGGATAAATAAAGGATAAATAAAATAAAAAAATACCGCCCGCCTAAATACAATAAGGACTTTTTAAATAACTTCATGGACTTCCTCTCCGGACTGATGGTTAGATACGATCACATTCTCCTATGCGGCGATTTTAATATCCATGTGTGTTGCGAATCTCATCCCCTGTCGCGAGATTTCCTAAATCTCATTGACTCTTTCAACCTCACCCAATCTGTCACAGCACCAACGCATGAAAAAGGACACACACTTGATCTCGTCCTGTCATTTGGACTATCTGTCAATATAATTGATATATGTGCTGCTGCTTTTTCTGATCACTCACCTATTGTTTTCTCCACTAAAATCCCTTGCTCTGCTATTTCCCCTCATGTACCTACAAAAAAATCCTGCACGTTTACCTCTGACACTGCTGCCCACTTTTCTGATGCCTTCTCCAGCTCCCCAATATGTGTCTTAAATGCAAACAGTGTCCCAAATATCGATGACTATCTCTCCATGTTCAACGAGTCATGCACCAATATTTTAAATACTGTAGCACCTTTTAAAACCAAACGCATAAAACCCCTCCCCACACCCTGGCTAAATGAATCCATGCGTACTCTTAGATGTGCATGTAGACGTGCCGAGAGGAAGTGGAGGAAAGACAGGTTGCATGTCTCCCTCCAAATCCTACACAACGCTCTGTCCATCTACCAAACGGCTGTCAAAATTGCAAAAACAACTTACATTTCTAACCTAGTCACAACAAATTAAAATAAACCCCAGGCCTTGTTCAAAGTCCTAAACTCCCTCATCAACCCCTGTGCCACTCCCTCTGTTGTACCTTCATTAGCTCTATGTGAAGGCTTCCAACACTTCTCCATCAGCAAAGTCTCTGCCCTTAGATCATCCATACTACTACTCCTTGACCTCACAGCCGCCTTTGATACGGTAGATCACCACATCCTTAGCTCGCCTTGAGCATTACGTAGGCTTTAGGGGCCCCGTCTTAGACTGGTTCCGGTCCTACTTAAGTAATAGGACCTTCTCTGTCCAACTTGGTGACTTCACTTCCTCTGTGGCCCCCCTCACCTGCGGGGTGCCCCAAGGCTCGATATTGGGTCCCACTCTCTTCCTCCTATATATACTCCCCCTAGGCCAGATCTTGGCAAAACATAACATCTTATTCCATTGCTTTGCCGATGACGTGCAGGTCTACCTCCCCTTAAAACCCACCCAAGGGAAAACATCAATAACACCACTACTTGACTGCCTGGCAGAAATCAAGTGCTGGATGTCTGAAAACTCCCTGACATTAAACGAAGGGAAAACTGAGGTCATTGTTTTGAATAGTGCCCCCCCGACCCCCCTCATTGACGCACTTGGTCCCCTGGGTCCAAACCTCTCCACCTCTGTCAGGAACCTCGGGGTCATCTTCGACATCCCTGCTTCGCCGCCTACAACTGGTGCAGAACACACCTCCTCACCAAAACAAAAAAACATGAACACATCAGCCCAGTTTTGGCCTCGCCCCACTGGCTACCTGTCCGCTTTAGGATCGATTTTAAATTAGCCTTAAATGTTTTTAAATCACTAAATGGCACGGCTCCTCCCTATCTGTCCGAACTCTTGCACCGCCACACCCCCCACCAATCCCTTAGATCAGCTGACCAGCTGCTAATGGTGGTGCCTAGAACTAGGCTCAAGACTAGGGGAGACAGAGCTTTCTCCACCGCAGCGCCTAGATGTGGAACAGCCTCCCCCTCAGCGTACGGAGCGCCCAGACCATGCAGGCTTTTAAATCACTTTTAAAAACCTAACTGTTCTCCTTGGCCTTCCCCCCCACTTAATCACCACTAGACCCCTGGCCCTTCTATCGTCTTTGTTTTACTGTGTCCTACCTGTTTTTATTACTTTCATTGCTTTACTATGTTTTTAATCTTATATCTTGCATCATATTATTTAGTTTTTATTACTTTCATTGCTTTATTATGTTTTTAATCTTATATCTTGCATCACATTATTTTGTTTTGATCAACCTGCCTGTGAAGCACTTTGGTGCCAGCTGCCGCTGCCTGGAAATGTGCTATATAAATAAAATTGACTTGACTTGACTTGACTTGACTTGACTACAACCCACTTATATCACATTCTAATGTGATTGCTCCACCTGCCGGCCAAATTCTTCCCCCTGACCGACCTTTCCATCACAGTCGAGAATGCAGCTGTGACCGCGTCCCCGACCGCCAAGAACCTTGGTGTTGTCCTCGACGACCAGTTGAACTTCTCTGCTCACATCGCAGCGACAACCTTCCTGACAAAAGAAGCCACCCAACTCCTCATCCAATCAACAGTCATCTCCCGCCTCGACTACTGCAACGCACTGCTCGCTGGCCTCCCGGCCACTGTCACCAAGCCTCTTCAACTCATTCAGAACGCAGTAGCCCGCCTGATCTCAAACCTACCGAAGTCGGCCCATGTCACCCCACTTCTTAGGGACCTGCACTGGCTCCCCATTGCTGCACGGATCCGCTTCAAGGCCCTCGACCTAGCATAGCGTGCGGCAAAGGGAACCGTTCCCGCCTACCTCTGGTCAATGGTCTCTAACTACACACCCTCAAGACCCCTACGCTCTGCATCTTCTGGACGTCTCAGACCTACTCCTATCCAAGCTCCGGGAGGGTCATCAAAGAGAAGTCGCCTATTCTCAGTCCTTGCCCCACAATGGTGGAATGAACTACCCACCCCAGTTAGGACAGCCAAAACCCGTCCAATCTTTCGCCGTCGACTAAAGACGCACTTCTTCAACCATTATCTGAAATAATGACAAAATAAATAAAGAAGATCTAACCCTGACTAACCTTACTGTCATGCACTTGTCCTAATAAACTAACCTACACTCACTGTAACACGCAACACTTTGATGAACATTGTTACTCAGCTGATAGAGTTGTACCCTTCCTGATGACTTGTCGTACAGAACTTGTAAGTCACTTTGGATAAAAGCGTCAGCTAAATGACTACATGTAAACGTAAAGGTAATGTCAAATAATGTTTATAAAGCTTATTAAACGTAAATATTGCACATATTAAAATGCCATATAAAATGTAATACACAATACTTCCTACTGAATGGGTATTTACATTGCAAAGATGGTTTCTCAACTTTCGTCAAGGTCAAATGGGCAATGGTGAGTCTCATTTGTTCATAAATGACTAAGATATTTCCCTCCCTAGAAACGAGGACTATGAGTAGGATCTGTTCAGGTCCCTCTCTCTCCACAGCAGCTGTTCTCTTCACCGAAGCCCAAAATGAACCAGCAGAATTATCTACAAATTGAGTGCACAGCTAGTCTCCCATTGCCAAACCTATCTTCACACTGTTTTAGCACTGTGCCAGCACAGCATTTGCCTTCTGGAGATGAATGTACTTCTCCCTCCCTCACTGCCAACGTGTCTATGTCCCAGGCGGTAGCCTGGGAGGAGATTATGCATTTGGTTGCATGTGTATGTGTATGTGTATGTGTGTGCGCTTGTCTGTCTGTCTGTCTGTCTGTCTGTCTGTCTGTCTGTCTGTCTCGCCAACTACAAATGGTAAATGGCTGCATTTATATAGCAGTTTTTACTCAAAGTGCTTTACATTTTGTTCCTCACATTTGACCCATTCACTCATACATTCACTCATGGCGGAGCCAACCATGCAAGGTGCCAACCTGCTCATCGGGAGCTATTAGGGGTTAAGTGTCTTGCTCAAGGACACTTCGACATGCAGCCCGGGGGGAGTGGGAATCGAACCGGGAACCTCTGGATTACCAGACGACTGCTCTACCTCCCAAGCCACTGTCGCCCCCCTACACTACAAGGTGGATGAGGCTGGCCACATAAACTGACAGAAGGCCAGGGAAGTGAATGCTGGAATATTTTCACATCACACAATAACAAAGTATTAAATTTTTTATTAATTTCCATCATTGTCCATTGAAACCAAATTCAGGAAAAGTTACACCTTTTGACCACAAGAGGGCGATACTACACAGGTTCGCTGCTCAGAGCCTCAGGGAATGAGCCCTCTTCTCTTCCTGTTTACAGCATGTGTACATGCCATAGTGAACCTCTTGTTATTGCTATACCTATGCATTACAAGTTATTGATATATTTCCATCATTGGCCATTGAAATAAGCCCCACTTCTTCTCATGGATCGTTTGTCGTAGACTTACTGTATGGGAGGTGTCAATGAACTTCACGCTTTAAAGGGTTATTCCACCCAACAACTGTCCCTCAACCAACTACTATAGATGTTTAACACTTTGGATGCCAGCCACGACAGTACACGTGTTAGCAGGCCGCCCCCTGAATGGCCAGCACGACAATTAGCGTGATTTCTTTTTTTATTAGCGATCTGAATTCATATTTCATCAACCGAGTCTACCGTTGGGAAACCAGCCTCATCAGGAGCTCAGATGTGAAAAAAGCGCCCCCTATCGTCTCCCAGATGGTAATGCACCCTTTTGGAATGGACTCAATGAAAATGGATGAGAAAAAAAAACTCCGGAATCCACATTTTACTTCTCACGCATGTAACGGGAGATGATCCCAGTCATTGTGGACCATCAGAACAGCGTGTATGTCTTTACAGTATGTAGCGCTGGATCAATAAAAGGATAGATTTTTGGAATGGCGATCAGGAATTGGAATAATCTTTTTGGATACCATCTGATCTCAGGTAAGGAATCTATTTTACCTATGTTTTCACGGAGATATAAGCTTTTCTGCTATGTTTGATATGGCTGTTTGGCTGTCGAGCGATCAGGAAATATATCAGAGCAGATATCAGATTGCCTATATAGCGTGCATACGTACACATATACTATCGATAATCTAGCGTTTATTTGAAAACGATTCATAAATAGGCCGAAAAAATTAGAACGTTTTTTGTGTATTCTAGAATATTCCGTTTATTATGGAATATTTGTATTTCCCTTGAAAACGAGGGCTTTTCAAGATGCTATAAAACGGAAATGAACCGATAAAAAAACAATCCGCTTCGACAATGTTGACTGGAAAATGAGTCATTGATAAGCGACGGGCAGATTAGACACATAGCCATAATTTAAAACATAGATTAGGCGATATTAACGCTAACATTGAAGTGGATGCTGGGCATTCAAGCACTAAATCGTGCGCCCCCTGCTGGGCACTGAAAGTGTTAATAAGATGTTTAACCACCAAAAATGGGTCTTCTTTTTTTGGGGGGGGGGGGGGCAATTGCATACCCAAAGTAATTTGCAATTTATTATACTTTATACATATAGCACATGCATGAGTTTTTGATAGGTAATATTCTGAAGTTTCTTACACAAAGAAAAATCCCTTTGAGTGTTAATCCATTCCGTGCCAATCACGATGATAGTCGGGTTAACTCGCCATCGCTTGCGTGCAGTGGTGCAGTCGTAATATGGGAACTGGTTACACGCCACGTGCATGCGCGCTCCTGCTCCCGCGCACGCGCATACATGTTCCCTCAGTTGCGCACAGAAGTTGAACAGATGATTATTATGCATAACAATGGAGATCAAGCAGCCCCCCACCTTCTCGTAGGTTCCTATTATTATGCAAAGTCTAGGTGAGAAGTGCCGGCCGCCGGCCGGGTAGCTTTCTACAACGGCCGGGTACTTATCATTGCGCGCACTTCTGCCCTGAGTGACCTACTAATAACACGCCGTGTAACCGCGTGTGTGCACGACTGCACCCCTGCTTGTGTGCCAATCATGAGTAGTCGGGTTTTAATCGTTATTTCTTTTATTAGCGATATCCATTCATTTTCATCCATCCAACCTGATGTTATCGTTGGGAATGGGTCTGAGCTCGCAAAAGGGCAAATACCGCCGCCTATTGTCTCCCAGGTGGTATTGCACATCATTGGATTGGATTGGCTGGGGATGTTCATCAGAAAAAAAACTCCGGTCCCTTCTTCTCGGGCAAGCAGTATCGTCTTACCACAATGACTTGGGAGGCTGGGAGCAGCTTGGATTATGTGTTTTGGACTATAACGTTGGATCAATAAAAGCGATCAATATTTGGAATGGCGATCAGGAATTGGATTAATCTTTTTGCAGAACATCAGATGTGAGGTAAGGAATATATGTTACCAGTAATGGGTTAATCAAATGTTTTTTTCACAGCGGTCACAACTTGTGTGTGTGTGTGTGCGTGCAGTTGGCGCGCAGCAAGGCACGGATAAACGATTTTTCAGCCCGCTTCTCTAGCGTGCATAAGGACACATACTATCGATAATCTAGCGTTTATTTGAAAACGATTCATAAATCAGCCGAAAAATTTCAACGTGTTTTGTGTATTCCACTAAAGGGCTATTAAAGGGCACTAAAGGGCTATTAGTCTTTCTCTGGAATGACTAGAAATCTCCAAAACTATACTCGTATTCAAAACGGTATAAAACGGATATGTATTGATGAAAAAAGAATCCGTTTCGTACATGTTGACTGCAAGTCATTGATAAGCCACGGGTGTATTAGACCCATAGCCTTAATTTAAGATATTGTTTAAGCATTCGCAAATATCCCTGTCCTCCCATTGATTAAAGCGCTGGCCTACAAGCCCTAATTTGATCATATCCCCCGGCTCTGAATGTGTTAATGAAATTGTTAGAGGTTTGAAGACACACAAGTAAACGTTTGGTGTACTCACATTTCTGTTTACTTGTTGCCAGATGCCTGTTTTTGGGTTCCAGCTGAGAGATCGGAGCTGGAAAACATAACTGTTCCATAGCCTGAGAAGTCTTATAGTCATACAGGTCCAAAGTTTATAAAAAGCACACGGAAAATGAGTTTAATTCATTTTCCATGGGATTTTTATAAACTTTGGACCTGTACTGCATAAGACTATGGAACCGTTATGTTTTTAAATTTTTTTATATTTGTGCCCGATGCATAAGTAATTAAACGTTTATTGACTGTCACCGACTCTTGAGCGATCAGGATTCACAGAAGCAGTTTTATTCTCGCAGATCTTTATAGTTCAGATAATGTAGCAGAGTGCAGGAGGCTACCATGTTTCAAAATTGGTCATTATACTTCCTTTAGTTTGATGGGATCAGTCCAGCTCATTACAAGAGCAGTAAACATCATTAGCAAAAGTCATTATTGGTCCAAGTAGAACTAGCAATGTCCTGACCTCCATCTGCTCCTCTCCAGTTCATTAGACTCAGCCTCCGGTTCTTCACTTCTTCCCACCGTCACTCACTCCTTACTTCCTTTTCTCCTTCATCCGCATCCTTCACTTACTCCCTCCCTCTCTCTCCTGGATACGTCTATGCTTTTACCAACGCGTTCGTGTTTCCGGGTTCCCGTTTTGCGCTCTGATTGGCCACTGACCTACGCTAGTACGCCCCCATCGCTATGAGCGTAGAGAGAGAAATAATGCGTGGACACTTTGAAATGGGTACGCCCTACTGCCTCCAGGAACAGCTGTTTCCGCGTGACTTTATGTGCGCTAAAGTTCAAGTTTAAAGTGCTTAGAAATGCCGGTTTGAACACTAGTGGGGCAAAAAAACATTGAAGCTCATAGTGTAACGGTCTGTATCAGTCTGCCACCGCCCTCTACAACAAACAGCCATCAGTCGTTAATTGACTTTTACATTTTTAGACAGTAGAGGTTGAGTACTTTAATATCTAAAGATGGTAAGTTAGTGTTGTGTTCATTCATAGTTAGACATTAGAGGTTGAGTAAATATCTAAAGAGAAGTTAGATGTCAATGTTTTGGTTTGTTAAATGATAAATGTTAAATGATTAAATGATACACACTGAAATCTACGCTCTCTCATCCTGCTTTCCGCAACTCCTATACTTCCTGAGTAACTTGCCCAACACTGCTTAATGGAAGACAATGACGGGGGCCACCAGCGGCCCCCTCTGTTTACTGAGTCAAGACCCACACAGGAGATCGAGGAGGTGGGGGCAACCAGCCCCCCCAGAGGAAACCAGGGGGAAGGGCGGACCGCCCTTCCAGAAGAACGAATCGGATTGGACCAAATGTATTAGTAACATGTGCTATTATTGGTGGGAAATAATAGTACTTAAGAGCAAAACATAGTGTTATTCAGGAGCCCAGACCCCTCCCCAGGTCTGCGGCTCCACCGCTCCCATCCAGACTGCTGATTATACGTGAGTAAATCATGGGAAACACCAATTGTTGTTTAGATTAGAGTAATGTACAGATCCCTGATCTGTAAACCAGACTTACTCATGTGTAATGCTTACAGTATTTTCTCTAATTACATTTATGTTAACAATGACTGTTGTATGTACCTACATGTTGGGGTTTTGAGATGCAAACCTTGTTGATCCTGTGTACAAAACAGACATGATTAATGTATTCTGATAATCCTTGTATGTGAAAAGCAACCTTTTTATTCACTCCTGGCCGCCGAGACAAATAAATCCATGAGTTGAATTCGAACTCTGTTGTCTGGACTGCACATTTATTCCTTGCTGGCTATATTGGGAGTCAGATGAGGAGACCAAATTCTATCACTTATGATCCTTTCCCCTCCTTCCAGTTAGCGACCTCCTTGTACTGTACAATAACCTTAGATTCTACTACACATCGTTTCTTGACTCTCAGCTGAGAGCGTAGTGACTGCTGAGAGCGTCGTTTCTTGACTCTCAGCTGAGAGCTGCTAATTGTAAATATGTTTAAGTCCACTCCACATTACAGTTCTACTTTTGTTTTGATGTGAAAAGTGATGCTGCATAAGATGACTGCTGAGAGCGTCGTTTCTTGACTCTCAGCTGAGAGCGTAGTGACTGCTGAGAGGGTAGTTTCTTAAAATTGTCAAGCTACAATATTATAAAATACAATATTATAAAATCCTGTCAGGAAGCGTGCCTCAAAGCATGAATGAACCGGCATTTACCGGCATTTCTAAGCACTTTAAACTTGAACTTTAGCTCACATAAAGTCACGCGGAAACAGCTGTTCCTGGAGGCAGTAGGGCGTACCCATTTCAAAGTGTCCACGCATTATTTCTCTATCTATGCTCATAGCAAGGGGGGCGTACTAGCGTAGGTCAGTGGCCAATCAGAGCGCAAAACGGGAACCCGGAAACACAAACGTGTTGGTAATAGCATAGACGCCTCCTGGACACTGGTGCCTAGTAGCAGTGGTGGAAGAAGTACACAGTTCCTTTACTTAAGTAAAAGTAGAAATACTCAGATAAATGAGTACTCTGGTAAAAGTAAAAGTCATTCAAATAAGTCCATTAAAATTCTACTTAAGTAAAAGTAGAGAAGTATTTGCTATTTAATTTAACTATCTAAAGTAAAAGTATGCATTCTACATGACGTTTGTATATGCATTTACCTCTAAATGTTACATTAAAGTGGTATGTGGTCCAGTTATGCTGCTCTGATTAACACATTCATTGCCAATCATGAGTTTACTCGTTATTGGCTGCCATGCGTTGAGTGCCAACAACGAGTAAACTCGTTTTTATGATCGTTATTTCTTTTATTCGCTATTGGCATTCATAATTCATCCATGAAGCCTCCGGGAGCCAGCTGGACCCTGTCTGATATTGCAACGCCTCAATACCGCCGCCTGGTGGATTTCGGGCGAGTTACACTCCACTCTAAACAGGAAGTGGCGCTCTGTGCATCAGGGAAAAAGCTCCGCCAGAGATATCTTGTAACGTGGATCAATATACACACCTCGAGTGCATGGGATCGCTTTCGAGAATCAATATGCTTTCGGCGTTTATTGCGTCATACAAAATGGATGTAGCAGATCAACATCAAATAATTGGAAAAAGAATTCTCCAGACACATCGGCCAGAGGTAAGAGGAATCTAACGTTATTTCCAGCTCGATTGTCCATTTATTTCATTGCAATCCATCTGATATACGTATGGTGTCGTACTAAAGAAAGCCGTTATTGACAATCAAGGAATCATAAACAACCCCCCCCTTTCCTTCACGCATGATGGAGCATAATGTATAGCGATCATATGCATTTAACATTTTTAATATAGTATGTATAGGGACGAAACGCCAATCGATAATGTATAATACGCGACACAGCCTATAACACGCGTTCTAGGAATTACTACTATACACTCTAAAACATACTTATATTCTCGACGGTACTAACACGACAATGTATGAATGGAAAAATATAATGTTCCCACATCCGGAACGATAGATACCCGATGTTGAATGGGCCATAGTAATGTCGATATAGCTATAATATTTAAAAAGTTATAGCCCTGCAAAGAAGGTGAGCCACTCCATAGGGTTACAGCACTGGCAGAGAGTGGTAAAGATGGGCATACTGCGTGGCACCCAATGTTTTAACACATTCAGCGCCGGGCCTATATGACCAAATTAGGGCTAGCACGCCAGCGATTTAACACTTTGAGTGCCAACGACGAGATTAGTCGCGCTAACTTGCCATGCATTGAGTGCCAATGATGAGTTCTCGTCTTTTAATCGTTATTTCTTTTATTAGCGATATCCATACATTTTTCATCCATCCAGCCTGACGTTATCATTGTGAATGGGTCTGAACTCGAAAAGGGCAAATACCGCCGCCTATCGTCTCCCGGATGGTAATGCACATCATTGGATTGGATTGGGTGGCCATGTGCATCAGAAAAAAAGTCCGGCCCGGGGTTTTCCCATCTCTGGCAAGCAGTATCGTGTTACCAGATTGACTGAGGACCCTCAGAGCAGCGTCGATTATGTGTTTCGGACTATAACGTTGGATCAATAAACGCGATCAATATTTGGAATGGCGATCAGGAATTGGATTAATCTTTTTGCAGAACATCTGATGTGAGGTAAAGACTCTATTTTACCAGTATTGGGTTAATCAGATGTTTTTTTCTCAGCCATCGCAGCGTGTCTGTGTGTGTGTGCGTGTATGACGTTAGCTATCGCGGAATTTCTCTGGATTTACTAGAACTCTCAAACTATACTCGTATTAAAAACGGTATAAAACGGAAATGTACCAATGAAAAAACAATCAGTTTCGTACATGTTGACTGCAAGCAAGTCATTGATAAGCGAGGGGTGTTTTAGACCCATAGCCATAATTTAAGATATAGTTTAAGCCTTCGCAAATTTCCCCGACCTCCCATTGACTTCAGCGCTGGCACGGAATGGCCATATTGTTAAAAGGGGCGTGGCACTCAATGTGTTAATCAATGGGAGGACGGGGAAATTTGCGAGTGCTTAAAATATATCTTAAATTATGGCTATGGGTCTAATACACCCGTCGCTTATCAATGACTTGCTTGCAGTCAACATGTATGAAACGGATTGTTTTTTCATCTGTACATTTCCGTTTTATACCGTTTTGAATACGAGTATAGTTTTGGAGATTTCTAGTAATTCCAGAGAAAGACGCGATAATAGCCCTTTAGTGGAATACACAAAACACGTTGTAATTTTTCGGCTGATTTATGAATAGTTTTCAAATAAACGCTAGATTATCGATAGTATATGTGTCCTTATGCACGATACAAAAGCGGGCTGAAAAAATACTTATCCGTGCCTTGCTCAGCGCCAACGGCACGCACACACACAGACACGTTGTGGTCACTATGAAAAAAACATCTGATTAACCCAAGACTGGAAACATAGAGTCCTTACCTCACATCAGATGTTCTGCAAAAAGATTAATAATCCACGCTGTTCCCAGTCCCCCCAGTCAACGTGGTACAATGACTTTTTTTTTATGCACATCCCCAGCCAATCCAATCCAATGATGTGCAATACCATCCGGGAGACGATAGGCGGCAATATTTGCCCTTTTGCGGACTCAAGACCCATTCCCAATGATAACATCAGGTTGTATGGATGAAAATGAATGGATATCGCTAATAAAATAAATAACAATTAAAACCCGACTATACTCGTGATTGGCGCGCAAGCGATGGCGAGTTAACCCGACTATCATCGTGACTGGCCTCCAATGAGTTAAAGGTTATGTTAAAGTAGTACATGGTCCAGTTATGCTGCTCTGATTAAAGGTTATGTTAAAGTGGGGTGCGGCTGAGTGGCGCAGTGGGCAAGGCGCTCGCCACTAACGCAGGATATGCTGGTATCGAGCCCAGCTCTCTGCATTGCTACCGGCTTGGCCGGTCGTCATACTAACACAATTGGCAGTGTTAGGGGTGGGAAAGCCGGTGGGTGGTGATTGGACGTTGTCGACAGCGACTCCTACAGATCTGAGAGATCGCGCTGCACTATGGCGAGGCCCTCGACCAGCGGCCATGTTTCCCCCGCCTGAGGTACCCTGGGCTCTACCTCAACAGGTGTCCACAAGGCCGACAGCCTTGGCGGCCGAGGGATCGGCTACATTGGATGACCACGCCCCCTAAAAAACCGTCGCCGTCCTGCTGTGTGCAGCCCACTCTCAGATCACTCCCTCCCCCAACACCAGCGGAATAGGGGCTCTGATTTGTTTCCTTTGGCTGCGGGCCGCGGGTCTTCAATGAAGCGCAAGCGGCCCCACGTTTCGCTTCTCATGGGGACAGGGGCGGACACCCAGTTGATGGCTGAGACTGGGTCTGTCCGTGAGAATGTTGTGCTGTCACGTGGCTCCCTCGTCACACGTTCTGCGTCTGCGATTGGTGAGCCTGGTGTTACGTCTGTCACCTTCAAAGGTTGTCAGCAGGGGGACTCGAGGCCTCTTCAGGTTCAGCGCGGGTTTCCCCGACCTCGCCTTCGCTAGGCCGGGTATCACGTTAGTGCCTCCCCACTCCGGAGAGCCCGGCAGTGGTCTGGCAGGCGCGCGTGATTTGGCTGGTAGTAATATCACTGCAGGGCTACGGTGTGTAGGAACCCATGGGGGCCTCACACCTTGCATGTCCAGCTGCAGAATAGCTCCTCAGCGGTCCATGCTGGAGGGGTGTTCAGTGGGGGAGCTCTTGTCACCTGGTATGATGTCAGCTTCTCCCGTATCAAACCGGCCCTTTCTGTCGGGGTCCCCCCTTGGGTGCGATTGCCTCGTGGGTTGTATCAGGGACCGATGTCCCGACTCCACGAAACGCCCTGCCCGCACGGTTAGCGGGTCCAGGGTTGGCTACGCACAGCGGGTGGGACCGGGCCGCCTATCTACAGTTCCTAGCGGGCCAGCGCCAAATGGCGGCAGGTGCGCTTTGGGAGTATCATCACATATGGCTACAGCAGTGCCATATGTTGAAGTGGATGGAGAGAACGTTGAGGCGGGGGCTTGTCTTGCAATTCGCACAACCCCACCCTCCGTTTTCAGGTTTGGTGCAGACCCTGTTGTCAGGGTCGGCAGCAGTGACAGCTCTGGTCGACGAGATCCAATCTCTGTTGGCGAAGCAAGCCGTAGTCGTGGTCCCACGGGAGGACGCGATGTGTGGCGTCTACTCCCGGTATTTTCTGGTGCCCAAAAAAACGGGAGGTGTCAGACCTATACTGGATCTGTCCGCGTTCAATCGTCTGATTGTGGCCGTTCGGCTACTCTCTGGCCCCCCACACATTCACCAAGTGCGTAGAGACCGCGCTGGAGCCTCTACATCGTAAGGGGATACGAATATTTTTCTATCTCGATGACATTCTGCTCCTCAGCCGGTCTCAGCCGGAGGTCGCCAGGTCTCATACCAGGCTGGTGGTGGAATTCCTCACCAAGCTGGGTTTTGCTGTGAACTGGAAGAAGAGTATGCCTCTTGCCAGTCAACAGGTGGAGTACTTGGGCTTGGTTCTAAGCTCAAGGCCCATGAGGGCAACCCTCTCGGAGCGGCAGCGAGTGACTATCCTCAACGCGCTCTGGGGTCTCCGTCGTGGCGGGACAGTTACGGCGCTGTATGTGATGCGCCTGCTCGGTATGATGGCATCTGCTCACTCGGTGGTCCCTCTTGGCCTCCTCTTCATGAGGAGGATACAGAGGTGGTTTTCCAGTCTGAAAATAGACCCGGTGAGAGGCAAGTGGAAACGTTTGAAGGTTCCCTTGTCGATACGGGGGGATCTCGCCTACTGGAGGAGGCCTGGTACCCTCCCAGGGGACGGCAGGCAGTCACATGTCACGGTCGTCACCGACGCCTCCCTCACAGGATGGGGGGGGACATGTCGGACCAACGCAGTGGGGGGCAGCTGGACGGTCCATGCTGCCCGGTTTGCTATGCACATCAATGTGTTGGAATTGAAGGCGGTCCTCCTGGTCCTCAAGCGGCTCGGCCACTTGGTGGTGGGCGAGCACGTGTTGGTCAGGACGGACCGCACGACGGCAGCGGCGTATATCAACAGACAGGGTGGAGTACGCTCCATCCATCTGCACCGGGCGGCGTTCGAGCTCTGGCTGTGGGCGTCTCGCAATCTGCGCAGCCTGAGGGCGCTCCATGTCCATGGCAGGGAGAATGTGGGCGCAGATGTGATGTCGCGGGGCGGTCTTCATCACGACGAGTGGGGACTACGTCCAGACATACTCAGGCAGGTCTGGGACCGCTTTGGGGAAGCCTCGTGGATCTGTTTGCGAGCAGACAGTCTCACCAGTGCCCCTTGTGGTTCTCGGTCAGTCGGGGGGACAATCCTCCTTTGGGGGTGGATGCCTTCTCGATGTATCCATGGCCGCCCGGGATTCTGTACGCTTTTCCCCCCATACATCTGATAGGTCAGTTGTTGGAGCGGGTATGTTGGGAGCGCAGGACCTTGATCCTTATCGCGCCGGACCGGTGCGCAGCTTTGTGGTTCCCGGTCCTGCTCCAGCTCTTGGTAGCCCCGCCGTGGCCTGTTCCTTGGTCATCGCGGGCCCTCTCTCAGGCGCACAGGTCTCTGTGGCAGTTCCCTGTGCTGGGCCAGCCGCTGATGGTTTGGCTGTTGAGAGGGTGAGTCTGGAGGGGATGGACCCTTCTGTGGTCGACACCATCCGGAACGTGCATGCTCCCTCCACTATCGCGGTCTACGCAGGTAGGTGGCGTATTTTCCAAGAGTGGTGTAGAGTGGGGGGCTTGGACCCTGTGTCCTGCCCCCTGGACGCTGTCCTTTCCTTCCTTCAGTCTATTTTGGATAAACTGTCGGCTTTGACGCTGAGGGTATATGCCGCGGCTATATCCTCTTGTCATGTGGGGTTTGAGGGCGTTACGTTGTTCAGCCACCCTATTGTGAAGCGTTTCCTGCTTGGCGCTCTGCGCCTTAAGCCGGTGAAACGTTCTCTGTCTCCGAGTTGGGACCTCCAACTGGTCCTCGGCCGGTTGTCTGAGGCCCCGTTTGAGCCTCTTGAGCAGGCGTCTTTGGAACAGCTGTCTTTCAAGACTGCATTCCTGCTGGCCATCACCTCCGCTAAGCGCGTGGGTGAGCTTTGTGATCTCTCGGTGCGGCCTGAGTGCTTGTCTATTCATGTCAATAGCGGTGTGACTCTGAGGCCTAATCCAGTCTTCGTGCCAAAGAATATCCGGAGCTCTTTTCGCTCCAGGGATATTGTGGTTCAGGCATTTCATCCGCCTCCTCACGCTGATGAGTTAGAGGCGAGCCTTCACCTGTCATGTCCGGTCCGGGCTTTGGGGGTTTACCTCAGCCGGACTCAGGACCTCAGGGCTACCGATCAGCTCTTTGTTTGTTACGGTGGCTCTCGCGCTGGTAAGGCACTGTCGAAACAGCGTCTGTCACATTGGTTGTGCGAGGGCATTGCCCTTTGCTACACGTTGGCTGGGCTGGGGTTCTGTCTCCCAGGCTGTTCTGGGGTCTGGGACCTCCCCTGCATCCCGCCCTTCGGTGGGTTAGCAGGGGTGTGTGGGTGTGTGCCACGAGGTGATGTGTCACACATGGTCCCGCCTGTGCTGTGCGTTTTGAGGGTCTCTAGTTCCCTCTTTTTCGCACTTGGGTGGAGTTGACTGCCGCCCCCTCTTCACTAGGAAGGGGGGGTGACGGGACTCCCCTCCCCCCTGGTGGTAGGGCTTGCGGGTCCTCAGGGGGTACATTTGTCGGGCCACGCGTCTGTTCTGTCCCATATCTCAATATGGCGAAAGAGCGAGACGCGATTCGCCAATACGAATATATAACGCTAGGTTATGTATATAACCTAGTTATATGAGTACTGGCTGAGCGTCTCGCTCTTAGCGCGCCCTGAGGTCCCTTGGTGGGGTTTTTCTTGATGGAAAACTTTTTTCCCGAGGAAGGGCGAGTGTGACCATGCCTGGTGTCTTATAGGAGGACACTGGGGCGGGGCCTGGTCAGGTGCATGGGTGCATTTGTTTCGTTAATGAAGTACAGTAGGTACGGGAGATGAGGTATATCTCAATATGGCGAAAGAGCGAGACACTCAGCCAGTACTCATATAACTAGGTTATATACATAACCTATCATTCCTACATGTTAAAAAACCTCTTCCACCCGTGGAATATTTTCAGAAAATCCGCCTAAAATATATACCTAGGTAAATGGAATATTGCTCCACTTCTACAAGGTCCATTTGCATATTCTTGGTATATAGGGACATCTACGGACCTCAGGGAATGTATTCACAGTCTCAGAAATATTGTGTCTATTACTAGGCTTGCTTAAATTGTGATGAAACAAATATTAATATGAATTATGATTTTTCTTTGCATCTTTGACAGTGAATAACACCATGCTAATAATGACCAAACATTAAAAACTGCCACTGATCTCGTTCAGTACCTTCTTGAGATCATGTGTACAAAAGATCTAAGGAAATTAATAAAGGGAAGATGATTAAACAGAAGGTTCTGTAGATACAGTACTGAATTCTCCCATCCGGACCAATGCTATTTGAAATATTATTATAGAATATAGAATAGGAGGCTTATAAATTACCTTATTATAGCCAATTTGCACATTTATATAATATACATATATTATCTTTCAAATGCCCAAGTTCAATTTGGATTTAGTATCACCAGGCGTGCATAAGAACAGATAATGAAATCTACTGTCATCTACTGTACTTTAAAATGTTCCCCACAGTGCAACCGTTTTGAAACAAATTTCAAAAAGACTACAATTCCCATGGTTCAAAATATCCAAAATAGAATTGACCAAATCGAAAAGTTAAATCTATCTAATGACACTTTTAACCTATTGCTAAACTAACGTATTGATGATAATATACATTCTACATGCTGTTGTGACATGTTTATGATGTTAATACTTGAATACGTTTGAAATTTAAATCGCTACTTTTATAAAACAGTCATAAAAATATTGATTTATGACCAGATGTCATTTCGGGACCAGTACCGGTCCCGTCGGGTGGAAGAGGTTAAAGGTTGTGTTAAAGTGGCATGTGGTCCAGTTATGCTGCTCTGATTACGTCCTTGAAGTTGACAGGCTTCAAATGTGAAAGTATATAATCTTCACACACTTTTTTATTTTGTATACCGTATATTATGTTTTCTATGCAAAATACTTTTCTTTATCTGGGTTCAGATAAATTTAGTGGAGTAAAAAGTACAATATTTCCCCTGACATGTAGTGGAGTAAAAGTATAAAGTTCCCTCAAATGGAAATACTCACATGAACAAGTACCTCGAAATTGTACTTAATTAAAAAAAAAAAATTATCCACTTTTTCTCCCATTTTCTATTTTTCTCCCATCCCAATTTCGTATCGTCCAATTCAACCCTCCCCTATCTCGAACGCTGTTTCATGCCTCCCACAAGCCGGCTGTAATGTGGACGTTTAAGCCATACATTGCACGAGTCCCCTCCGGTACTCGAGGTAGCAGCCGTCGCATCTTTTAACCTGCACAGCACGATCTTTCAGCGTCAGGGGTCTGCGCTTTGGAGGGACGCCACCCCCGTCGCTTCCTGATTCTACTGCGCAGGCGCACCAACCGACCTGTAGGAGTCGCTGTCCACAAGTCCGATCCCCACCCATCAGTTTCCCACCCCCTAATACTGCCAAATGTATTAGTACGAACGACCAGCCAAACTGAAAGCAATGTGGAGAGCTGGGCTCGCCTCGAACCCAGCGTCTCCAACATTGGAGGTGAGCACCTTGCCCACTGCACCACCTAGCCGCCTACTTAATTTTAACTTGAGTAAAAATACTTTCCACCACTGCCTAGTAGGCGATGCTCTGCAGCGGAATAATGAGAAGTCAGCACAGTGTCTCATTTCCTGTGTCCCTGAAGTCGATACAGGGAAGTAGTTGGCTTCTTATTAGGGATGCTCGATATTGGCTTTTTTACCGATACCGATATTCCGATATTGTCCAACTCTTAATTTCGATACCGATACCGATATCAACCGATACCGATATATGCAGGGTTTCCCCCCAAAAAAACTGAATAATTTCAGGTAATTAATAATTTCACTGGATGCATTCAAAAGGCTTTCTAAATGTAAGCATTATCTGTGCAAAATATGATAATTAAAAAAGTAAAAATTAACATTACATATCTCTTGTTGTTGAATTAAACCAACATGCATACTTTTGACAATAAATAAAATAAGAATTGGTTCTTACTTGCTTGCCTGGGTAAATAAAGGTTAAATAAATGTAAAAAAAAAAAAAAATTTTTTTTTTTTTTTTTCGATACCGATATTTTCCGATATCACATTTTACTGCCGATATCGGCCGATAATATCGGTCGGCCGATAATATCGGACATCCCTACTTCTTATCCTAATCCATGTTCCCATTGCTCACTGTCGCAACCACTCTTGTAACTGGAGGGAGAGTTTAGTGTTTTTTTAGAATGGTGAAATGAATATTCCAGTACAGCATGAGAGAGAGAGAGAGAGAGAGAGAGAGAGAGAGAGAGAGAGAGAGAGAGAGCGTTTTCTGGGGGGTTTGTTGGACCTGATTCTCAACCCTGCAAAAGTGTCACGGAGAAGATTCAAGTCATTTTCTTAAGGCTGAGACGATATGTCATTTGGAAGAATCAATAAATCGGGTCCAAGTTATCGATAAATATCGATATTTTTATTAGTATTAAAAATATATAGAGTATATATATTTTTAAACAACAAATGTATGTTTATTTTGCAGCAATTCTTTGTTGTTGCCGCCATCTTTAGTGTTACAGATTTCCCCATTCAAAACTACCACAGTGATCCTTCTCATTTTATATTCGGTGGTCTCTGGATGTGATGGAGGAGTGCACTGCATATCAAATGCACATGAGTTTCAATTAAACTGAATTGACATGAAATTGTAAAACAAACATTCCACAAGACCTAGGGCTAGATCCACAAAGAATGGATTGCACAGAGCAAGTTGCACCCTTACTTAAAATTCATTATGAATGGAAAATGGGGCACCCTGATGTAAACAAGACGAAAGTCTTTCTCTGGTCTGCATCCCCTTAACAATTGTGTGTATTGAGCCGTACTGTATTGTACCCATTCTGCAATCTGTTAATACATTTTCATTCAATCAATCAATCTGCACGGTGATTGATTGAATGAACATTTTATTAACAGATTGCAGAATGGGTACAATACAGTACGGCTCAATACACACAATTTAATTTATACAGTATGGCATTTGCTACCTGTTCAGATAATAGTTAGAACATCCTTATTCATTCTCAGACTTCCTCATGAAAACAAGTTGATTCTTTTGTAGATCATATCTTGCTCTTCCATGAAATGTGAAAAACGAAACGCTTTCTTGAGTCTATATACTGATTTGATATCCCCCGTCACGTTTCCCTATTTCATTTTCAAAATGTCTGCACAGCAAATGAAAAATGTAAAGTTTTCCCCCTGGGCTGAAACCATGTGTGTATATGTGTATCTAGTCTACATTATGTGCATATTTCCTTCAGCAGTATTTGTAAATTAATTGTGTTGTCTGATGAGTCTGATGATCTTTGGCATTTGTCTTCAGCTGCTACATTTGTTTCCATTTGGCCAAAATGACAGTATCAATTAAGGACAGATTATTCTCTCTCTCTAGCAATTAAGGACAGATTATTTTCTCTCTCTCTGAATCATCTCATCAATAATTCCCATTCCTCTTATCATTGAGACATTCAGTAATTGAGACCAATCTACAGTATATCTTTGCCAGAACATTCTACAAAAGACAGAGAGGTTAATTAATTTCCAACAACTCTCTCTCTCTCTACTTGACAGACAGGCGGTCCTGGTGGAGGAGAAGATAGATGGCCGATGCTCTTTCCAGCAGCTAGAGATAAGGAGGATTGGAGGTGATTCAGAGCTGGGCTTTTCTGTGGTCTGATAACAGGTTCACCGTAGGGGCGTGCGAAAGCTTTCTCCTGGCTGCCGTGATGGACAGGTGTGTCACAACACCTGAGGGTACTTTGTTTCACAGAGGACCATCCGTCTCCATCTCCAATAGAGTGAGAGAAAGAGGAGTGAGACAGAAAGTGTGATAGAGACAGAGGCAGGCAGAAAGAGAGGTCTTTGTTTAGCTGTGGGGTAATGCTCTGTGATTGCACTGTACATCAACACGGGAAAGGACTACAGTGAGAGATAGTCCAAGTCGGAGAGGGTTAGAGCTATTGACTCAAAGAGGGGCACAAAGAGATAACACATGCACGCACTCACACACACACACGTACGCACATACACTCATGCACACAAACACACCAAAGACTACAGGTTTTGCAGCTAGTGCTCAGGGAAAGTCCAATACATGTATTGGATTGAACTGGGAGGCTGGGTCCTCACCAGAGTGAAAGAAGGAGGGAGGGTGGGAGAGAGAAAGGAAGAGAGAGATGAGAGGAACCTTCTAGGGAGACATGGGAACAAAAGAATAAAGAAGCTCCATTATTTCACCTTGACCCAAACGACACTCTTCTACTTCCTGTCTGTCGACTCTCTTCTGCTTCCTGTCTGTCGACTCTCTTCTGCTTCCTATCTGTCGACTCTCTTGTACTTCCTGTCTGTCGACTCTTCTACTTCCTGTCTGTCGACACTTCTACTTCCTGTCTGTCGACTCTCTTATACTTCCTGTCTGTCGACTCTCTCTTCCTGTCTCCCTCTACTATCCTCTTCCCTCCTTCTATCCCTTTTCATCCTTCACCTCCTACTACTTAATTTGATTTAAACTGGACAACAATGAAACACACACATGCACACCCTATAGACCACCAATCCCAAAACTATTTTGTTTTTAACTAAGAAACTAATTTAATCCCACATACAGTGCATGCATGTGTGTGTGTGTGTGTGTGTGTGTGTGTGTGTGTGTGTGTGTGTGTGTGTGTGTGTGTGTGTGTGTGTGTGTGTGTGTGTGTGTGTGTGTCAGAATTGGCAGCCACATGCCTCACCAATTAGCTGCCTGCCAACTGATGAGACAAGTGGCTCTCTCCCACAGAATCATTTAATTAATCTGCTAAATGGCATTCAGGCATTGGGCTGATAAAACGTCATATGACGTCATGGGCACTGAAAGTGTTAACAGGCTACTGCAGTAGGCCTACTGCAGACTGAAGGCACCATTTCCTCAACCGTTTCATCAAAGTTCTACTACAGTTGAAAAGAGTTGAGGAAATAATAGTGTCTGCAGTTCACTGGAGATCTGCATCTCCTAGGAATTTCTTGGGTTGCTGATAATAATAATAATAATAATAATAATAATAATAATAATAATAATAATAATAATAATAATAATAATAATAATAATAATAATAATAATAATAATAATAATAATAATAATAATAATAATATATTCGATTTGTAGGGACGCTTTATATTTGTGGAACAAATCTGAAAGTGCTACAGTGTAACAGGGGTCTCAAACTCAATTTACCTGGGGGCCGCTGGAGGTAGAGTCTGGGTGAGGCTGGGCCACATCAATATATATGATTTTTAAATTTTTTGTGCAAAATAAACTCTGCCTCTTCTTTGTTAACTGCAACAAGCAATGCTGTTTGTTATTTAAGATGAGGTCGGACTCGGCACTGACAGATTTGTGTTCATTGTGCTGATTTTATAAAGCCTCAAATGACCCTGTAGAGCCCAAATATAGAAAAACATTTTTTACCTTACATATGTTGTTGTAGGAGGCCTCTGATGCAGAAATGAAAGGGTTTTCAAAATGTTTACATTTTCGTAAGTTTTTAGGGAAATGTTGTAACATGGCAACATTGGTCCTCACATTGTCTGAACAAATATACAGAACAACTAAAGGTTATTTTGCAGGGTTGATTGCTTACTTAGCCCCATAACAGTATTTAACATGAATAATAAGCACACATCAGTCATATATTTTTATGAAGACATTTATTTAAAAAAAAAATATATATATATAATAATAATAATAATAATAATAATAATAATAATAATAATAATAATAATAATAATAATAAAAAAACAGGATAAGATTGTATTTACAAAACAGAATCGTGTCTTAGCCATGTTATAGCCTGAATCATGTCTTCTGACACAAATTTCTGGAAGTACTCCAGTGGTGTGTGGAGGGAAATAATCTCATCATCTGTAATATCCAGACCAGACAAATCAGTATTGGGATTGAAAAAAAATTCAGCCAGAGATACCGGTCACGGGACACGGTGTGTTTCTTTGGTTGGGGCTCGATGTCCACATAATCATTGGCTGTGCAGTCAGTGGGTTGTTGATTTTCTTTGTCCACTTTTCCACAGGCATCTTCATCTGCTTCTTCATCACTTGTGTCTGATTCCATCTCAAAATCACTCTCTCCATTTTGGATGGCAGCAATCACATCCTGCACCATTGAGGCCCTCTCTGTGGCATTCTGAAATGAAAAAAGTAGAAATAAATCAATAGATAGATAGATACAGTAGATAGATAGAAAGAAATAATACACATGCTTATTATATTGCAGTAGAAATAACTAGTATTAGGAACCAGATGTATATTCCAGCGACACAATGTCTGGCTTTGCATCAAGCATCCAAATTCTATTTACTCATTCCACATTCACACCTATTTACACCACAAAAGAATGCATGCCCCATTCACATGCATGCCCCCAGACCGAAGGTGCCCCAATCCAAACATTTACATATCTTTACACAAATTATCATACTAAAAGGATACATGCACCAACATTCCTGAACATTCAAAAAATGACCAGAGCAAATTAAATAAGTTAAAGTTATTTATTTTTAAACTCATAAGATATAGATACAGTTTGCTATAGATAGAGTTTCAAATAATTCTACCAGAAATAATGTATTAATTTATTAAATGCTGGCCTTAACTCAAAATCTTAACAGAGAAAACACATTTAGAACTTGGCTATAGTGAATTATCAAAGACATCCTATTTCTATTAGTATTTTCTTTGTGTGCAATTTCCCCATGTAATGTGTAAGGTGCATGCTATTTTTTTATAGCACTTTCAACCAATGTTGTGTAATTGCAACAGAGACAAAACAAGCTCAAAATCAAATGTGATGAATGTATTCCACAATAACTAAATTTATTACATGGCGTTTTCACATTCGCCGAAGTGCTTGATTGTGATTGGTCAATAGCCCCTGACAGCAGTGAATTATTTTTCGATAACTGACCGCTGCCATGGGCAATGCACAATAATCACAGGTGATTATTGGCAATAATGACCGCTGTTCGCAGCTGGAGCAATCAAGCCCACTGACACACACGACATCAGTGCAATCAGTCCACACACCTGCCGGCTGCCGGCGATAATAATAATAATAACTTTATTTGAGCTGACAGCGGACAGAGCCACAGAACAACTGCGTCTGCATTTGATCTCGTCTTGTCGATGGTGTAAAAGGAATTAGGTATATTGTTAGTAAGTTAGCCATATAATAAGCGGGATAATGTATAGCTATACTCGGTCATTGTCGCAAAATAATTGACCTTCACTACGTTTAGAACACCCCGGCGAGGCGCCTCGGTATTCTAAACTCCGTGTCGGTCAATTATTTTGTGACAATGACCTCGTATACACATACATTATACACATTATCCCTTACATATTATTGTTCTAGACATTGTAATAATCACCCAAAAAATAATTTAAGGCATTTTACTTACTTGATTCTGACAGATCCAGTCCAATAAAACAGAGAGGTGTTGCTTGCATGGAGATTTGGCAGTTGTATGACCTTGGAGGCCAGAGGGTGGGACTTATAAGCAGATGTATATCCAATAGCATTGTGAGGCTGAACAACGTTAGGTTATGACTATAACCAAGTTCTGTTAGTATAGCGACGCTCGGCATCGCTCTCTGCACTATCTCGCATACGTGCACGCGCACTGAATAAAGACCACAATGTACCTTTAATCCCAATATTCGTCTGACCACACCCCTATCAGCTTACCCATATAAGCAGGGGTGGGGCCACTCACTCTCCTCCTTCCCAAGCTTTCGCCACAAGGCGAGGTCAAAGGCTGCAGCGGCGTCGGATGCCGAGCGTCGCTATACTAACAGAACTTGGTTATAGTCATAACCTAACGTTCTGTATCGTATCGCTCTCGCTCGGCATCGCTCTCTGCACAAGGGAGGCCGAGCGAGAGCCAACGGCCGACAAATACACCCCGCTGACAGCCCCCCACAAACCATCAGAACAGGGAGGGCCGAGCCCCCCCGACCCACCCTAATGGCGGGCACCCCCCCTATTAGGGGCTTCACGGGAGGGCGACGGACCCGACCGTGCGAAGAGGCACTCAAGCAACTCAACGCACAGGGTGAGCAGACCGTGGCTTGACCCCACGACTACACACACGCACAACCCGCATGCCACCCGGGAACGAACGGAGGAACAACCTCGTTACTGCCCCCAGAATCACGGGATCAAGGGCAAACCCAACCCCGTGGCAAGGCCGTAGCAGCGGAGCACGAAGGAAGACCCAGACCCACCAAAAGGACTGGACTCCCTAGAATGGGGGCCCGGAGAAGTCCATGATGCCAGCATCAAGACCCCACCAGGTGGGCACGTAGTGCCCCGCCCCCCACATCGCCAGCGTATTCGGACAAAGGCCCCTCAGTTACTGCACCTGGTATTCCCAGGCAGAATCCCATCCAAGTACTAACCAGGCCAGAACCTGCTTAGCTTCCGAGATCGGACGAGATCGGGCGTGTTCAGGTTGGTATGGCCGTAAGCCGAGCGGGCCCTGTCCCCCCAATAGTACACCGCCTGGCACACTGACCCTGCAGAACAGGCAGTCAGCATGGCCGTAAGCACACAAAAAAGGTTAACCAACGGAAGCAGGCAGCGCACCGGGGAAAAACCAGGCAACAGGCTGTTAACCCTAGCCTGGAGACTGCGGACGAGACAGGCGCCAGAGGGGACAGCTGAACACAGCCGCCCCGGCGGAAGGAGCGTAAGCTGGCGGTGTTGCATGACCAAGCCTCCATTTAAAAACCCCCACCCAGAGGGGTCGAGGCAGAGAAGGCTGACACGATTGGCAGACGTCATGAACGTGCAGGGGCACCCTCAAACGGTGAACCCGGGAGTTGACACTGCTCCAACACACCAGGGAATCAACCACCTCGGTGTTACCCAATGCGGTGGTTGTTCCTATAACCCCTCAAGAAAAAACTCCAAAACACACCTGCGGGTATACACCGGCTATACCGCAGTACAAGTGTTTCAGTTTCCAAAAAGGGTTAACCCAGGCCTACGGGTCGCAAACATCACTTCGGACCGGGCCTGGCGGTACGGGAAGCACAGGGTCACCAGAGGAGGTCAAAAAACCACCCCCACAGGCCCCTCTTCGCCATGCGTGAGAGAGGAGCGAAAAATAATGGAGAACCAGCCCCTAAGCACACCGTACCTGGTATTCCCCGGCGGTCTCCCAACCAAGTACTAACCAGGACCAACCTGTGTAGCGGCCGAGATCCGACGAGATCGAGCGCGTACAGAATGGCATGGCTGTAAGCCATGACGACAGTGCTGAGTAAAAACATACCCAACCAGGGTCTCCATAGCGCTTAACCCTGTGACACCCAGACCGACCTGGCATTTTTCCCCCTGAAAAAAGCCCAAGTCCCTCAGGGTACCAGAACAGCAGATCTGCATCCCCGGCGGACAACGGGTTCAACTGATCTGGACCAGCGTGACCAGAACCAGTCCCGTGCCCTAACCACGCCGACATGCCTACTCCAGGAGAAGGGCAGATATGCGTGTTGATCTTAACATGAAAAGAAGGCGCCACCCAGACGTTCGGACGAACCGCGCCTGGTGGCCCACCCCAAGGGCGTGAGACCCCACCACATATGTTCAGATCCATCCCGTCATCATCCCCCAGACATGAACGAGAATCCGTCGACAACCCACCCAGGTCATGGGATGTGGTCGTCGGAAGAGGAAAAACCCCCATCTCAGTTGCTTTATAAAAACGCTGTTTCAACCACAAGCAACCAAGGCGTGCCAGTCAATCGCCTGTTTACAGCGAGCTAGCACTATACGTGCGTCGGGACACACCCCCATCAATGAACAGGCTATTTAGACCTGTCATTGAATCCCCAAGGCGCCCAGGGGAACGACAAGAGGGGTGTGACACTCCCTAACTCCAACACTTCTGGAATAGAAAGAAGGAAGCATCAACAGTATGTATCCCAGTCTACACAGCCGGGGTAAAAAATGTTCACATTTTTACATCCCACCACCCTCCCATAGGAAAGAGACGGGGATCCCCAGAGAGACTTCCCACGCGAGCTGTACAGATTGAAAAGAATATATTGCACCTTGAGCCATGTAAAAAACTGGTTTTAGGGCCTCCGGGAAGAGGCACTGAACCCATACACACTCAATAAACGAATTGAATCGAATATACATACAATAGAAAAGGACCCTTCTAGAGGGTCCACTCACTTTGACAATCTGAGGAGGAAGGCTCTGTACTCTGATGGAGGCTTCCTCACATGGAAGAAGGAGTCCGAACTCACAGAAGGCCTGAATAGGCGCTTGGTGAGGAGGAGCCCTGACCACCCCCCCTGAAAACAGATCCATCACATGGACCTGAACAGCACACGGAAGTCCTACCAACAGAGACGCGCACGGTGACGTACTCTATGGCGGGGGAATTCCTGCGGTGCACACGCCCAATATACCAGGCCGTGGGACCAGGAACTCCCTCCCCCCCCCCCCCCCCCCCCCCCCCCGTAACGTGCCGAACCGCCACGTGACGGGAACCTTGAAGGACAGGGGGTGTACCCCTGACCGACAGAACAATGGGGAGAGGAAAGGTTACCAGGTTACCAGTTCACCCCTTTACGACCCCACACCCATGATACGATGTAACGACAAAAAGAGAATATGACACAGTCATAGTCAGCTCTATGAAGCGTTTCACAGCTCCACACAGCGCATGAGCTAACCTGCTATCTGATTTTTACTAAGGAAAAACACAGAATAGAGAGGGCTCTAAGAACCCCGGTCCAACATACACATGTGCTTCTGTGGCCAGTACAACCCAGTTGTAGGTCACATGACACACACAACCCATCATCACCTACAAAAAATGGCAAAAACACTCAACAGAGGAACGCCGTTTTTTTCACAATGAGAGAATACATCATTCTTGATTAGTATCGACCACAGGCCTTGCTAAGCACACATGACAGCAACCAAACCAATTTCCCTTTAGGAAATAAGTTTCTCCAGCAGATTTAGCACAACCTCAGCAATCAAGCTAAGAGTTACATCGTATCCCTACCACACAAAAGACACAATTAATGCACAACATGTCTGATAGGAGGATGAAAAAGTCCCCAGGGAACCGGGGGGGAAACACAATCCTCCTATTTTACCCTCAATACGGCCAGTTAAAACAGGAAAACCTGTTAATGTGTGAACACACTGTTCATTGTCATTACAGTCTGAGAAAGAACATTCTTTTACTCACTTGTCACCAAGCATAGCTTCATAGGTTAGTTACCTTAGTTTGTGAGTACACGGTACATATAAACACCATGATGTTTCTCACACAACAACCAGATCATTACATCCCGTTTGCACGGAGAAGCTAACCGCCAGTGACAAAAAACAGCTCACACATAACCCGCAACGTATCCTAAATGCATTGCAACAACACACGTTTTGGGAAAAAACACCGTTATTCACAATACATTTAGCAAAGTAAAACCAGAAGACGTGTTATGAGGTCTGGTCAACCCCGTTCCTACCCGGAACGCAGATCAGCGAAGTGCAGTCACAGACACCGTAGGAACACAGCCGCTCCTGTGTTATCCGAACTGGGTAGCGTCACCGCCCCAACCCGTACTACAGTCCCCCGTCGATGCAACCTTGCCGTCCAGGCTCAGGGCAGGGTCGACGAAACATCCCCTGTCAAGGATGACGTCGCGGTCAAGAGTGTAAAACATGTTAAAATCAAAGCACGTTCAACAGAATAGCATCAAGCTAACGGCCGCTCCAACCGTTCGGGTGCTACTGCTTCTGCTTGCGAGATGCCGAGCTAACGACGCACGCGATCAGAAGCGAGCTCACGGCGGCGCGCGAGAAGCTAAGCTACCCCGCGCCAGCCATGGCCCATAGCAGCAAGCTAACGTTACCTAGCGACCACGACATGCTAGCCCCGCAGCTAACAGCTGACTGGCTAATAGTAGGCCCTAAGCAGGCCATGCAGCGATCCAGCAGGCTAACGCAGCAGTTAACAGCTGACTGGCTAATCGTAAGCTATGAACATGTAAACAATGACATAACACTCACCCAGACAGGCCGCCGTTCTGAACCTCTCCTCACTTTTTAAGAGAAAAGAGAAAACAAGATGTCAACACCGCTTCACAACGGTGACTTTACCACATCCGACGGAATCAGCACAGTACCAACCGGCCTGTGTAGCTGACTTTGAACATGAATCTGCCGCTATCGCACATTACATCCACATATCCCCTCGTGAAGGAATACTCTCATTTGGATATGAAAGATGGGGCCTTAACACGGTGACAGAGAGAATCCACTCGTCCAGAACACACAGGGATCACCAGTGTCAATGGTCGCGGCCCACTAGTTAAAACTATAATGGTCTTCAGACCAAGGCCTTCTGTCGCCTAGGTGGCTGAACAAAGGACCCTAGCCTGGGGCCGGTTTCCATAAACTTTGTCAAGTAGCCCCCATAGCACTAACAGACAAGTGGAGCCCGCCAGCAAACACTACTCACCCAACCTGGAACACACCGCTTCTCACAACAGCGGCATGTCCGACAGTTCAGCTGTGGCCTGACAGGTTTCACCCCAACAACACAGCAAGGAACTGCAGTTGAGAAGCATGCAGCGGCGTGCTCCCAATACGAAAACCGGTGGAGGGTTTTTAGAATGATCATCATCTTCCAGACACTCCAGTACGAAGACAATATCGCCGTATTTTCTCGAAAATAGTGAGAGAGAAAATAAAGATATGATGTCAACGTATCCTTGTTTCCCAAAGCTGCTCCTAAACCTTTCTTCCATCATGGTGTCAAGTGTGGGGATCTACCGAGGCACTTCTTCCTTGTGGTGAAAGCGAGAAGGAGGAGAGTGAGTGGCCCCACCCCTGCTTATATGGGTAAGCTGATAGGGGTGTGGTCAGACGAATATTGGGATTAAAGGTACATTGTGGTCTTTATTCAGTGCGCGTGCACGTATGCGAGATAGTGCAGAGAGCGATGCCGAGCGAGAGCGATACGATACAGAACTGCCCCCATTGACTATGCAAATGTGTTAAAAAAAGAAAAAGAACTAGCTAAAGGTGTTGTTGTCACATTGCAACTGAGGGAGTTACAGGGTTAAAGCAAAGTGTTTTGTTTGTCTAAGATTTAAAAAGGTTTAAACTTTACAGCACTGACAAAGTTGAACAAAGTGCTTTACAAGTCCCACAACATTAAAAAAAGAAAATATATATATTATTTTAAATTTCTTTACTTTGATGTCAAGTAGGGCGCCGCAAAATATCATCGAGCGGGCCGCGAGTTTGAGACCCCTGGTGTAGAAGAACACGAGGACTAGCAAGAGAGTAAATAAATTACATAAAATAAGTAGAACTAAAACTAGTAAAAGAGTAAAAAGAACATAAAATAAGAAGGGCTACAACTAGTAAAAGAGTAAAACTAGATAATAATCAACAAAAGAGTCCACAGACTGGGAGCGGATGAGCAGAAAGACAGATCTCCCATGGTGCAGAGTTTGGTCCTTGGGCGCTGGAGGATGTTTGCCTGGCCGGAGCAGAGATGTCGTGAGGAGGGTTGATCAATTCTTTAACACATTGACCGCCGGGCATTGTGCCCATCTTATACCACTCTCTGCCACCGTTAAAAGCCTATGGCGATGTTTACCTTCTTTGCAGGGCTATAACTTTTTAAATTGTATTGCCAGGGCTGTACACTGCGACGAGATGATCGCAAATTGCCCCTTAATTTGGCCGTTGCGAGTGGAAAATAATATTTGGGAGCAAGCTTGCGAGTAGTGATTTCAACCCTTCATTCGCATTTCACTCCTAAATTAATCCATACAAATTGGATAAAAAAATTGTAAAACATTAGCCTACAGCCAGGGCTGTACAGTGCGATACAATGTTGTGGTGCTATGAAAGAATCTGTCGGCAATGAATGAACTTAGTGCAATAGCCTGTGTGGAAAAGATATTTGCGTGTGGAGTGAATCTGGGCCACTTGGTAGTTGTAGTCTATCGTGCGATTAAAAACCATGTCCCTGTCTGCGTAGAGTCTATACATCCAACACCAAATCCCATAATTCCTAGCGAACTCTAAACGAAACTGAATGTGAACTACCTTTCAATCAATTTAAGCCGCTCATTTTGCTCTGCAAGAAGAACGGAGTGGATATCAGTCCATCTTATGACAACCACGTCCGATGTGGAGAGATGATAAGATGATGATGATTGACGTGATGATGTGATGATTGATTGACGGGGACACGGACACTTCTAACGTTCAGGTTCAGCCATGCATTAGGTGAGTACCCCACTATTAGGACGTGAAATACTGTCTACTTAAATTTCCCTCCGGGGATCAATAAAGTATCAACCTATCTATCTATCTAATAATGAGACAATATGCAAATAAGATAATACTAATAATTGTCACAGTTCCCCGTATATGAAATGAAAGTGGCTTGCAATTTACTGCTGGTAAAATTACTGTTTATTTCTCGTTTTGCATAGTATTACATTCCACTTCTATAAACAATCAAAGTCCTACCGTAAGAGCCTCATACGGGTCAATTAAACCTTTTTGATAGTCTTTCCTTCGAGCTAAGTTGGACTGAAAATTTCACTGTCAAAAGCGCAAATGTAAATAAGGTTGCGTCGCAACACGGTTTTCAAAATAAAGGTCACATACAAATACCTCTCAATTCTTATAAAAAATGTCCCGGATATACATAAACATTAATTGGCATAGATCTCTATAAACGGCCAAACACATTGATCACTTTAGGCACACACTGAAACCAGTAACATCACAAATATTAAGCAGGTAATTACCCATAAAAATAATAAACCTTTCATGGGGTTATTTACAATAATAATAATTAATTTGATTTCTAAAGTACTTTTCATTGTGAAACAAATGTATACAGAGTTTCTTGTCCTCCTGATTAATGCAATGGTGTGTGTGTTGTGATGATCTCATTCAAGGAGCATTACAAGCGCGCACACACACACACACACAGTTTGTTGTTTTTGTTCTATTAGTGATTTACACACTTTCTCAGTTGGTTCATTATAAAAGATACAAACCTGAAAACAAACGCACTTAAATGTTAAATAAAAGGACAACAGTAATGAGGCAGGAGGAACATATTTTTTTAATAATGGTAAAATTGGTATTAAAAAATGTGCCCCTAAAAAATATTCTTTGCCCCTAAATTTCTCATTTAGGGGCAAGTGTGTGTCCCTAGTGAAAAAGCTTAGTGTACGGCCCTGATTGCTATATTGACATTACTATGGCCCATTCAACATCGATTATCTATCGTTCAGGATGTGGGAACGTTATACTTTTTCATTCATACATTGTTGTGTTAATACCTTCTAGAATATAACTATGTTTTTAATCTTTTCTGCTGTAATTCCAAAAACAGTAGTTATAGGCCCTGACGCATATGATAGATTATCGATTGGCGTTTCTTTCCCATACACGCTATATTAAAAAATTAAAATGTATATGATCGGTATACATTATGCTTCATCATGCGTGGAGGAAAGGGGGGGGGGGTCGTTTATAATTCCTTGATCATCAGTAACGGCTTTATGTAGTATAGGTGGATATATTGATCAGACTGTTTGCAAACAAGGAAATGCACAATCGGGTTGAAAATAACGTTACTGTTCTCTTACCGTGGGCCGATGAGACTGGCGGAGAAAGATCCCAATTATTCTACGCCGATCGCCTAGATCCATTTCCGGTTTGTATGGCGCAATAAACGCCGAAATCATATTGATTATTGCATTATGGCAGCGATCCAAATGTACTATAGTGTTTGTCAGGAGTCCCGTAGCGAGATGTGACTGCCGGAGGAATTTCCTTGACGCACCGATGACAACATCCGGTTTTGGCAAGAGTGTAACTCGCCCGACCATCCACCAGGCGGCGGTATAGAGCCGTTGCAGTCCCATTTAGGGTCCCGCTGCAGCACCGGGGGTGGGTGGATGAATTATGAATTCCATGGCGAAAAAATTTAATATTGATCTAAAAAACGCTGTACAGCGATGTTGGCGGTCAATAACGCTGGAAAGCGTTTTTGGCGACCAATGTGGTAAGGTAGAGGGGGACATTTCCGTGGAGGCACTGGTGAGTGAGCAAGGGAGCCAGTGAAGGGACTTAAGGACGATGTGGCTGAGCTCTCGAGACACGGAACACTGAGTTACATGTCCTCCTCACGACAGAACCATAGGATTAAGGTTGAACCTTTATTTATTCTCGAAAAGACAATTGAGGTCACCCTCATTTTCAATGTCATCGAGACTTTACAGACATTTTCAATGCACACATTTCTGCAATATAACAATATTAAATATTAATAACTATAGTATCTATATAGTACTTTTCACACATGGAGCGCAGTCCGGAGTGCCCCACAGCGATTAGTATAAAATGAACATAGGCATAAAATCAGAGCACAATTGACAAGAGTAAAAAACAGTGCATAAATTGCAGACATAATAGGTATAAAATACAATAAAAGTAGTGCGAACATGCAGACTTAAGAATAGGCATAAAATAAGTACAATAATACAATGTTGCTCGAAGGCATGTTAACCCTGAAAGGTCGAAAGCAGTGTTGTAGTACTGGAGAACTCTTGGTCTCGAGATCCCATTTTGAAGGTCTCAGTCTCTTCTTGACTTGGTCTCGGAGGTGTAATGAGGCGGTCACCCGGTCGCGTGTACCTGTTCCGCAACAGTAAGTGACTTCCGGGGTAGGCCTGATTGGCCCCGACAGGCACGTGACGCGGCAAACTCAGGACGCGCAACGAGGCTGCTGAGAGCTGTCGCGCGGAAATAGGCTGTCTATTGCCATTCTCTAACACAAACTCTAACCTTAACCAGCTCCTTAACAGCGCCTAAACTTAACCGTTCTAACCTTAACCAACTCCGAAACAATGCCTAACCTTAACCTTAACCTTAACCATGCCTAACCTTAACCATAGAAAGAATATTGCCATTCTCTAAGACAAACTCTAACCTTAACCAGCTCCTTAACAGCGCCTAAACTTAACCGTTCTAACCTTAACCAACTCCGAAACAATGCCTAACCTTAACCTTAACCTTAACCATGCCTAACCTTAACCGGCGAAAGAATACACGTTAAAAAAAAAATCACGTTAAAAAAAAAAGATTTGATGGGATTCGAACTGACCAACAACGGACCGCAGGATCGCAGGACCGCTGCTCTGCCAGGTGAGCTATAGCGCCGAATGAGAGTCATGGCGTATTTGGACGGTTACGTAATTCCGTAAGCTCTGCCGCTCGGCTCCGCGGAGCGTGCCGCGCGGCAGAGAAAGTTGCGCGTCACGTGCCTGTCGGGGCCAATCAGGCCTACCCCGGAAGTCACTTACTGTTGCGGAACAGTTACACGCCACCCGGTCACAGAGCCACACAGGGTTCCGGAGAAACAGCGAGCATGGCAATTACCACCTACAGCTGGTAGCCAATTCCCCCACACCAGGAACTCATCAAGCCTCATCAGCAGCCGCATAAAGGGAGGCCTCTCACAGCCAGAAGACAGGTTAGCAGTGTTAATTTTGTCAACTATTTTTATTTTAGTTTTAGTCTTAGTCATGTGTCAAATGCTCCTTTTTCATTTATCAACTACAGGTCTGAGCATTTTAGTCTTAGGCTACGTTTAGACGGAGAGAGTCTAAACAGAAACCGCAAAAGTCATCTTGCTGTCTCACTTTTAATTTTGCGTTTTGACTAGTGTTTTGGGATGGAATTCTGTGTGCAGACGAGGCTGAAAGACTCGAGACGACGGAGCCCCGCTGTCACACGATTGGCGCAGATGTCACATGACCAGAAACGTCAGTGGCCAATCAGATCGCCTCAGGTCGTTGAGACAACCAGACGTGCTGTGAAGACCCGCCCTACTCTGCCTCTGATTCGCAGACTGTGGGTGGGGGAATGTGATTGGACCAAAGCAGAGTCACTCACAGACAGTGGGTCCAGTCACTAATAGTTGTGATAGCCGCGGGACAGATTCTTGCGTATTTAAAAGTACTGCCAATGTAGCCTTCAGGTGATCGCCATGGATAGAATCAGACATGCTTTGTTTACGCTTCTAGGCTACTGGCGCATGCCTGTCATGTAAGCAGTACGCGCGACGAGAGCCTTGACAACCCTTTCGTCATCGTTTTATGCGGTTTGACAGTTTAGATGATAGCGCGAAGGTTTATCGTTTCTAGGAATTCTACCCTGGAAGGTGGTCTCACTTTTATGCGGTTTCAGCCCGTAAAAACGCTGTTGCCGTATAAAGAAAAGGCACATCCGAAAAAATATTTTTGCGGATTCACCTGCTAGCGTTTCCGTCTAAACAGGGCCTTAGTCAGTTTTTGTCTCGATTTTGTCTTTTTTGTTTTAGTCTAGATTTAGTCGCAGAAAATGGATGACATTTTTGTCTAGTTTTCGCCACATTCATCAAGCCGTTCTTAACACATTCGGGGGCCATTGGGATTAGACGGGGCCCACTCTATACGGCCAGCATATCAAAACAAACTTTCATTGTGCGTGAGGCTGTTTGTAGAGCTAAATCTATACTTTATATGATTGCTATCTGTCCATTCTCATTGTGAGGTTTGGTCCGCTCCCCGCCACACCGCCACACGCTCCGTTCCTTTAAGGTACTATGTTGATTGATGCATTCCCCGCCACGCGCTCCGTTCCTTTAAGGTGCCGTGTTGATTGGTGCATTCCCCGCCACACGCTTTTGGAGCAAGTATCAATCCCATCCCGCAGCTGTCACAGTTTGTAATTAGCGCCCCTGAAGGCTTTATATACACAGACCTCCTTGCTATCGATGTTGGGTCGTTCTGGAATACAACTGCATATACCTGCCATTCCTCGTCGCTGTTCCTGTCTTCTTTCTCTCCAGGACCTTTTTGTGGAGAACCGCTGTGGAGAACCTGGTTCCCCGTTTGGAGCTCCGCCTCGTTATCTGCCCGCTTTACGCGTTGCGCTCTGGTGAGTTTTTGGAAACAGTCCTTTAGGATTATCTGTTTTTTGTGTGTTTGGTGAACACTGAAGAAATACCGTTTTTGTTTTGTACTGGACTCAGCTAATTTGTGTGTTAGGATAACACTGAAGAATTCCGTTTTGTTTCGCACTGGACTCAGCTAATTTGTGTGTTAGAATAACACTGAAGAATACCGTGTTGTTTTTTCACTGGACTCAGCTAACTTGTGTGTGGTACACCGAAGATCAAGTCACTTGGGATTAATACTGGACTCAGTCACCTCTCTGCCTCTGTGTGTTCGTTGGGCTGTTTCTGATTTCTCTCTCTCTCCGTTTTCCACCGTGAGTGAAAGCTGGGAGTATCTGCAGAGCCGCTACAACGTCACATGCCAATTCCTCACCAGTATCTACTGGGAGTATCTGCAGAGCCGCTACATCGTCACATGCCAGATCCCCGTTTGTTTGATTACTGTACCTCATCCATCCTGTGACTCTGTAAATAAATAAGCCCTAGCTTTTGGCTAACTCTGAACTTCCTGTCTGTGCCGTTGCATTTGAGGTCGGTTACAAACCCTAACATTACGACCCAACCATGACGACCTCAGCCGACACAGAGAGGGTCAGAACAGTGTTGGCGGTCCAGATTGAGTTAACCAACGACCACAGCCTACAGCTAGGTGCGGCTGCGGCTGCTGTACAGGAGCTCCGGGACCAGGTCCTGCCAATTCAGGAGTCCCTTGGCTCTCTGGCTAGCCAGCAGTCTAATATTCTCCACCAATTACAAGCGCTGAGTGAAACCGTTAACACCTTGCTTGTAACCCCACTTACTTCAGGAGCCTCGACCGGTGCCGTCGGGTCTGGGAGATCACCAGGACTGCGCTGCTCCGGTCATCGGAGCGCGCCAGTCGTGGGGCTGACCGGCGCCGGGTTCCTGCGCCGACGTACCACCCTGGGCAGAGGGTGTGGCTTTCCGCAAGGGACCTTCCACTTCGGTCCTCGGCCAAGAAGCTTAACCCCCGGTTCGTCGGTCCTTTTGAGGTTCTGAAGGTACTCAGTCCGGCGGCGGTGAGTCTTAAGCTTCCTGCGTCCATGCACATTCACCCCGTTTTCCATGTGTCCCGGGTTAAGCCTGTCTCTCTCAGTCCCCTGATGCCTCCTGCTCCGGAACCACCTCCTCCCGAGATGGTGGACGGTCACCCCCAGTGGCAGGTCCGCCGGTTGATGGGCGTTCGACGGCGGGGTCGGGGGTTCCAGTACCTGGTGGACTGTGAGGGGTACGGTCCGGAAGAACGGAGCTGGGTCTCCCGCCAGCTCATCGTGGATCCCGGCCTGATCACCGACTTCCATCGTGCCCATCCGGGCAAGCCGGGTCGGGCTGGTCGCCGGGTGGCTCCCGTGGAGGGGGGGGGTACTGTGAGGTTTGGTCCGCTCCCCGCCACACCGCCATACGCTCCGTTCCTTTAAGGTACTATGTTGATTGATGCATTCCCCGCCACGCGCTCCGTTCCTTTAAGGTGCCGTGTTGATTGGTGCATTCCCCGCCACACGCTTTTGGAGCAAGTATCAATCCCATCCCGCAGCTGTCACAGTTTGTAATTAGCGCCCCTGAAGGCTTTATATACACAGACCTCCTTGCTATCGATGTTGGGTCGTTCTGGAATACAACTGCATATACCTGCCATTCCTCGTCGCTGTTCCTGTCTTCTTTCTCTCCAGGACCTTTTTGTGGAGAACCGCTGTGGAGAACCTGGTTCACCGTTTGGAGCTGCGCCTCGTTATCTGCCCGCTTTACGCGTTGCGCTCTGGTGAGTTTTTGGAAACAGTCCTTTTGGATTATCTGTTTTTTGTGTGTTTGGTGAACACTGAAGAAATACCGTATTTGTTTTGTACTGGACTCAGCTAATTTGTGTGTTAGGATAACACTGAAGAATTCCGTTTTGTTTCGCACTGGACTCAGCTAATTTGTGTGTTAGAATAACACTGAAGAATACCGTGTTGTTTTTTCACTGGACTCAGCTAACTTGTGTGTGGTACACCGAAGATCAAGTCACTTGGGATTAATACTGGACTCAGTCACCTCTCTGCCTCTGTGTGTTCATTGGGCTGTTTCTGATTTCTCTCTCTCTCCGTTTTCCACCGTGAGTGAAAGCTGGGAGTATCTGCAGAGCCGCTACAACGTCAAATGCCAATTCCTCACCACTATCAACTGGGAGTATCTGCAGAGCCGCTACATCGTCACATGCCAGATCCCCGTTTGTTTGATTACTGTACCTCATCCATCCTGTGACTCTGTAAATAAATACGCCCTAGCTTTTGGCTAACTCTGAACTTCCTGTCTGTGCCGTTGCGTTTGAGGTCGGTTACAAACCCTAACACTCATTGTCAATTGACACTATAAACCGTCCCTTCAATATGCCTTAAATTAAAAAAAAATTCATCAATACGATCCCATTTTATAGCGTCTTGAATATGAACGTTATAGCAGAATGTTCTGGGGTATTTCCTGGAACGTGAGATATAGGGTGCTAAGCTAATAACGTTAAATCGAATGGCGTTTCGGCTATAGACAAGCTAGAGCTAAAACTCAAAATGCATATTGTCGGTATCATGGTCCACCATTAATGCATGAAAGGGGGGGGGGGGGGGGGGCGGGGGACGTAGTTTCTGATTGATTACCAATAACTTAAATTGAATGCGCGTGGCCGATTGTTTGCAATTAACATGGAACGTCCGCTAAACAGCATATAAGGCATGTTTGTACCGTGTGCAAACTGTCCTAAGCCTGCTGACGTGGATATATAGTATTTCTATTCTATTCTACATTTAACAAGTGTGACGGTAAGAAGTCTAAAGATGAGCCAGAAGAAAGGAAATGCTAAAAGAAAGACCAAAACCGACTCTGGAAAAGAGAAAGGTGTCACGCCTGAACAGACTTGTCAAACTAGCTCTTCCGACTCCGACGAGGAAACAGAGAGAGAGGAATCCGCGATTCTAAAAGAATTAAAAGATCTAAGGAGAGAGAATAAAGAAGCACATAATACCACTCAGTCTTCAGTGAGCAAACTTGAAACATCTATGTCGCAAGTAACTGAATGGATTGACAAAACAGAAGGTAGAATTACGAACATTGAATCAGAAATCACTAAACTGGACAAGAGAGGAATGAGACACAAGAGGGCGCTCAAATACCTTGTAAGAAGAGATGCAGAAATGACGGCAATTTGCGAAGATTTGCAAAACAGACTCAGACGCAACAATATCAGGATCTACCAAGTCCCCGAAGGTATTGAGGACAAGGATACTAAAGAGTTTGTGAAGCAGCTATTGACAACATCCCTGAAAATAACACCTGAACTTGAGTCTGAGATCAAGATAGAAAGAGCGCACAGATCACTGATGGCCAAACCGAGAGATTCTAGCGCCCCCCCCCCCGCGCTCTATCATTGTGCGCTTTCTAGATTTCAATATCAAAGAACAGGTATTACAGCTTGCATGGGGACAAACCGTCACATTTCAAGGGAAAAGGATCTATTTTGACCACGATTACTCCCCAGACCTACAAAAGAAGAGGGGACAGGTGCGTCACGTCATCAAACAGCTGAAGGAAAGAGGGATACGCACTAATTGCCCATACCCGGCACGACTCAGGATGACAAGATTCGGGAACGAAGGTGTTTGACTCCCTGGTGGATAAAATTCCCACACTGAAAGAACTGTGAATTCATCTCCAAATCGACGACAGAGAGAAACTACAAAGAGAACTGACAAGGGACAGGTGGCGAACACAAACAAGCGGGCAAGAGCAGCGAACAAAAGGAGCCATAACGTCACTATCTGGCGCAGACCTAAGAACATTCATGGACGATAAAGATGAGTAAACCAGTTAGATAGTAGACTCACGAAATGTTTACAATAAGTGTAAAACACAAGAAATAATGGACATGCTGTTGACTACTATGATTATTCTTTACCCTGAGTATTAATTACCTGTTGGGAAAATTTAAATATATCAAATCTACTTTAGTTTATATGTGGTTCTGAGGCCAGAGACTGAGCCATAGACGGATCACACTTAGCCTGTGTTATCAGGCAAAGGTTAACCCTATACGTTCGTGGTTAGCTTCTCTGCACTTAGTGCAATATGCTCCCTGAGAGAGACAGCTACACCTCTCTAGAACATCGGGAGGAGATTTCAATTGTGATTTATGTAAGACAGCTTACTGGAAAATTGGAAGCCCTAGGTTTTCCCTTACAAGTGAATAGGGGACCATTTTGTTTTGTTTTTTATGTTGTATATTCTTTGACAATGCCTCAAGCTCATATACTATGGAAGATAGATCTATGTTGTACATACAAATTACAATGACATTATGACAAGCCTTAAATGTATTAGTTACAATATAAATGGTCTTAACAACCCAATAAAGAGGAAAAAGGTTTTTGGACAACTAAAGAAAATGCAGTGTTCTATAGCTTTCATTCAAGAAACTCACTTATCAATAAACGAACACCAGAAATTAAAGAGAGAATGGGTGGGCCAGGTGTATAGTGCGTCCTGTCAAACAGGGAAAAAGAAAGGAGTGGCTATTCTATTTAACAAATCAGTATACTTCACCAAAGAAAAGGAAATTGCAGATGACCAGGGCAGATATGTTATAGTCCAGGGGTCAATAGGATAATAATAATAATAATTTAGGACCTGCTCTGAGGTCATCAATTGGCACACATGCGATGCATGCATGCAATTCGTCTCTGCGATTAACCCATCCCGTCGTCCTTCCCCCCCAAGGGCAGCCGGGAGCAGACAGGCGTCAACGTGAGCCGCGCCAGGGGACCAATCCAAGTGCTCCTGTCCGTCTTCGTCAAGGACGCCACAGCGTTAGCGATCTTGTTGTGCATGTTTTTCCATTGGGTTTATCTTATCGGGGGGGGAAACCCTTGCGAGCACGGGGAGAACATGCAAACTCCACACAGAAAGGCCTGGGAGATACCCCACCTGGGTAACTGGCATCATGGAAACCTGGTCCCCAAGCGGGAATCGAACCCTGGACCTTCTTGCTGTGAGGCGACAGTGTTAACCACTACACCACCGTGCCGCTTCAATCAATCATAAGCTTTCTAAATATATATGCACCAAATGAAGACTGCCCCAATTTCTTTAAAGGTATAGCCTCACTTTTGGCTGGTAACGCCAAAGGAATTATCCTTATGGCCGGTGATTTCAACTGTGATTTCAACAAACTTCCTGTAGATTGTGGACCCATTTCTAAAAAAAATCTAGATCACTGAATGCAATGATAAAAGAATTTGGACTTATAGATGCATGGTGTTTCCACCATCCTAGGCAGAAAGACTTTACCTTTAGGTCTGGGGTCCATGGTAGCTACTCTCGGATAGATTACTTCTGTATTTCCAAGCAAGATATTGACAAGGTTGTATCATGTATCATTGAACCAGCAACCATCTCAGATCATGGACCTCTAACTCTTCAACTTAACCTCAGTACCAATAAGATCTTTAAATATTGGAGGCTCAATGTATCCATGCTGTCTGACTCTCACACACGGGAGAGGATAAGTGAAGAACTGAAGAGTTACTTTGATCTCAACAATAAGGGGGATGTCTCACCATCAATTTTATGGGACGCGGCAAAGGCCGTAATGAGAGGTAAAATTATCTCAATTTCAAGTGCACTAAAGAAACAGCGAAATGAAAAACAGCAGAACCTAGAAAATGAGGTACAAATACTAGAAAGGAAACATAAACTGAACAGAGATGAGGAAGACTTAAAAGCTCTACTAACTTGCAGACAAAAACTAGATGACCTGTTGACATACAAAGCGGAAGGAGCCCTTAGATTTGCTGGTAGGAATTACTATGAGATGGGAAATAGGGCAAGCAAGCTACTGTCATTTCAGCTCCACAAAATACAGTCAAGTCGGATAGTTCCAAAGATTAAACACCCCAGCACACACTTGGAAGTAATGCAAACACAAGAAATTGCGAATGCATTTGCAGATTACTATACCGACCTCTACAAAGCACAGCAATTGGAAAACAAGAAAGAAAAAACCAACAACTTCATAGATAACCTTAAACTTTCTAAACTATCCCCAGATGAGGCTGATGAGCTGACTTCCCCTATTACGGAGAAGGAGATAGGGGAAACTATTCAGATGCTTAAGAACAATAAATCACCAGGTACAGATGGGTTTTCAAATGAATTTTATAAACATTTCACTGAACAGTTAACACCAGTATTAAGTGTAGTTTATAACTATGCCCTATCTGAGAGAGACCCACCGGGAAGCTGGTCAGAAGCTATTGTCTCGGTAATACATAAAGAAGGTAAAGACCCCACAAGATGTAGTTCCTATAGGCCCATAAGTCTCCTTTGCAACGATTTCAAGATATTGACATCTATACTTAAAAAAAGAATACAGAAACATATAATAAAACTGATCCACCCAGACCAGACTGGCTTTATCACTGGTCGAGAGGGTACTAACAACATCAGAAGAACTTTAAATCTGCAAACAGTGCACTGTAAGATTTTTCACCGTAAAGTTACAATAGCTTACAGGCAATATTTTGCATGACTTTTACAGTAAGATTCACAATAATTTACTGTGAATGGCTTCACAGCAATGTGTTGTAATTTCACAGTAATGGTAGTACAATACATTGTTGTAATTTCACAACTTCTTACTGTAAGAAATTACTGTGATATCACATTATTTTGTTGTATATATATTACAGCAATGTATTGTGACTTCACAACATCATATTGTTTTTTTTATTGATCTTTTTCCCCCTCCATTTTTCCTCCGATTTTTCTCCCATCCCAATGTTAGTCGTATGCCAATTCCCAATCCCCTTCCTGGTCGCTGCGCACTTACCCCCCACAGTCAGATCATCTGGGAGGCACGTGTACACATAGAGGCCAAGGGGTGCCTGAGCACCTGCCTTTTTTAGCCTCATCAAAAAAGTGCCCTTTTGGGGGGGGGGGGGGGGGGGGGTATTTTATTTTTACCGTTACGCATATAGATGGCCCTTCCAACTGAAAAATGTCAGGATAGAATAAAAATATTAGGTAAAGAGAGAGAGAGATGCCCCATATTCCATTGCAGTTGCACGGCCTCCTCAGCGTGCCTCTCCGCGGACCTATATATTTTATGCATAGCGTGGGTGGTGATGATGATGATGATGATAGAAACCGATGTGGCGCATACAGTTGAATGCTGGTATTACACTCATTGAGGGACACGAAGAAGTCAAGTCCGATGGGATTTGGGAATCTCAAATACAAATCGGGATTGGAATAAAAAATGAATTTATATTAAACAATACAGAATATACAGCACTTTTTGGGGTCTGTAGGGTAAGCACTTATTCCCTCCCCCCTGAACATTTATGGAGATGTATGGGCCTTTTAACTCTTCTGCCCCCTTAGCGACTATTTTGTGTTTTTTGGCTATATCTTTTTGTGTTTCTGCGTACAACGATGGCTGTGTTGATTATTATGTCATGAAATTGTGTCCGTTTGCTTATTTTCCATATATTCACAGAATTTGAGAAAGATTAGATTTTGAAACCCTCTAACACAAAAGTTAACAATATTAGCTTTCAAACCGTCCATAGTGGTTTATTTCTTGCCATTAGGGGGTTAGGGTTAGGGTTACCCAGACAGAAAGATTAGGAGAAGGTAAAATCTCATCCCTGTGCCCGTGCCCACCCCAACACTTGCTCAACAGTCCCCTAACCTAACCCTAACCCCAACCCTAACCCTAACCCCAACCCTAACCCTAACCCTAACCCTAACCCCAACCCTAACCCTAACCCTAACCATAACCATAACCCTACAAACGGAAATATTTGGAATCTTTGATAGATATGTTGAGTTAGGTTCATAGTGGTATTCATAAAAAAAGAATTGGAACTAAATATTACAAATTAAGTTTTTTATGACCTTGAACGTGATGCAATCTTTTCATGCACTAACGTGACAACTCTGTCAGTTACTTAACAAGGCACAAGGGTTAAGTCAGTGATAAAAGTGTCTTTCAAGGATAAGTGAGCTCCTGCACTGATTATTATAGTTCAATATTCAATATTTGATCACCAAAACCCCCCAAAAAGCATAAAAAGGGGGCCCCCCGCCCGAAAAGGGCCCTTAAAAATCGTGCTCGCGCTACGCACGCACGGTTAATATATACACACAAGTGTAGTGCCCTTTTCAGCCTTTGAGCACCTGCCCCTCTAAAGTCCTGTGCACGTCCCTGACGTGCTTCCTCCGACACACGTCCAGCCAATCAACCGCTTCTTTTTCACCTGGCAGCGCGGATCCTCCCTGAGAGGGCGTAGCGTGTGGAAGGATCACACTATCCCACTCAGGTCCTATCCGCGCTTAGCAGGCGCCCTGACCGAACTGTAGGAGTCGCTGTTTACAACGACCCGGACCCACCCCGCCAGCTTCTCCCACCCTCTAATACAGCCCCGGACCCACCCCGCCAGCTTCTCCCACCCTCTAATACAGCCTACGCCACCTAACCGGTACACAACATCATATTGTAAGAAATTACTGTGATATTACTGGCAATGTGTTGCATGACTTTTACAGTAAGATTCACAATAATTTACTGTGAATGGCTTCACAGCAATGTGTTGTAATTTCACAGTAATGGTAGTACAATACATTGTTGTAATTTCACAACTTCTTACAGTAGGAAATTACTGTGATATCACATTATTTTGTTGTATATATATTACAACAATGTATTGTGACTTCACAACATCAAATTGTAAGACATTTACTGTAATATCACATTATTTTGTTGTATATATATTACAGCAATGTATTGTGACTTCACAACATCAAATTGTAAGAAATTACTGTGATACTACAATATTTTGTTGTATATATATTACAACAATGTATTGTGACTTCACAACATCAAATTGTAAGAAATTACTGTGATATCACATTATTTTGTTGTATATATTACAACAATGTATTGTGTATTTACAATAGCCTACATGTATTTTTGTAGTCCAGCTCCAGTACACTTCCTGAAGGTCACACTTTGGTTTCCTGTCGTGATTAATCACGTCATCCTATTGTATCTTGACATGAAACTATTGTATGAGCTTCCTCCAGAAAAAGTTTGTTGGATTTACTTGATATTAATGTGTACATTGGTTCCACATGATCAGAATATGTCCAACTGACATACTTTTCCTCGTTCTCCTTACTTACTTATTGCTTGTGAACCCAACATATTGCATTCACATTAAGATTACTTAAAATAAACATGTTGATTCAACATATTTGTTGTTACAGTAAACACAATTTAATTGTGTAATGTTAACATATTTTAATGATGTTCAACACTAACTCCAACTTGATTTCTTAATGTAAATCTAACTTGATTTGTTCAAAACCCAACTTGATTTCTTAATGTAAATCTAACTTGATTTGTTCAAAACACAACTTGATTTCTTAATGTAAATCTAACTTGATTTGTTCAAAACACAACTTGATTTCTTAATGTAAATCTAACTTGATTTGTTCAAGTTAACACAACTTGATTTCTTAAAGTGATTCTAACTTGATTTGTTCAAGTTCATACAATCTTACATGTTTTGGCATTGACAAAAAAGGCAAAGAGTCAGAGTTATGTACCAAAAATGTTTAACATTTTATTGACCATGAGGTAGGTGAACAACAGCAGTGGCTATATATAGTCAATATATAATAATAGATAGTCAATGTTTCTAAAACTGTTCGGGACAGTTGACTATCAAAGTTGAAATACAAAATACAACAAGTAAACCCTGCATCGACAGCATATAAATACTGCTGGGAATGTAACAGAAACGATCAAGTAGGTCCAAGCTTTTCCATCACTACGATTAAGGCATCATAACACATTAAAACACATTTAGCTGGTTAGTGTTTGTCCTTGTATTTAAAGATATATCCATTAATTATGAATTGATAGCACTAGTACATTTCCATAATGTTTTGAATTGTTAGTGTTTTAATTCTCTTTTAATTTAGTTGTTTAAGAACTCCTGGTACGTTAGTGTGAGAGAAATGTGTGTGTATTTTGCGTGTATGTGTCTTGGTGTGATCACAATGTGTGCGTATGTTGCATGTATGTGTCTTGGTGTTATACAAATGTGTGTGTATGTTGTGTGTATGTGTCTTGGTGTGTTTGAAGCTCCGCAATGTAGTTTTGGGAACAAAAACATGACCTGTAGTATAATGTTTCAGTGGTCGTCTATAAAGTGCATATGCTCACTGTAAAAGGCAAATACAAAATACTGTGAACTGTTACCACAAACAAATGAAAATAAGGGAAAAAAAACTACTGTTGATGTAAGATTAAGTAATGGATGAAGAGAAATACAAAATACAACAAGTAAACCCTGCATCAACAGCATATAGTCAATGTTTCTAAAACTGTTCGGGACAGTTGACTATCAAAGTTGAAATACAAAATACAACAAGTAAACCCTGCATCGACAGCATATAAATACTGCTGGGAATGTAACAGAAACTATCAAGTAGGTCCAAGCTTTTGCATCACTACAGATTAAGGCATTCTTTAACAGCATCATAACACATTAAAACACATTTAGCTGGTTAGTGTTTGTCCTTGTATTTAAAGATATATCCATTAATTATGAATTTATAGCACTAGTACATTTCCATAATGTTTTGAATTGGTTAGTGCAGTAGATATTTCTATTATAATTATAGATCAGAGCTTTAACACTTTCAGTGCCATCAGGTGGCGCCAGAGTTAGCGCTTGGATGCCACCATCCACTTTAATGTTATCGTTAATATCGCCTAATCTATATTTTAAATTATGGCTATGTGTCTAATCTGCCCGTCGCTTATCAAAGAATCCTTTTCCAGTCAGTGCTGTCAAGGCAGATTGGTTTTTTATCGCTTCATTTCCGATTGAGAGCATTTTGAAAAGCACCCGTTTTGAGGTAAAAACAGTCCATTCTGGGCCATTCTATGATAATCGTCTTTTACTGGAATATTCCAGAACGTTGATATTTGTCGGCCTATTTATGAATCATTTTCAAATAAACGCTAGATGATCAATATTATACGTACACGCACGCCCATTCGAGCCGCGCACGGATAATCGCCGTGTTCATTTCCTCTTGGATTTTTACAGTGAAACCGATAGAGGACATTTCACAAAACAGCTTATATCTTCATCAAAATGAGTCTGATTATCCTAACACTGATAACATAGATTCCTTACCTGACATCAGATGGTATCCAACTGGTATATTCCAATTCCTGATCACCATTCGAAAAAATCGATAAGTGTATAGATCCAACGTGTGTACAGTAGAAGAGATGATTCCGCGGGGCTCAGAGGCTCTAGAATGAACTCTGATAACCCCGGCTGCATCAGTGGACTGGAAAATGTGGAGTACAGGATTTTTTCCCCCATCCATTTTCATTGAGTCCATTCCAAAATCCCTTATGTCATTTGGGAGACGATAGGGGGCGCTTTTTTCCACATCTGATCGCCGGCGGCTCTCGGGTAGACTAGGGTAGGCTCGCGTGATGCAATATGATTTCAGATCGCAAAAAAAAAAGAATAATAATAATCTGAGAATTCTCGTGAGTGGCTTTCAACGAGATATTAATAATTCAGAGAAAACTCGTGAGTGGCATAGAAAGTGTTAATAATGTAACTAATGGACTTAATTTGTCACTCATGTGCTCAGTGATGCACAGTGATCAGACTATATATGCATCACTGTGCCTCACTGCATCACTGAGCACAGAGTGACGGTTACCATCTTCCTGGACTTTTACTTTTAAAACAACATTGTCAATATTACACTTATAAACTTAATGTAGATCTCTATTTTTTACTGTATTTATATTAGCATGTACATACATTGCATAGGAAATGTGAATCCCGGACCGTATTTTATTTTATTCTTTATTCTTAGGCAATTTTTTGTTCTTATTTGTGATTTGTTTTGTCTACCTAAATGTTTACTGTGAACAATTTGTAGTGCCAAATTTCCCTCGGGATGATTAAAGTATTTCTATTCTATTCTATTTATGTTACAGGGTTAGGTGCTGGGAATGTAACAGAAACTATCAAGTAGGTCCAAGCTTTTGCATCACTACAGATTAAGGCATTCTTTAACAGCATAAACAGGATTTAAAAGGCAAATACAAAATACTGTGAACTGTTACCACAAACAAATGAAAATAAGGAAAAAAACTACTGTTGATACACATCTGGTGTACGATTAAGTAATGGATGAAGAGAAATACAAAATACAACAAGTAACTTGAACTTACTTGAACAACAAGTAAACCCTGCATCGACAGCATATAGGTAAATACTTCACCTACAAACATAATACTGTTCTGACAGCACAACAGTATTGGTGTAATGAAGAGATTTGCTGAAAAATAGAAAAACTTTAAGTGCGTATGTTTATAAAAAGCAATGAAATAAATTATGTAATAACAACAGACGGAGAGGTGGTGCAGGTTTGATTGAGACATTTTGATAGCAGGTGATCTTAAAGGAAAACTCAAACAATTTGGGAAATTAGCTCATTTAACATCTTCCCTCGAGTTAGACAAGAAGATATATACCTTTTTCGTCTCTCTGCATGCATTGGGCTTAGGGAACGCCTGGACCGTTAGCCTAGCTTAGCTTCATCACTGGAAGTGGGGCAGACATCTAGCCTAGTTCACTACAGTCAGGAAATATACTCCAAATACAATCAAAATACAACTCCCAAACGTTCCTGTAAACATGTTGTGACCTGTGTATTTACCACGTCTCCCAGTCACACTAGTCACACAAGTCTCCCAGTCACACAAGTCTCCAAGTCACACAAGTCTCCCAGTCACACAAGTCTCCCAGTCACACAAGTCTCCCAGTCACACAAGTCTCCAAGTCACACAAGTCACACAAGTCTCCAAGTCGCACAAGTCACATGAGTCTCCAAGTCACACAAGTCACACAAGTCACACAAGTCTCCAAGTCACACAAGTCACACAAGTATCCAAGTCACACAAGTCTCCCAGTCACACAAGTCTCCCAGTCACACAAGTCTCCAAGTCACACAAGTCTCCAAGTCACACAAGTCTCCAAGTCACACAAGTCACACAAGTCTCCAAGTCTCCCAGTCACACAAGTCTCCAAGTCACACAAGTCACACAAGTCTCCAAGTCACACAAGTCTCCAAGTCGCACAAGTCACATGAGTCTCCAAGTCACACAAGTCACACAAGTCTCCAAGTCACACAAGTCACACAAGTCTCCAAGTCACACAAGTCTCCCAGTCACACAAGTCTCCAAGTCACACAAGTCTCCCAGTCACACAAGTCTCCAAGTCACACAAGTCACACAAGTCTCCCAGTCACACAAGTCTTCAAGTCACACAAGTCTCCCAGTCACACAAGTCTCCAAGTCACACAAGTCTCCCAGTCACACGAGTCTCCAAGTCACACAAGTCACACGAGTCTCCAAGTCACACAAGTCACACAAGTCTCCAAGTCACACAAGTCTCCCAGTCACACAAGTGACTTGGAGACTTGTGTGACTGGGAGACTTGTGTGACTTGTGTGACTGGGAGACGTGGTAAATACACAGGTCACAACATGTTTACAGGAACATTTGGGAGTTGTATTTGGAGTATATGTCCTGACTGTAGTGAACTAGGCTATGTCTGCCCCACTTCCAGTGATGAAGCTAAGCTAGGCTAATGGGACAGGCGTTCTCTAAGTCCAATGCATGCAGAGAGACGAAAAAGGTATGTATCTTTTTGTCCAACTCCAGGGAAGATGTTGGAGTTTTACTTTAAAATGCCTCGGCGGCGCATAGAACAAGTGGGCCCAATGTCTATCACTGTCTGTCTGTCTCTGTTTGTTTCTCTCCGTCGGTCAACAAGTTTTTAGCTAATTAACATTTTCAACGTGCTTTCACTGAAAGAGCCTGTTTTTTTTAGAGCGAGAGCCTTGTTTGAAAGTTTACCTCCATCCAGTTCCATGAAAATCTTTTGGATTACCTCAAAAGTGTAGCGGAGCTGCGAAGGGTAGCTGAGGTTTAAGGCATACATCAGTCCGAACAGCATTGCAACAGCTAATGCGCCATTATCCAGACCTTCCAATATCTTGGTGCCTTCGAGGATAATTCCTATGTTCTCTGGTTCGTCACTTGAAGCATGATCTTTAAGAACATAAATCCCCACAGTGGTGTCTTCGATGGCCTTGTTGATGACATCTTCATCCATACCCTGTAGAAAACAGACAAATGTTAAACAAGGGCTAACACCTTATATTGATTGAAAACCTTTATTTATCCTTGAGGGGAGATTCATATGTCCATTACAGCATAACAGCAATTTAAAAACAGTAAACACAGTTAATACATAACATACACTTATTAGTATGTGTTAAAAACAAGATGGACAAATACATAGGGATCAAAAGAGCTAAAATAGGGCTAAAATAGAGCTATACGTGGTGAAAAGAAAAATAAACAAGTCCAATCATGATGTTAAATAATTAAATTAAATTAATTGGTTACAGTCCACAACCCAGCTCCTCCAGTCCACAGTAGTTAGGACTGCCCGAAGCGCTTTGTGGTATGTCGGGGGGGGGGGGGGGGGGGATAAGTCTGTGGCTAAATATGTCTCAGCCCTGACAAACAGACAGTGGCATCAATATAAACATAAAAGTGAAGATACTTTCTGTTACAATTAGTCATGGGTCAGACCTTACTCTGCATGGACTACAAGGCCAAATGAGAAAAGAAATAAGCACCGATTCATGTAGGCCTACATACCACATATTCTCGCACAAGGCTTTCTGGATCTTCACCCATGTAGATACACAGTCCCTTCAGGATACACTCACGTCCAGCATCCACGTCATCACACTGAAAGGAACATTTCTTGATTAGTGTCTTAAAACCCTTGTGCCTCCCTAGAACTGCTGACACACACTGGGCTTAGGAGATGAAATGATGGCTCATGTTTAAAGCCATATAATTTTAACTGTTTACTATTTAAAAAAAAATGTTTCCCCCATGATTAACAGTAATAGCATAATCTCAATATATCTCTCAACAGATTACTCATATTTCGGAATTATAACCACTCAAAATCTGTGTTTGTTTGATACAACGTTTTTTTTCATCGGAAAAAAACGGATAAATGTTTTTTTTACCATATTTCTACACATTTCCACCGCAACATTACTCGACAAAATATCTCGACGAAATACCTCTGAATACGAATAAAAAAAAAGATTAAAGATTCGATGACTAGTTCGGCCAGAAACGGCTTTGAGGCGAAACGTTACTAAGCGCTCATACTGACCTAAATGTCCTGCGGTGGTTCGACGCAGGTTCGACGGCTGGAATCTTGAATCTCTGGTCGGTGGTGGGAGGAGGACCAGAGGTGCTCCGTGCAGTACACTTCCTTGTTGGAGCGCGCCGGCTATGGGGGGCTCCTGTTTCGGCGTATGGCACGCTGTGGACTACGGGGTCCGGTTCGCCTCTGGTTCTGTTTTGAAAATCCACTCGCCCCCCCCCCCCCACCACCCTAAACCATGTATCCGCAGTTTCAATCACCGGAGCCCGCCACAGCCTCTCTCACCCTCCCCTGAATTGTGGCAAAGTTATCTGTAGAGCGATTACGCCACCATGTGTTTTTACATCGGTAACAGCACATCCTAACGCTAGACGGGGTTCTTAGCTTGTGGAATATGCAAAGCAATGGTAAATATATCGAGAATTTAACGAATGAGAGCAGATTTAAAAATGGTTAAAAATGCCGTTTTAACATTGGAGCGGATGGGAGTAGAAAACATGACCAGGGGTAAACAAGGCACTAAATACTATAACTATTTTTCTAGAGTGTTTCATATTATAAGCTTTTGACACAATGAACATATATGTAAAATTAAGATATTTTCCCAATTTCATGAAATAATAATAAAAACAGACACCGCTGTGCTCACACACACACAGAAAATATTTCAAAAAAGTAGTTTTCATGAACAGGGGTCCACAAGGGCCGTTGTGCTTTATTTTAAAGTCAACTACTGGTTCAAACTGTTATATGACTACATATTTCTCTGAGAATATAACAGTAGGATTCCTACGATGGCACAAGCCTTGCTGTGAGTAGTGTTGCAGGGTATACCAGTATTGAAAAATTAACGCGGCACTAGAGGTTTGAAAGCGGTACTATACCTCATTTTAGAGGAAAGGTTCAAACTGAGACAAAAAGATGCAAATAGTGAAAGGAAAAAGATGTAAAATAAAGCACTCATGGCCTCCTGTACAAACTTGATTGCCCTCTTTACCAATCATTTGTGGTAACTAAAAAATTCATTTCCATAGCCTTTCCTCCAATAAAAAAATCTTAATTCCCCCAAAACAGCCATAATTCAAAACGTTGTAGGTTTTTCATGACAGTGGGACCAGTTAGCACTTACGTCAGCCATTTGTGCCATTTGCCTTTTGAGCTTTTCCCCTAGCTGTCCTCCCCTCTTTTGGAACAGCTTCGTCAGGTTGTCAGAGTGGAGATCAAGCTGAGACAGGAACTTGGACTGAAGTGGCATGGCGGTGATTCTCTTGAATTCAGCATTGATCTGAAGACAGGTAAAAAGCACAGGAATCGGAATAAAATGGTTAGAGAGTAGTTATATATACAGCCGATCAGGAAGGGGGAGATATAGCACAACGAAATATAAAATCATATTAGCAGTTTGACAATGGACCCAACACTTCCCTTGTAACGTTATCAACAGCAAATCCAAGATGAGATAAGCCATACATACCTCACTGACTTCAAAGAGAGCTGGCCACCTTGCCATGAAAGGCTCCACCATTGGTGCATCACGGACGACTTCAAGTCTTCTATGTGCGAAAGTCTTCTCCATCTTCAGTTTCACAACATCTCTGTTGTTCCTCTTCTTCACATCCAAGAGTAGATCTTTCTGCATGGCCTCCAGACTTTCCTCCGTTTCTGCTGATGGGTATGGTGGGCAGAAGTTAACCTCTGCTCTCTTGGCCTTTTTGACACCGAAGGCTGCACGCTTTCCTGTTGGTTTGTTTCTTAAAGAGTTCACCGTCACCTCTGGGCAGCCCAGATGTCTCAGCTCTCTGCGGTAGTTACCCAATTTATATTTTAAACTCATCTTCCATGCGCCATATCCAGTGCTGGACCCCTTCTCAGTTAAACATGGATGTGCCTTGATAAGACTCTGGGCTGTTTGTTCCATCTCCGTATCACTGACATAGACTTTATACAGAACAATTTCCTGCACTAAACCATCAAGGATGGCTGACTTCAACTTGGGATCAGGGGTAAGTACAGTGCCATTTTGACTATAAGCTAAATTTGCCTGCTCAAGTTTTATTTCAGCATCATAAGGGAACTTAGGCACGTGGAAAACAGCAGGCCAAGAGGACCGTGAGCTCCTAAACTCAATTGATGGCAGTACATCTGGATCCACAGATTCAGGCACTTGAGAAGAAGTAGGCCAAGAGGACGTTGTAGACCCACTCAATGACAGTATATCTGTATCCATAGATCCATCCGACGAGAGCAGAGAAGTATTTCCAGAGAAAGGATCGAGAGCTTGGGGGTTTAGGACTGGATAGAGAATAATAGGCCTTGACATATCCACAACTTTAAGAGTACCTTTGTCTTCTAGTTCTGAAATGGAGGTAAGGTTAAGGAAATCATTTCCAAACAAGGAGTCCTTAAATTGAAGTCTGAAGCTGCCCTGAAGTCCACACTGTTTCATCACTTCAATAAGAAGTCCATCAACGGATGCAGGGAATCCATGGGAGAGAGTCAATCTCTGAGAGCTGCCATCAGTCAAGATGATCTTAAGGATCACAGGAGTCGCCATATTCAACGTCTTTTACTCTGTAGAGACACAAAAAAAGTTATTAGACATCAGACATCCATACATTTCAGATTTCAAATTAAGTGGTAAAAGCCTACTTTTCAAGTATTGAGTACATTAAGTTTGTGAATGGAAACCAGACCTCTCTCCACTAACGTGAGACTACCTTTTCCCCAATAACCCCCATTCCCCCCTGATAGCACACCTTTTATGACAGACAAACAGTGACAGACCATGACAGTAACAGACAGTGAGTGAGTGACAAACAGACAGAGATAGACCGTGACAGAGAGTGAGTGACAGTGACAGAGAGTGAGTGACAGACAGACAGTGACGGTGAAAGACAGTGACGATGACAGACAGACAGACCTTTTATTTCAATATGCCTTTTCAATGTCACCATGCGGGCTGATCCAATCTTGTAGTCAACCAGTGGATAAGTATCCAGGAGTTCACAGAGTGCCACAAAAGTGAATGTTCCTGTCGGTGCTGGGCTGAGTTCGAAGGCGCTATAATGCTCTCTGTACCAACCACAAAGCTCTTGGACAATGTAGAATACACTCTCTTGTAAAATGCAGATTTGATCAATTTCACTAAATTCAGGCAATCCCCCTTTTGCTCTGTGGGCCACTATCATTCCCTTCCTATAGGTTATGCCATTGGTTGTCACACACTGTGCAAGTTGAACCTCAGTCGTGTCAGGGAACTTTTGCCTGATGACTTGTGCTATTTCCTCTTTGAGTAAGTCTACTGGTAGAGTGGATACAGCTGAGACCTCTAGCTTAGGCTTGCTCAGACATGGAGAGCTCAGATGGTAAGCGATCATCATCTGATACTTTGAGGCTAAAGAGAGGGGTACATTCTTGAAACAGCTTGTGTGTCTGATAACCTGTTTAAAAAAGCTATGCTTAGCCTCAAATCGCATTGTCCACTGTCCGACAAGTGGACCAAACAGCCTAAACATCTGGGGGTAGTGCTCCAGATAATGGTGTTTTGGTAGCATCCTGATGGCAGGGAACAACTCCTGGTATCTCTGCCTGTGCTCTAGGATTTTACTTTCTAAAAAAGCCAGCGAGTCATCACTATGTACAGGGGCAACTACAAGCTCAGTGATGTCCTTCAGATCCATAAGAACAAGCCATGCAGGCTCATCTTCAGGTACAAGTGAACCAACCAAAAAAGGTAAGAACCGGAGCAAACAATTTTCATGAGCGTTTCCTCCCACTGTTTTTCTGCTGGAGAAACTTTGTGACACTACATGAGGTTTGTTTGTCCTGTCGGCCCATTTGTAGGGAAACTTCAGAATGGCGCTGTTCAGATCAGCCAATGTGAAAAGCTTTCTGGATATAAGCACTCTTAAGCAAGGAGCTAGCTCTGCAGGGATTATACCCTCCAAAAGATCATGGGCAAGATCAGGTGGATAGCCAAAGATGACGTGAAAATGAGAGACATTATTTGTGAAGACGCATTCCCTTTTCACTCCACAACAAAATGTCCCTGTATCTTGGGCTTGTTTGACATGATGGAGCTCCTTGGTTCTCAGACTGAAAGCACCAGATGCAACGGAATGTTGCTGAATATCACTGCTCTTTCCTGTGCAAAATCTGCAGTAGTATTCCCCTGAAAAACTCTCCAAAAATCCAGCGACACTGTGTGCTCCTAGGTTGTCAGCCACTACCCTGAATATTGTACCTTTAACTGACTCACCCAACAGTGGGACATAAACACCCAGCTCCTCCAAAGTTTTCAGATCTTGTAGACGCGGTTCAAAGATTTTTGCATAACCATAGATTTTAACATCATCGGTTTTGCACAAAACTGACAAGTAGATCGATGTTAACGAGGAATGAGAACCCGGAGGCAAGTTAGCCAACACCCAATAAACACCACAAAGCTTATGCTTCTTTCGCGAGGTGCCAAGGGGGTTACAGGTTTCAAAGTCATCCACATACAAATTTAGGATGATAGTTGGCTTTTCTCCAGCGAGGAAACTATTACCCTTAAATAGGGAACCATCTCTTGAGGACTTGTACTGATATGTGCCTTCCTGTCTTTGATGGCACTCAACAACGTTATCAATGATATCCCTTCGACCCAACAGTTGCTGCAGGGACTTCAATAATGGGACATATTGGAAACTGCGCTTGTTTTTACGATCTAGAATGTATTCCACTGGCTCTACAGTCTACAACACTGAAGTTCTCCTTGTAATACTGCTTACGCAGATGTGCTGTACTTAGGGGGCCACAATTTTGTATGGACCTTTGCACAGGATTACCAGAATAAATTGCATTAACAGTTTATCTAATTGTACATTCATCAACAGTGAGGTTTTTCTGATGAAAGATGTCACTCACAATGTCACAAGATAATGGAACAGGTGCAGAAGAAATCAAATGATGGAGTTCCCCTAAAAACACATCAAGAGCAGTGCTTGGTACATGGACCAAATGCTCCAACTTCAGCAAAGCAGCTGCAAATCCTTGCTCTATGACCTCCTGCAAGTCCTCAGTATGAGAATGACTACTTGAAGGAATGGCAGTATCTGACTGCTCTACACACTCCTGACTATTTGCCTCCAATTCATTCAGAGATGCTATCGTAGTTACAATCACTCCAGGTTTAAAATCAACCAATGTGTGATGGCAGTGTTTTCTGTTTTTGTGTGACTTAAATGTGCCAGAAATGTTTGTTTTAAAGTCACAGCCTAAAAACATACAATCAACCGTCTCACTTCTTTTGAGATGTGCATTTATATGACAAAAATAATCCTTCTCTGATGCTAAATCCCTGCAAGCACAAAGGCTGCAACTGAATATTGCCTTCTCTTTCCGAGTGACCCCAGTGGAATGGGTTTTATTGTGGTGGACAATAAGGGCATTCCACATATTAAATGTACATGGGCAGTGCAGGTACGTACATGGAAAGGGATAACTACTTCCAAATCGTGGATGCCTTAACCTGTAGTGATGCAAAAGCTTGAACCTACTTGATACAGTTTATGTGCACCCCTTACATCTCCACATTCCCATTTTGTGTATCTATCAGCAAACTACATATTTCGGTTCATTCATTTACACACACACACACACACACACACACACACACACACACACACACACACACACACACACACACACACACACACACACACACACACACACACACACACACACACACATGACATACAGATAGACAGTACTGCTACATCTATACATTTATGAAACCGTACAGGTGGGGTGGGGGGGGGGCTGTACATTGGAGGTGGTTGGGTGGGTGGGGTGGGGGGGTTGGGTAGGAGGGGTGGGTGGACACTGTACAACTGTACAAGCACAACTGTACATTGGAATATTGACAAAACCATGTTTGGTAATTTACTGTACATTGGAGGGGGTTGGGTTAGGACATTTACAGGGGCCAGTTTCGAATTGCAGTCTCCCGTAGGTGTTCTTTGAGATTGGTTTTGAAAGTGGGTAGTGATTCACATTCCTTTACAGCTTTGGGTAGGGCGTTTCACATTTATGTGCCATAATTGCTAAACGTGTTTAGTCCCTGTTTAAGCCGAATCTGGGTTTAACATGATTTGTGGAGCTCCTTCTGCATGGTGTTGTGGTCGTGGTATTCACTGACCTTTGGGAAGTATTTTGACATGTACACATGGGTACCTTGGTCGTGTAGTGTATCTTGTAGACCAGGCCCATTGCAAGTTGCTGTACTCTGTCGTCTACTCTAAGCCATCCTAGGTTGTCAAAGTGCGCAGGAGTGAGGTGGGTTCTAGGAGTAAGGTCAAGCAGTAGTCTGACCAGTTTGTTTTGAGATGTTTGTGTAGCAGGGTGGATTATCCCTACTTTATGAGAGTAGATGTACACTGTCACCAGGTAGGGGGAACACAGCATGCAGATCTGAGTCCAACTGAATCCCCGACTTTAGTGCAGGAGTAGAGTGGAACTTTTTTTTTTTAAATGTTTATCGCTTTTCTGGTCAAGCATGACCGACAGAAACAGGTTGAAATGGGATGTAGAGCAGGGGAAGACATTCTGAGAAATGACGGCGGGTCCGGGAATCGAACTCGTGTCCCCCAGATCCGTGACGAGCACGGTTTTCCCCGACGCAGAAATAGCGCCGAGATATGCGGTGAGCTACTGGAGCTCCCCTAGAGTGGAGCTTTAGCAGAGGGAGTGGATGGGGCCTAGGATTTACTAACCTAGGGGTAGTGCGCTGGTCCTTCTTGCCCTCCAGGGCGACTCGCAGTAATTCCCCACACACCCACACTTCTCCTAATACTACCCGCACCCTCCCACACCCGGTGGCAGTAGTGATAGATGATATACTTTCTCCCCAAAGCAGTACCTTTCCTTGCTGATGAGCAGAGACCTGTCCCAATGATGCCTAGGCTCCCCTGTGGGTTGAAATGCTGGGCTATCACACAACAATCATGTGTACTTAACCCAGGCTGGCCTGCTAGGCCTTAGCGCCTTTGAGGTGCTTTGGTACCATGAGGTGCAAGTAGTGATAGATGATATACTTTCTCCCCAAAGCAGTACCTTTCCTTGCTGATGAGCAAAGACCTGTGCCAATGATGCCTAGGCTCCCCTGTTAGGGAAGTTTAGGCTGCAGAGGACTATGATGGTCCAGTTCTACACTGCCATCATCCAGTCCATCCTCACCCTCTCCATCATCACCTGGTTCCCTGCAGCCACGGTCAGGGACAAGGCCAAGCTGCAGCGGGTGATACGATCAGCGGAGAGTGTGATCGGCTGCCCCCTTCCCTCCCTCGAGTCCCTACATTCCTCCAGGGCCTTCAGGAAGATCATGGCAGACCCCACCCACCCGGGTCACAACCTCTTCACCATGCTTTTCACCCTAGCAACCACCTAGAAACACCCTAGCAACTACCTATAACACCCTAGCAACCGCCTAGAAACACCCTAGCAACCACCCATAACACCCTAGCAACCACCTAGAAACACCCTAGCAACCACATATAACACCCTAGCAACCACCTAGAAACACCCTAGCAACCACTTATAACACCCTAGCAACCACCTAGAAACACCCTAGCAACCACATATAACACCCTAGCAACCACCTAGAAACACCCTAGCAACCACATATAACACCCTAGCAACCAACTAGAAACACCCTAGCAACCACATATAACACCCTAGCAACCACCTAGAAACACCCTAGCAACCACCCATAACACCCTAGCAACCACCTAGAAACACCCTAGCAACCACATATAACACCCTAGCAACCACCTAGAAACACCCTAGCAACCACATATAACACCCTAGCAACCACCTAGAAACACCCTAGCAACCACATATAACACCCTAGCAACCACCTAGAAACACCCTAGCAACCAGCTATAACACCCTAGAAACCACCTAGAAACACCCTAGCAACCACTTATAACACCCTAGCAACCACCTAGAAACACCCTAGGAACCACATATAACACCCTAGCAACCACCTAGAAACACCCTAGCAACCACTTATAACACCCTAGAAACCACCTAGAAACACCATAGCAACCACCCATAACACCCTAGCAACCAACTAGAAACACCCTAGCAACCACATATAACACCCTAACAACCACCTAGAAACACCCTAGCAACCACATATAACACCCTAGCAACCACCTAGAAACACCCTAGCAACCAGCTATAACACCCTAGCAACCACCTATAACAACCTAGCAACCACCTATAACACCTTAGCAACCACCTAAAAACACCCTAGCAACCACATATACCACCCTAGCAACCAGCTATAACAACCTAGCAACCACCTATAACACCTTAGCAACCACCTAGACACACCCTAGCAACTACTTATAACACCCTAGCAGAAACACCCTAGCAACCACCCATAACACCCTAGCAACCACCTAGAAACATCCTAGCAACCACTTAAAACACCCTAGCAACCACCTAGAAACACCCTAGCAACCACATACAACACCCTAGCAACCACCTAGAAACACCCTAGCAACCACTTATAACACCCTAGCAACCACCTAGAAACACCCTAGCAACCTCATATAACACCCTAGCAACCACCTAGAAACACCCTAGCAACCACATATAACAACCTAGCAAACACCTAGAAACACCCTAGCAACCAGCTATAACACCCTAGCAACCACCTATAACAACCTAGCAACCACCTATAACACCTTAGCAACCACCTAAAAACACCCTAGCAACCACCTATACCACCCTAGCAACCAGCTATAACACCCTAGCAACCACCTATAACAACCTAGCAACCACATATAAGACCCTAGCAACCACCTATAACAACCTAGCAACCACCTATAACACCTTAGCAACCACCTAAAAACACCCTAGCAACCACCTATACCACCCTAGCAACCAGCTATAACACCCTAGCAAACACCTAGAAACACCCTAGCAACCAGCTATAACACCCTAGCAACCACCTATAACAACCTAGCAACCACCTATAACACCTTAGCAACCACCTAAAAACACCCTAGCAACCACCTATACCACCCTAGCAACCAGCTATAACACCCTAGCAACCACCTATAACAACCTAGCAACCACATATAAGACCTTAGCAACCACCTAGAAACACCCTAGCAACCACCTATACCACCATAGCAACCACCTATAAAACCCTAGCAACCACCTAGAAACACCCTAGCAACCACCTATAACACCCTAGCAACCACCTAAAAAACACCCTAGCAACCCTGTGGGGGGCCTGTGGGGGGGCCTGTGGGGGGTCTGTGCGGGGCCTGTGCAGGGGCCTGTGGAGGGGTCTGTGCGGGGGCCTGTGGGGGAGCCTGTGGGGGGTCTGTGCGGGGGTCTGTGGGGAGGCCTGTGGAGGGGCCTGTGGGGGGGCCTGTGGGGGGTCTGTGCGGGGGCCTGTGGAGGGGCCTGTGCATCACGTCGTCAGGCGGGGTCAGGCCACAGGACCTCGTTGACATCGCAGGCTATGTTTTCCCTCACCAGGCAGCGTGGGAAGAAAGCTCTGGCATGCCGGCTGTTTGGCACCTTCAGCAAACTGTGCATTCTAAACTGGCCTATAGGTGTTGTCACATCATTGGCAGGTGTCTTCAATTTTGAGTCATTGTGTTTAAGCAATGAGGTTGTGCATTCTAAACTGGCCAATATGGATGGTGTCACATTATTTGCAGGTGTCTTCAATTTTGAGTCACCGTGTTTAAGCAATGACACCCGTGCTTTCATTGTGTTCAACTATTGATGATTGAGTCTACCATTTTGCATCGTCTGAGCAAAATGTGTTCAGTGAATGAGAATGTGTTGTGCAACGTGTGTTTTAGCAAGTGCGGAAGTGTTTAGAGTAAGTGCGAATGTGTTTAGAGTTCTGCAACGTGTGTTTTGGCAAATGCCAATGTGTTCAGAGTTTTGTGAAATCTGAGATTGAGGTGAAATGTGTCCTGGGGGCCTGCTTTATTAAATGTGTTTAGGCAACTGGTCATTGTGCTCAGAGATCTAGAAATTGTGCTTTAGCAATCGAGAAAAACTGTAAGGGGATGCAGACCAGAGAAAGACTTTCGTCTTGTTTTGTATAAAATTACAATATTTTATTGTGAAATAAGAATAATATAATGTGATATGTTGATATGCTATTGTGAGATTACAACATCTGATGTGATATTACAGAGAAAGACCTTTGTCTTGTTTTTTTTTATAAAATTACAATATATTATTGTGAAATAATAAATAAATGATGTGAAATATTCATATGCTACTGTGAGATTACAAAATGTGATGTGATATTACAGAGGATTTTGATTGCAATATTTTATTGTGAAATAATAAATAAATTATGTGAAATATTCATATGCTACTGTGAGATTACAACATCTGATGTGATATTACAGAGGATTTTGATTGCGGTAATTGTGAAATAAGAATAATATAATGTGATATGTTGATATGCTATTGTGAGATTACAACATCTGATGTGATATTACAAAGAAAGACTTTCGTCTTGTTTTGTATAAAATTACAATATTGTATTGTGAAATAAAAATAATATAATGTGATAAATTGATATGCTATTGTGAGATTACAACATCTGATGTGATATTACAGAGGATTTTGATTGCAATATTTTATTGTGAAATAATACATAAATTATGTGAAATATTCATATGCTACTGTGAGATTACAACATCTGATGTGATATTACAGAGGATTTTGATTGCGGTATCTTATTGTGAAATAAGAATAATATAAAGTGATATGTTGATATGCTATTGTGAGATTACAACATCTGATGTGATATTACAGAGAAAGACTTTCGTCTTGTTTTGTATAAAATTACAATATTTTATTGTGAAATAAGAATAATATAATGTGATAAATTGATATGCTATTGTGAGATTACAACATCTGATGTGATATTACAGAGAAAGACTTTTGTCTTGTTTTGTATAAAATTACAATATTTTAATGTGAAATAAGAATAATATAATGTGATGAATTGATATGCTATTGTGAGATTACAACATCTGATGTGATATTACAGAGAAAGACTTTCGTCTTGTTTTGTATAAAATTACAATATTTTATTGTGAAATAAGAATAATATAATGTGATATGTTGATATGCTACTGTGAGATTACAACATCTGATGTGATATTACCAGACCAGGCTGCCGAAACAAATTAGTGGGGGGGCATACAATTTTCTCGGGGGGGCACAAGGTTTTTCAACACAGGTTCCCTTTTATACGTTTCAGCGGGGACAACGGCACTGTGGCTTGCTTGGCGCTGCCCACGGTGCTGAACTAAACAGCAGAGAGGCAATTGAAAAATCAAATTTCTCTCTATCTTAAGAACATTCACTTATACAAAAACAGACTGAACGGATATATATAACAGACCTGCTGGGGCAGCGGACTGAGAGCAGGGGACACAAACAGGCTGGATAAGATGGTCAGGAAGGCCAGTAGGGTGGTTGGGGTGGAGCTGGACTCTAGCGAGGGTGGCAGAGAGGAGGAACCTTGCTAAGCTCCAGGCCATCAGGGAAAACCCCTCCCACCCACTATATACAGACTTGGCTGATAGGAGGAGCATGTTATAGGCTCACACTACCTAAATGCAGCACTGAACGGCACAGGAAGTCCTTCATTCCGACAGCCATCAGACTATACAATGCATCACTGTGCCTCACTGCATCACTGAGCACAGAGTGACAGTTACCATCTTCCTGGACTCTTACTTTTTAAACAGCACTGTGCAATATTACACCTACTGTAGACTTCAGTATATTTTTACTGTATTTATTTACTGTATCTTTTATTCTATTTTTATTCTATTTCATTTTATTCTATTCTTAGGCCATTTGTTTTGTTATTCTTATTCGTGACTTGTTCTGTCTAAATGTTTAATGTTGAGTGATTTGCAGTGTCAAATTTCCCTCAGGATAATACATTTCTATTCTATTCTATTCTATATCTTTGAAAAGTCTCCATTTATTCAACACTTCTGAATTCACTGACAAACTGAACTGAACTGACAAAAATAAGGTGCATAAAAAAGCAAACAAAATTCCTCCACAGGCTACTCACCATCATTAGTAGAGCGGCAAGCTGTGTTTGGGGACAGAGTGAAATCTTCTTAAAACACTGCCCCTCTCCACTCATTCCTGAACTTTTTCAAGTCCTTCTCAAATGCCAACTGAATTAAATTGGCCTTGTGTCGATGAAGCATACTAAGGCGATGTTCGACGTTCTTGAGGGTAGAAAACGAATTCTCACAGAGTGCCGTGCTAGCTTCAGTAGTGTTGTTGCTGACATCAGTGCCCACTAGGGCTGTCCCCGACTAAGGATTTGGATAGTCGACTTTGATAAAAAAAAAAAAAAAAAAAAAAAAAAAAATTTACCATGGTGGGCACTGCTGACTCAGTGGGCGGGCCCGGCCCCCTAATGCCCGCCCATGGCGCCGGGTCTGGATATTACAGAGGATTTTGATTGCAATATTTTATTGTGAAATAATAAATAAATTATGTGAAATATTCATATGCTACTGTGAGATTACAACATCTGATGTGATATTACAGAGGATTTTGATTGCGGTATCTTATTGTGAAATAAGAATAATATAATGTGATATGTTGATATGCTATTGTGAGATTACAAGATCTGATGTGATATTACAGAGGATTATGTTGCGGTATTTTATTGTGAAATAAGAATAATATAATGTGAAATCAAAAGATACTGTCTTTTTTACATGTATTTGTTGGGATATTACAGGAGGCCTTAATTACAATATGTTACTGTAAGATAATACTGTTAAATGTTGTGAAATGCTGGTTAATTTTTACAGTGTGGCTGGATCTCGAAAAGAACCATCAATGCTTCTCGGCTTAGATGCCGAGAAGGCATTTGATAGAGTTGATTGGCTGTACCTTGAACTAACATTGAAAGGTATGGGATTCAATAACACATTTATAGATTGGATAAAATGTTTATATAAAAATCCTAAATCTAGAGTAAGGGTGAATGGTCACTGCTCTCACTTCTTTGAGATACAGAGAGGGACACGCCAAGGAGACGTTTTGTCTCCGTTAATATTTGCGAATAGAGCCACTAGCGGAGATGATTAGATCAAACCCTCAGATACAGGGAATAGATGACCAAAAAGACATTACAAATCAAATCAAATCAAATCAAATTTATTTATAGGGCCCGCCAACACACGTTAATGTCCCCATGGGCCGTACAGATCTTCTTTAAACAAGTCAAGAAGAAAACATAACAATAAGTCAAGAACAGAACAAGAACACCATAAGGTGCAACATTTTTTAGATGGATGCAAATAAATGAAAGAATGCAAGCACTCCCAGACATACCCCACGCGAAGGTAAGGAAAAACTCACTAAAACCTAACAATAGGGAAAAAAGCTCCACAGGCAGTGTGGAGGAGAGAAACCTTAGAAGGGCCATTCAAGGGGGGATCTCCCTTCTTAGATGTTGGTGATAGTAGTGTTGCAGATGGACAGTTGGTAAGCATGCACTCATGTGTGTAGTGGAACACAGATGAGTGCATGCAATAGCAACTGTACATTTTGAAAAATTAAAGATAGAGCTAATAGCGATAGCAACTGAACATTTTGAAAGATTAAAGATAGAGCTGATAGCAATCTATTTGAGGCACAGGGGCGGCGCAAAGAGGGTCACGTCCTCCCCGTCTTAGTCAAGGGACATTTAACACTCCGGTCGTTGCTCAGGGACAGCCGGAGACAGGGAGATAGGGGGCGGCGCAGAGAGGGTCACGAACTCCCCGACATCATCGCGGGACATCCGGCAGTCCGGTCACCACTACGAGACCTCCGGAGACAGGGGGGCACGCAGAGGGGGTCGCAACCTCCCGGCCTTCGTCACGGGACGTCCAACACTCCGGTCAACACTCCAGGACAGCAAGTCATAGGGAGACAGGGAGACGGGACAGGCGTTAGACAGCTCATGAGATTGTAGTAGGCGGACATAGCAATAGATACAAGTGGTAGGCATATATGTGAAAGGAGTAGATATATGAAGTAGGCGTATTATGTGAATAGAAATGGAAGTACTTAACCCAGCAATGAAACCGCATTGACTGTTAATCTGTTAACAGTCTGTTAATACTGTTAATCAGTTGACAGGACCACGGACAGACGGCGGTGACTAACTGATCCAAGGCCTCGGAGGTGCATGTAGAGCAGTCACTACAATCTTGGCCAAGACCCCGAGGCATCCATCACCTTAGTCAGCGCCAGGAGACGGGCACTCAGAGAGAAGGGGGGGGGGGGATGGGGGGGGGGGGGAATGGGGGGGGGGAAGAGTTAGAGAGTTCCCATGTTTGTGGTGCTGCAAAGGAGCAGGCATGTAGTACCCTGTAGTGCCATGTAGTACCATGTAGTACCCCGTAGTGCCATGTAGTACCCTATAGTACCCTGTAGTGCCATGTAGTGCCATGTAGTACCCTGTAGTACCCTGTAGTACCCTGTAGTACCCTGTAGTGTCATGTAGTACCCTGTAGTGCCCTGTGGTACCCTGTAGTGCCACGTAGAGCCATGTAGAGCCATGTAGAACCCTGTAGTGCCATGTAGTACCATGTAGTACCATGTAGTACCATGTAGTACCCTGTACCCTAACTAAACTACCCTGTAGTAAACTACCCAGTGGTACCATGTAGTACCCTGTACCATAACTAAACTACACAGATTAATCTAAAGGTCAGTCCCCGACCAGGTGAGATCAGGGTAGGTTGAAGGAGAGAGAGAAAAGATGAGTCTTAAGCAGGGATTTAAAAGCTTCGACAGAGCAGGCGCCCCTGATGACGGCAGGTAATTTGTTCCACAGGTAGGGAGCGCGGTAGACAAAGGCTCTGTGGCCGGCGGCTTTCTTTTTAACCCTAGGGGTCGATAGAAGCCCCGCATTTTGTGAGCGCAGAGCACGAGCGGGCGAGTATCGGGAGATGAGATCGGATAGATAGAGCGGTGCAAGCCCATTTAAAATTTTGTAGGTGAGGAGTAGCACTTTAAAGTCAGAACGGGCTTGGATAGGAAGCCAGTGTAGGGCGGACAAAACTGGTGTGATGTGATCAAATTTTCTAGTTCTAGTTAGTATCCGTGCAGCCGCATTTTGCACGAGTTGAAGATTTTTGATGCTTGAATTAGGTAGGCCTGAAAAAAGTGCATTACAGTAGTCCAGACGTGATGAGACAAAAGCATGAATCAGGGTTTCAGCATCAGCCAGAGTTAAAATGGGGCGTATTTTTGCGATATTACGAAGATGGAAGAATGCAATTTTGGTGACATTTTTTATATGTGCATTAAATGAGAGGGAGGAATCAAAAATGACTCAGAGGTTTTTTATGGTGGAGCTCTGGGATACATGACAGGTATCAAAGTTGAGGGAGATGTCCTGAAACAGGCCTCTGTGGTTTGGGGGGCCAACAATTAACATCTCAGTTTTATCTGCATTAAGGAGTAGAACGTTTTGCGACATCCATTTTTTGACGGCAAGCAAGCAGGCCTCAAGGTTTTGTAGTTGGGAGGAATCATTTGGCTTAATAGGTATATATAATTGGGTGTCATCAGCGTAAAAGTGAAAGTTTATGCCAAATTTGCGTATGATATCGCCGAGGGGTAGCATGTAAATCGAAAATAGCAAAGGGCCCAGGACAGAGCCTTGTGGGACACCACATTGCACTGGGAGGGTCTCAGATGTTAAATCATTATGGACCACGCAGTGTGTTCTATCAGTTAAATAGGATTTAAACCAAGCTAGTGCGAGACCCCGAATGCCAACATGATTCTCAAGCCGACCTAGAAGAATCGAGTGATCGATAGTGTCAAAGGCTGCACTGAGATCAAGCAATAAGAGCACAGAAGTGAGGTTTGAGTCAAGAGAGAGCAGTAAGTCATTTGTGACTTTGGTAACCGCCGTTTCGGTGGAGTGTAAGGCTCTAAAGCCAGATTGAAATGATTCATTAAGATTATTGTTTGATAAATGGTCAGTAAGTTGCGTTGCGACGATCCGTTCTAACACTTTGGATAGGAATGGAAGATTGGAGATAGGTCTGTAATTTTTCAAGATTAGAGGGTCGAGGTTCGGTTTTTTAAGTAGTGGTTTAATGACGGCTGATTTAAAGGCCAGGGGCACCACGCCAGTAGACAAAGAGGTGTTGAAGATATTGAGTAGGGCAGGGCCTAGAGTTGGGAAGAGTTTTTTGATGAGAGTTGCTGGGAGAGGGTCAAACAGACAGGTTGAAGGTTTAGCCGCGCCAACCAGTTTAGAGAGGGCACTAAGTGAGACGTTTTCAAGGCAACATAGCGTATGACTGGAATCAAAGTCAGGGGGAATGCCCATCAAAGGTTGGGAAGGACTCTGATTGTTGAGTAAAGCAACAATTTCATCTCTAATGAGGTCAATTTTCTTGGTAAAAAATGTCATGAATTCGTTAGCCGAGAACGCATGGTTTAGGGCACTTGGTTGTTTCTGCGTAAGTTTTGCAACTGTGTCAAACAGAAACTTTGAGTTGTTTTTGTTTTCATTTATGAGCCTGGAAAAATAAGAGGTTTTGGCAAGTGAGAGTGCCTTTTTGTAGTTATGTAAACTATCATTCCAGGCGAGGCGGAATACTTCAAGTTTGGTCGAACGCCATTTATGTTCAAGTTTGCGACAAGCCTTTTTAAAGGAGCGCGTTTCCTCCGTAAACCAGGGAGTTAGTTTTTGCGGAGCACGTTTAATTTTAGGTTTAAGGGGAGCGACAGTGTCAAGCGTGCTACGAAGGGCGGCATTAAGTTTGTCTGTAAAGAGATCAAGGGGGCCAGAGTAAGAGAGGAAGGGAGAGAGGGTGTCTGGTAAGCAGTTAACTAGAATTGGGACAGTTGAGGCGTTAATACGACGGCTCATGTAGGATTCTACACTGTCTGGGCGAGAAACCGTCAGATCAATTTGAAATTTGATGAGGTAGTGGTCTGAGAGAGCAGGAACATAGGGGGAGACGGTCAAATTTGACACAGTGAGACCGCGGGCTAGGACTAGGTCAAGGGTGTTCCCACCACTGTGAGTGGGTTGGTCAACGATTTGAATGAGACCGACAGAGTCAATGATGTCGGTAAAAGCCTTATTTAGGGGATCTAGAGTTTTATTGGAATGAATGTTAAAATCACCAACAATTAAAATGTTATCTGAGCGCATAACAAGCTCAGAGATGAAAGTTGAAAATTCATCTAGGAAGAGGGTGTAAGGGCCTGGGGGGCGGTATAGGACAGCCATTACAAAGGATGCAGTGGAGGTAGGAGTCAGACCGCCACACTTTCTGTTGGGTGGAGAGGGATGCAACAGGAGCACCTCAAACGAGGAAAACTTACAGTTTGCGTCGGATGTAAAGTTGTGCTTAGAGTCATAAATTAGAGCAACTCCGCCTCCTTTCTTGGAGGTGCGTGCGATGTGGGAGCTACTAAAATTAGGGGGTGAGGCCTCGTTTAAGGGCAGAAAGTCATTAGGTTTAAGCCATGTCTCAGTGAGGCCCAATAGGTCGAGACTATGGTCTGTTATCAGTTCATTTACCAAAAGAGCTTTGGTTGGCAGAGAGCGGATGTTGATAAGGCCAACCTTCACACACTCTGTATAGTTAGCAGCGCGGTTTTCAGCCATGCGGGTAGGTTTAATCGCAATTAAGTTGGCATGGTTTATCGCACAAGGACGAGCTGGGTAAAGCGGAGCGTAACGGGATATTCTAGTTTTGATTGGGTATACGGGTTTAGGGGTAGAGATAGAAAGAGAGGAGTGGGGAGCCTGGTGGAGGAGGGGCCGAGCAAGAAAGGTATAAGGATTGGCAGGGTCCATCAGTTTAGCATGACTAGCAGGCTCGCTAAGAGTCTGCACCCTGGCATGCTTGTGGGGTGGCTGTCAGCCCGAAGCTATAATCTTGTCTATGTTGCGAGATAAGAGAGAGGCGCCTTGCATGTTAGGATGCACGCCGTCCTTTCTCAGCAAGCCAGGGTGCCCCCAGAAAGAGGACCAATTATCCACGAACCCTAAGCCCTGTTCTTTACAGTATTTTTCCAGCCATCGGTGTAGAGAAGCTGTCCTACTCACGAACTCATCATCATGCCGGTTTACAGGCAGGGGGCCAGAGAAGATTACTCGATGCCGACTCATCTTTCTGGCGAGGTCAGAAAGCCTAACTATGTTGATCTTTGTGACATCAGAGACTTTCATCCTACAGTCATTATTTCCGACGTGTATAACAATATGGTCGAATTTATCTTCAGTGGGTGGGATATGTGGGTTACTTTTTGCCTTGACTATGCTATTCGCCAGAAATCTCAGGTTGGCTTCAATGTCGGTAGCTCTGGCTCCCCCATAACATTTGATCTCGGCTGGCTTCTCTAGCATAATATGCCGGGTGATGGAGTCGCCAATCACAAGGACGGGACGACGGGGTTGCAGTGGAACCGGCTGCGTACTGGGACCGGAACCTGCAACACGTGTAAAATCATGTTGCGGAGCAGGTGCTGTTGAGGCCGAGGCCGAGCGGTTACACTGCCGCTCCGTAATGGGCGCAAAGGCCTTGTCCTGAGCACTATGTCTGGGACTCTCCAGACGAGAAGGCCTCGCTAGAGGCTCCTCAGAACAGCCTATAGTGTCCGAGACGTCTAAAGCTAACTGTTTTCCTGACTCAAGTTCAAGGACACGGCTCTCTAACAGAGTTAACCTTTCTAGGAGAGAGGGACAGACAGGACACACAGAACACATAGCCAAGCTTACACCAGGTAGAGCAGGAACAAATAAAGATACGAAGTACTATGGATCAACTGCTAAAGGCTATGTGTATGAAGCCGATTGAAGGTTTAGCTAATGAGCTAAAACCAGTGGGTCGAGTAAGTTGACAAGCTAACAAGGCAAGACCAGAAAATGCAGGTACAAAGGAGTGGCCTGCTAGAGGAGGGCAGGTGAGGGGCAGTAGATACTCTGATGCACTCGGTTGCCTCCTCGGATAACTCCAGCAGGAAAACTCCAAGTCTTTGTCTGTCTTAGTCGGTCGCCGGCGCTCTGCTGGCGCTTGGATAGACTACACTTAAATCCCTATTGAATATTGTCCCACACCTGTAGGGGGCTAGTCTCTGACTGATTGGACTAATTAGCACAGGCTGCTCAAGTCAAACCCAATGGGGTGAAGAGAGCCTGATTGATTGAGAACAAACAATTATCAAAATATACAATGGATTGAGTACTAACTTACATTACTCAGCAAGAACACAGTGAAGTCAGCTCAGGTTTTAGAGAAATGTGTGCACAGGCAACTGTATTTAAACAAGCCTTGCCTCTAAGTGATTGGACTAATTACCACAGGCTGCTCACGTCAAACCCAATGGGGTGAAGAGAGCCTGATTGATTGAGAACAAACAATTATCAAAATATACAATGGATTGAGTACTAACTTACATTACTCAGCAAGAACACAGTGAAGTCAGCTCAGGTTTTAGAGAAATGTGTGCACAGGCAACTGTATTTAAACAAGCCTTGCCTCTAAGTGATTGGACTAATTACCACAGGCTGCTCACGTCAAACCCAATGGGGTGAAGAGAGCCTGATTGATTGAGAACAAACAATTATCAAAATATACAATGGATTGAGTACTAACTTACATTACTCAGCAAGAACACAGTGAAGTCAGCTCAGGTTTTTTTTTACACACAAGATCTCGTTATTTGCTGATGACATTTTACTTCATATTAAAAAACCCTTAGAATCAATTCCAAACATAATGATGGATTTAATAAATTACGGCGAACTGTCGGGTTATAAGATAAATGAGACCAAATCAGAAGCCATGATGATAGTGGGAACATGGCCAACACATCTGAATAGTATAGCACCCTTCCATTGGGCTAGAGACGGATTCAGGTATTTAGGATTCATTCTGACTCCCAGCAGTAATCAGTTATATCAAGCAAACTATGAAAAGTTGATTGTACAAATCAAATCAGACATGGCCAGATGGGACATTTTACCTATCTCCCTAGTGGCAAGAATAGAATCAATTCGAATGAATGTGCTACCTAGACTTATTTTCCTCTTCCAGTCTCTACCTATACCAATACCTGCCACTACCTTTAAAAGGTTGGATAAACTCCTATCCAAATTTATCTGGCAGAGGAAAAGACCTAGAGTAAGGCTCAAAACACTATGTTTGCCAAAGAACAAGGGTGGTCTTGGTCTGCCAAACCCAAGAAACTACTACTGGGCAGCTCAATTACGCATACTTGTTGGACTAGATTCTGGATGGGTACAGATTGAGCAAAACTCAATTCCAAAGACTCCTATCAGATCCATAATATTCCTGGGGAAAGCATACTGGAAAAAAATTAAGATTGGTAACAAATGGATTACAAATACATTAAAGGTGTGGGAAAGTGTAAGGAAAAAGGGGGGAGGTCCACGATCAATATCTAGGGCCATGCCAATAGCAGACAATACAGAGTTCCGGCCAGCTATGGAGGATGGGGGTTTTAAAAAGTGGGCGGATTTGGGCCTGGTTACTATCAATCAATTAATGGAAGGAGACTGTTTTTTTTTTTAAATATTTATTTTTTGGCCTTTTATCGCTTTATTTCTACTGGGCAGTCCAGTAGGGAGAGACAGATGAGGAATGGGAGACAGAGTGGGGAGAAGACATTCCGCAAATAACGACGGGTTCGGGAGTCGAACCCGGGTTGGCCGTGTCGCGGCTGAGCGCGTTATGTGGTTCGCCACTGGGGCGACCGGAAGGAGACTGTTTTAAATTGTTTGTACAGCTACAGCAATGTTTTGATCTACCTTCGAAAGACATGTTTAGATACTTTCAAATAAGACACTATGTAATGACTCACAGTGAGTGGGAAGCAATTAAGAGACCGCCAACAAACGTGGAGCGGTACTTTATTAACACAATAGAAAAAAACTTTATGGAAAGAAAGCAGATATCCAATATTTACAACATGTTACAACTAGATGATCCAGGAGACACCGCCTATATTAAAGAAAAATGGGAGTTGGAAGCTAATGTGAAGAAAATGAAGAATGGGAGGACAGCCATTCAAGCAATCATAAAATCACAAATAGCCCAATGTGGAAGAAGTTTGACTGGAAGGTCAAGGTCAGGTACTTTAGGACTCCTCAAGTTCTCTCCGGATTTGCTGGTGGGTCCTCACCACTATGTTGTAGAGCAGTGGTTCTCAACTGGTCTAGCCTCGGGACCCAACATTTTCCTTAGTCATTAAGTCGCGACCCAACATTTTGAACCACTATGATTTATGTAAAAAAAAAAAAAAAATGCAGTAATACGCAATCTTTCAAAACATGAAATAAACACAAAAAAGTGCAACAAAAGTGCAACTATTGCTAAAAACCCAATGAAATAAAAGAATAATACATAATATATGCTTCTTAGCAGATTTCTTAGCTTAACATAACAGACCTAAATTTGGGGGAACTAATGGGATAACTGAGTTTGCAACAAAAGTGCAACTAGGGCTAAAACCCAATGAAATAAAATAATAATAAATAATATGCTTCTTAGCAGATTTCTTAGCTTAACATAACAGACCTAAGTTTGGGGGAACTAATGGGATAACTGGGGTTGCAACAAAAGTGCAACTAGGGCTAAAAACCCAATGAAATTAAATAATAATAATAAATAATTATGCTTCTTAGCAGACTTCTTAGCTTAACATAACAGACCTAAGTTTGGGGGAACTAATGATGGGATAACTGGGATTGCAATAAAAGTGCAACTAGGGCTAAAAACCCAATGAAATAAAATAATAATAAATAAAATGCTTCTTAGCAGATTTCTTAGCTTAACATAACAGACCTACGTTTGGGGGAACTAATGGGATAACTGGGGTTGCAACAAAAGTGCAACTAAGGGCTAAAAACACAATGAAATAAAATAATAATAATAAATAATATATCCTTCTTAGCAGACTTCTTAGCTTAACATGCAGGGAACTAATGGAATAACTGGGGATGAGACAAGAGTCTCAAAGTCTGGGGTGATGGTAGACAAAGCAACTCTGAGGTCATGCTCAATGTCCAATATGTTCCTCCGCTTTGTCTTCAGCTGGACCAGAGCTGAGAAGCCACTTTCACAAAGATAGGTAGTGAAAAAAAAAAGTAAAAAAAAAATATATATATATATATATTTTTTACTTTTTTTTTTCTTTTTTTTTACACATACATCCATGATCCACTCAAAATGGCCCCACGACCCACTTTTGGGTCGCGACCCACCAGTTGAGAAACACTGTTGTAGAGGATGTGGAATGATCGGAGATCATACACATATTTTCTGGGACTGTCCAAGGGTGCAGACATTTTGGGTGAATATCAAAAATGAGATTAAAACCATTCTAGATCTTGACTTACCTCTGAATCCATCGTACTATATCTTGGGATGTATACCGAAAGGCACATACTATGGAGATACGTTATACATCTTGAGAGTGATACTGTTAATAGCAAGGAACATGATAACTATAGCATGGTTACAAAATCAACCACCTTGTACCTGGATACACACTAGCATGAGTCTGACCCTCCTGACCCTCCTCCCTCCCTCTTTTTTTTTGTTGTTGTTGTGTTACATTTCTTTTTTTCTTTTGTTAAATTAATTTTTTCTATTTATTTTTTCGTTTCTTATCTTACTGTATGTCCTTAAAAATATATATATATGTAATAATTCCCCCCCCCCCCCCTGGGTTGTTTATGAGGCGTACTTGGATTATACTGCTTATTTTGATTAGGCTGAATACTTTGAAAACAAATTGAATAAGATGGAAGAGCCTGAGTAACATTTATGTCATTGACTATATTAATCAAATATATACTGTATGATCAATGCAATGTGATGTGCATTATGACACAAAATAAAAGAAAGTTCAAAAAAATTTAACAAAAACCTATGCAATGCTCTTTGGTACTTCTCAGAATATTAAATCTAAAACAATAAATCTACCTTATAATATTACTTGTCATGATGGTACATCACTGCATAGAGTTGAACACTTCAAATACCTTGGTGTATGGCTTGATCAACAACTATCTTTCAAATGTCTTATAGATAACATCATGAGGAAAATTTACTTTAGCATGGGTGTTCTTTACCGCAATAGAAATAGTTTTACATTTACAGTCAGAAAAAAACTAATCTCACAACTCATACTACCCATAATGGACTATGCTGATATAGTATATATGATTGCAGCCAAAACTACCCTTGTTCCGCTTAACACCATTTACAATCGTATATGCAGATTTGTTCTGATCATATAACACTCATCATTGTATCATCTCAATCTCAACTTCCCTTCTCCCACAATAAGAAGACAACAACATTGGTTATTTTTAAATTAATTTACTTTAATTATCCTCATTACCTTAAACAGTATATGGCACCTTTCACTTCTAATGATCAACTTCGTCATTGTACTCAACACTTTTTTTCTGTTCCAAAAACCTTTAAATCAGCTGGTAAAAAATCGTTTATGTTTAAAGCTCCATCCGACTGGAACAATCTACCTGTCCACATCCGTTCAACATCATCTTTTAAATTGTTTAAAACTATGTTGTCCTCTCACGGTGAGACTATCTGCTTATGCTTTGGACCTCAATAGCATAATATGAGATAGATGAACCATTGCTGGTGTTGCAGTTCATGTTCTTGTCATTGTGTTGTTGTTGACATGTTACTGTTGTATGCTTTTTATTTTTGGATTATTTTATTTTCTTGGTTGGCGTTGCTTACTCTGTTGTTTTGTTGCTTTTGTTTCTGTTTTGTTTTGTCTTTTTTGTTTGTTGTTTTTGTTATATAAGATTGCCAAATAACTCTGTATATTGTCTTTGCGGAACCCCTTGAAAACGAGATAGTTTCATCTCAAGGGGTTATTCCCAATAAAGAAATGTCAACGAATGAGATCGAAGTCTTATTAACACATTCTGCGCCAATACCGTTGTACGACGTGTTTCAAGTTCATGCAAATTCTGCCAATCCATGGCGTACAACGTTATTGAGATCATATTTAATTTTTTTGCCATGTTATTCATAATTCCCTCACGGAGCCTGGTATGATGCAGTGGGAGCATGCACAACTCTGCAACGCTTCAATACTGCCACCTGGTGGATGATCGGCGAGTTGCCAAACCGGAAGTGGATCTCTTGTGATCCCAGTGCTGACAAATGCGTCCGGCACTCGCATATTGTTGCGGGACTGTATACACAGGTCTGTGTGTAGCGATCGTTGCCATAACGCAATAATCGATACGATATGGCCGTTTATTATGATTACACAAACCGAAAATGGATTTAGGGGATCGCCGTCAAATAAGTGGGATCTTTTTCCTCCAGTCTCATCGTCGAACGGTAAGAGGACGCTGACGTTACTTTCAGCCTGTTTGTTTATTATTATCCATGCAAACCGCTCTGATCAATATATCATCCATACTACATAAAGCATTTACAGACGATCACGGAATTATAAACGACCCCCCCCCCCCCGTTAACCCGCGTATGATCAGTCATCATAACGTTTAGGATCATGTACAGTTGAAATTTTTAATATAGCATGTATCGCCAACGAATGGCATTTGATAATCTATATATGCGTTTATGCCTATATCTCACGTTCTAGGAATTACTGCAGAAAACGATAAAAACATATTTATATTCTAGACGGTATTTTCGTATGAATATATGAATGAAAAAGTTAAACGTTCCTACATCCTGAACGATAGATAATCGATGTTGAATGGGCCATAGTAATGTCAATTTAGCAATACAATTTAAAAAGTTATAGCCCTGCAAAGAAGGTAAACATCTCCATAGGCTTAGACTGGTGGCAGTGATCAAACATTGATGGATATAAGCATGGCAGGGAATGTGTTAAACAGTATCAAAAAGTATCGACATATACACTTTCAGAGTGTGAGTACAGGCGTCACTGCTACTGCCAAAAATGATCATTGACAAATTATCAGTTATGCTGCGAATACCGTTGTGGCAGAAGGACGCACTGTAACAGAAATAAAGAAGAAATGGTTTGATCTCAAGATGGACTCAAAAAAATGCCTGGCACAAGTTAAGCGGTCCATGTCGGTGACTGGGGGTGACGTGTCCCTCTTGCCACTCGACGAGACCATTTGGAATATCATTGGAGAAGTATGTATAAGTGGTGTCTGGACAGTAAAGCCATTCCAGGTATGTTTGTATTACGTTATTGACAAGCACATACATAACCATAGCCCAGTGGAGGCTGCTGACCAAATTTTTAGGTGAAGCACAAATTATTATATTATATTATATATTAAATAATATTTTTTAAACATCAAATCAAATAAAATTTATTTATAAGGCCCGACAACACACGTTAATGTCCCCATGGGCCGTACAGGTCTTCTTTAAACAAGTCAAGAAGAAAACATAACAATAAGTCAAGAACAGAACAAGAACACCATAAGGTCCAAAAAATTTAAGATAAATGCAAATAAATGAAAGAATGCAAGCACTCCCAGACATACCCCACGCGAAGGTAAGGAAAAACGCACTAAAACCTAACAATAGGGGACAATGCTCCACAGGCAGTGTGGAGGAGAGAAACCTTAGAAGGGCCATTCAAGGGGGGATCTCCCTTCTTAGATGTTGGTGATAGTAGTGTTGCAGACGGACAGTTGGTAAGCATGCACTCATGTGTGTAGTGAAACACAGATGAGTGCTTGCAATAGCAACTGAACATTTTGAAAGATTAAAGATAGAGCTAATAGCGATAGCAACTGAACATTTTGAAAGATTAAAGATAGAGCTGATAGCGGATCTATTTGAGGCACAGGGGCGGCGCAAAGAGGGTCACGTCCTCCCCGTCTTAGTCACAGGACATTCAACACTCCGGTCATTGCTCAGGGACAGCCGGAGACAGGGAGATAGGGGGCGGCGCAGAGAGGGTCGCGAACTCCCCGACATCATCGCGGGACATCCGGCACTCCGGTCACCACTACGAGACCTCCCCATCCCCAACGCTGCAACAACACCCCCATTCCTCCCAGGTGTCAGGCTCCTCATTCGCTTCCATTCATTTTGGGGACCATGTTTAAATATCATACTTCTGAAGTATAAACAAACTATACTGCTGTGACGATTTCAATAAAACAGACCATTCTGAGTCAATGGTATGCAAAACTGTACATTGGAATATCTAACATGTATTTACCACCTTCCTCTGCACAAGGCCACAGATGGGTTTTATGTAACACAAGGACAATGAATGAATGAATGAATGAATGAATGAATGAATGAATGAATGAATGAATGAATGAATGAATGAATGAATGAATGAATGAAAACTTTATTTAACAGATTGCAGAATGGGTACAATACAGTACGGCTCAATACACACAATTGTTAAGGGGATGCAGACCAGAGAAAGACTTTCGTCTTGTTTACATCGCTGAACAAAATAAATTACTCATTGCAAAATAAATTAAAAATTATTTAACTGGTGTTACATTGTTACATACCCCAGTAAGGAGGCACAACACAAGGCCACAGACAGGGTAGGTGAGGGTGCAGTGACACAAAACCAATGAAACAATTTGCAAAATAATAGTATTTATTTTTATAAACACAAAAACTCAGCAATACAGAGAGCAAGGAGGACTACCTAGTGGCACCAAATGAAATAGTTATTATGTTTGTTTTTACTACTTTTTTATGGAAACATCACTGGCGGGGACGTCATACGACCGACCGCCAGTCACTTATTGACCTAAACTCCGGACTCCGGACTCAAAGAGGAGTTTAGAGACACTTTATGCCTAGATTGGCCACCGGAGATCAGGCGGGATAAGGACAAAGGAGCCGGCAAGAAGAAACACAGAGGGAAGAGGGAAGAGGGGAGGAATCAGACTGAGGTTAAAAAGATCTGCTTACCGCCCGGCAATTCCATCAATCTTTCTGGCGAATGCACGTTCGTTGGAGGGGAGGATGGACGATTTGAGAGCGAGGGTCCGATTCCAACGAGAAGTGAGGGACGTCAACATCTTGTGCTTTACGGAGACATGGCTAAAGCCAGCGACTCCGGATCACAGCGTCTCTCCCTCGGACTCCTTCACTGTCTTCCGTGCGGAACGCACGGAAGCCTCCGGTAAGAGCGTCGGCGGGGGAGTTTGCCTCATTACGAACAATGGCTGGACTATCCCCAAGGAGGTAAAGGTACTCTCCCGTTCATGCTCCCCGGACATGGAACATCTCTCCATTCTATGTCGCCCTTTCCACCTTCCCAGAGAGTTTACAGCGGTCATCATGACTGCAGTATACATCCCTCCCCAAGCAAACACCGTCAGGGCCCTGGCGGAACTGGCGGAGAATCTCAACAAACACCAGATCAAGCACCCGGATGCAGCCATGATCGTAGCTGGCGATTTCAACCAGGCAAATCTGAAAAAAGTGATGCCATCCTTCTTTCAGCACATCGCCTGCTCCACCAGAGGAGGGAATACGCTCAACCATTGCTACACCCCGTTCAGAGCCGGCTACAAGGCTGTACCGGCTCCACCATTGGCGGGGGATACCAGCACGTCCGATCATCTTCCTCTATCCCGTTTACAAACAAAGATCACGTGATGCCGTCGTGACATGTGAGACCAAAAAATTTACCGACCACTCAGAGGCCACGCTTCAGGACGCTCTCGAGGACGTCGATTGGGATATGTTTCAAGGAAGCGCCAGTGACGTCAGCGAATTCGCGGACAGTGTTGTATGCTTCATTACAACACTGGCTGATAGTATTGTCCCTACTAAAAAGGTGCGGGTCTTCCCTAACCAGAAACCGTGGGTAGATAGTACTATCAGAGCAGCTCTGAAATCCCGCACCACTGCCTACAACCTGGGCAGAGAGTCAGGAAACTTGGAGGAGTACAAGGCTACAGTCTATACTCTGCGCAAGGCTGTAAAACGTGCAAAACGGACATATGCTGATAAATTGGAGACACAAATGGCACAAAACGACACAACTGGCTTATGGCGGGGGCTGAGGACAATAACTGACTACAAAATCAGCGCCCCCTCAATGGGGAGCGATGACGCCTCTCTCGCGGACAAACTCAACTCTTTCTACGCTCGGTTTGGTGCAGACAGTGGTGCCGCTAGCTCAACGGCTAGTGACGTCACTGGCGCGCCGGCTGTTGTGGAGGGGGGGGGCATCCGCGGGGGGGCGGGGATGCTCTCTCATTGTCGGTACACAGTGTGAGAAGAGCATTTATGCAGGTGAACACCAGAAAAGCTGCTGGCCCAGATGGAATAACAGGACGCATACTTAAGTCCTGTGCTAACAAGCTAGCCCCTGTGTTCACCGCCATATTTAATCGATCCCTGGCGGAGTCAAGATGTCTACCATCATCCCTGTACCAAATAAACCCTCCCCAACATGTCTCAATGACTACAGACCGGTGGCACTCACCTCTGTGGCCATGAAATGTTTCAAGAGGCTGGTCAAGGATCACATTTGTGCCTCCCTCCCCAGTGATATGGACCCTATGCAATTTGCATACAGGCCAAACAGGTCCACTGCGCGGCCTACCAAGTACTGCACAGCACCCTCTCTCACCTTGACCGCCAGAAGGGGGGCTATGTGAGACTGTTGTTCATTGACTACAGCTCAGTGTTCAACACCATAGTCCCCACCAGACTGGTGGACAAGCTGATCGAGCTGGGTCTGAGCTCCGCTCTGAGCGCCTGGATACTGGACTTTCTGAGCGAAAAGCCCCAGGCGGTCAGGGTGGGGGGTCAGACCTCCAACACCATCACCCTGAGCATCGGGTCCCCCCAGGGCTGTGTTCTGAGCCCCCTGCTGTACTCACTATACACACACGACTGTGTGGCCAAGTTCAGCTCCAACTCCATAGTGAAGTTTGCTGATGACAGGTGGTGGGGCTGATCTCGGACAACGACGAGAAGGCCTACCGGGAGGAAGTTGAGGTACTGGAACGCTGGTGCCAGGACAACAGCCTGCTCCTGAACATTGGTAAAACCAAGGAGCTGATCGTGGATTTTAGGAGGAGACCGCAGGAGACACACACCACTGAGGATAAACGGGGCTACCGTGGACAGGGTGAGCAGTTTCAAGTACCCGGGGGTCCACATCTCAGAGGACCTGACATGGACAACACACATAGACTCAGTCTTAAAAAAGGCGAAGCAGCACCTCTACCACCTGAGACAGTTAAGGAAGTTCAGAGTATCTGGGAAGATACTCCAGTCCTTCTACTCCGGAGCTGTAGAGAGCATCTTGACTGGAAACATCACTGCCTGGTATGGCAACAGCACGACACAGGACAAGAAAGCCCTACAGAGAGTGGTGCGCTCAGCCGAGCGTACCACGGGTATTGCACTACCAACCATGCAGGTCCTATACAACAAGAGGCTGCAGGATAATGAAAGACCCTCAACACCCCAACAACAGCCTGTTCATGCTGCTGCGGTTTGGCAAACGCCTGCGAGCACCAGTAACGAGGACAGAGAGACTTAGGCTCAGCTTCTTCCCCCAGGCCATCAGAGCCTTGAACACTGAACTCTCCATGCACAAGCACACATGAGCACACACACAACACACACACTGTACACGCTCACACACTAGCAGCCACTTTAACATGAGCAGCTGCACACGCTCACACTATGGACACTTTACAGAAGGAAAGGTCACTTTAAGAATAGTATAGCTTGAGATTGTATAATATTGCTATTGAAGATATAATGTTTGTTTGCAAGGTTTGCTGGAGCCACTTCATCCAGAACGGCACACCCCGGTCAGAGAGCGGACGCAGACAAAGAGAACAGTCCTTTCGTATTTTAGGATTCTGTTGTTGAGTGATATCTCAAGAGTGCTTCCATCCAGGTCATAGGGCTGGATGGAGCAATCAAAGATTGAGTGAGTGCTATTTTATTTCATGAACGCACTCTCTCACTGGGAAAGCAGACAACAATGGAACACATGGGTGGCAAGATGGCCGCTGTATTTAAACCCATTAGGACCCCCTGGTCTGTCCAGAGAGATGCTCGACTATAAATAATAGGGCCCCTGGGCCATCAAGAAGTGCCTGCATGGAAATAACAATACACAGCATAACAAATAGTGGGGAATTTACAACAGCCGCCCCAAGAATAGCACAGCTATTATGTAAACAGTCAAATTCCCTAAGTGGCTACCGAGGTCTATGGATTGTCAACATCGTGTGCCACAGTCGGCAGCTGGACAAGGCGTGCTACCGGTCGTAGGTACGTCTTGTCTCCAACTCGGACCTCAGCCGACCGGATGCATCCATCTGCACTTGCATTTAGTCTGACAACCTTCCCAACGGGCCAGTGAGCACGTGGCAGCTGAGGGTCGACAATCATCACAACGGTGTCCTGGAGGAGACCATCAGTGTGTTGTCGCCACTTCTGGCGGACTTGAAGGGATGGTAAGTAGCTTCTGAGGAATTGCACCCAGAAGTGGTCCACCATCATTTGGCAATGCCGCCACCATCTCCTGGTGAGTAGGTCCGGAGCGTAGGACACTTGTGGCAGGGAGGTGTCCCGCCGCCCCATCAGCAACATATTTGGTGTCACAGGGTCCGGATCTGCGATGTCTGAGGACACATAATGGCGGCTTAAGGGGTCGCGACCGGGTAGGAGGTAAGTCTGCCACCATTGGAACCACCGGCTCCCACCTCCACTTCTTACATCCTGTGCAGGTCCTCTGATGATGCTTGATGGCCCGTCTTCCCCACAGGACCCAGTACTGGTGCCTGATCTCTGCGAAGACCCTATCGGGCCCTGGGTGGAGTAGGCGGGCATCTACATCCTTGATGAGTTTCATCAACGCATGGCCAGGATCGGGGACTATGGGGTGGATGTCAGTAGAACAGGAGGTGTCCAGGTGACAAGAGCGTCCACCAATTTGGAGAAGACCCATTGTATGATCCATCTCTGGTGAGAGCGTACTGAGCTTACTACTGGGCAGTACTGGGTTTCCAGCTCTGAGACACTTAAATTCCTCTGGGAAGCAGTCCGCCTGGCTGGTCTTCAGCAGGAAAACTTCGGTGTCATGCAGGTTAGGTTGAGGTAAGGAGGAGTCGGCCGCCCCCCCGTGATGGGTGAACCATGACTCGTCAGACTCATCTACCGCTTCTTCACCCAGCTTGGCAACACATCCTCCATCGAGCTTTTTGATCTCTGCTCCAGTGATCTGAGCCTTAGCTGGATCTCCTACCAGTCTTTGCTCTGTGCTACGGGGCATTGGCCTAACTGCTTCGGCAGCGGCTTTCAGTGGTGGTGCGTCCTTTATGTGGAGCAGAGGCGTGGCGTACCGGAGTGTGTCACCAACCTTCACCCTCTCGATGCGTGCTTCGATGGATGTCCACCACATCATGGTCCAGACAGGACCTTACTGCTAGCTTTTCACTTCTAAATGGAAGCACGTCAAGCTGCCAGAGACGCTCAACGAGTTGATAGAGGTCATCCGGTGCAGACTTGAGAGAGGTAAAGTAGCATGAAGTAGCATGCGACGCAAGACCATCTGGGCCTTGGAGTGCCCAGCCGAGTGCTGTGTGGACTGCTGCGGTCCACCTTTGGGGCCGAATCTGATGGGTTCAGGGGGGGCAGACGCAGAACACCTAGTGTAACTGCCGCCGTGTCATAGTGTAATTCAAGTTAAGCTTCAGTATGATGTCATATAGTAGAACCGGTTAGAACAGGCTAGAACCTTCCAGAACTGCGCTCCACAGTGTATAAATAGAGAGAACTTACAAGGGTTCTCTCTCTCTCTCACTTCTCAACCACCATCAACCACCTAGCCCCTTTTGTGACTGTGATGCACCGAGTGAATCCACAGTCACTTGCTCCTCAATAGGAAACCAACCTAGATTTACCCTGAATGACTGGTTCTGACCGAACCGTTCGTTATACAAGAATCACAGAGACGTTTCAAAGGTACTCACAGTTGCAGGAGGGTTTCGGACAGAGATACTGGATGGTTTGAAAGCTCGGCGTTGCTAATAAACATTTTAAATATTTTTTATAAACTGGTCAACACTGCATTATTTCCGGCGTTGTGTGCATGATGCGCATGCGCTGTGATCACACCAGGCAGCCAACGCCGGAAATAATGCCGTGTTGACCAGTTTATAAAAAATATTTAAAATGTTTATTAGCAACGCCGAGCTTTCAAACCATCCCGTATCTCTGTCAGAAACCCTCGTGCAAATGTGAGCACCTTTGACATTTCTCTGTGATTCTTGTATAACGAACGGTTCGGTTAGAACCAGTCCTTCAGGGTAAATCTAGGTTGGTTTCCTATTGAGGAGCAAGTGACTGTGGATTCACTCGGTGCATCACAGTCACGAAAGGGGTTACAGAACAGCCACCTCCACCAAACGCGATTAAATATTGTTTCAAATAAAAAGCGACATACTATTATTTTGTGTCATGTTTCCAAATAAGATTGGCCACAACGAAATGCTTTCTACTTCAATCTGTTGGTTAGAATAGATTACCTCGCTCCGTTGAAACTTCACTGAGACTAACAGTAAAAGACAGTATTTTAATAATAATAATAATAACAATAATAATAATAGAGCTTCATTTTATATAGCGTCTTTCAAGAGACCCATGCAAGGTCGCTTTACATAGATAGGGGGGGGGGGGGGGAATAACAAAGTAATAAACATAGTGGACAGACTATGTAAATATGATGATGGGATTCAAGTTCATGTTTGTATTTATCACATAGGCAGGCTACACATGGCGTATACTTAGGCTACATCATATATGGCAGTGAGATTCATTGTACTTGTATATGCTCTTGTATTATTGTTTATATAGGCTACCCAATACTGACATCAAAATAGATTGTATGCCTCTAGAAATCATATGCAGCAGGTAGAAAATTTACGGAAAATCCGTCGCGATTTGGAATACAATTGAGGAGAACTTTAATCCCTGGGTATTAATCGAACAAAACGGAAAAAGGCAGTCATATTCCAGCATGGGCTTTATTAGTTAATAGGGTCTTTAAGAGATATCATATCCGACATCACGGTACGTGTACATGTCTGTCAGCCTGTCTCGTATTTCTCCATAACACGCAATTCCCTCGGGTCAGTCCATTATTTCACATCCCATGGGGGTGTTTCATGACCATATATGGATAATCGGGCGGTTCTGGTATGCAAATACTTAAAACCATGCACAAGCTCAAGCTTAGGAGCAAGGTGATATTTATGAAGACAGGTGTGCGTAGGACCTGTGTACGCACATGTGATAAATCCCGTTTTTTTTGTGCATGCACACATTCTAAATTCTGTGCTTAAGAATGAAAATAGAATACTTTCCAAGAAAACTTGATAAATGAGGGCCCAGGTGTTGAGCGGCAGCTGGCAGAATTATCGTGCGTTCAGCTCCATCATCTAGGATCGCATAAGTGCGCAGTGACTTGCTCCCATTAGTAATAACAATTGGCACCACCTTAAGGTACACCTTTCTTCCTTGTTTGGAGTTGGAGAGCGAGGCACCATCCTTTGGTGTGATGAGGTAGGCACGGGGACCTGGCTTGGCGACGGCGTGGAGAACTCTGAGGTGGACCTCCTGGCACTCACTGCATGCTTTCCTCAAGGTGCAGGCATCTTGCTCATGGCTGGTACGACCGCAATTACGACAATGTTTGCCATTTGCTATCCACTTCTCAACCTTTCCCGGCGAGCATTGGACAATGTCTGGACACTGCGATAGGTAGTGCTCGGCACTCCTACAGAAGAGACACATCCTCTTGAACTTCTGCTTCTTGGCTTCTGATTGAGATGTCTCAACAGGCTGGTGGCTGTCTTGTTTAGGCTTGGCGAAGCCATAATAAACCGAGAAAGGCTGGTTGCAAGGTCTGGGTGGGGGATCTTGCTTGTCTCTGTTAGAGAACTGTGTCCCTTCCATCCGATGGCGCTGTGCCATTCTCTCTGACAGTCTTTGAGCTTCGGCCTTTACCCTGAGCCAGTCGGCGAGGTCTCGAAGGTTGTACGGGTTTAGGCTAGTCGTGTTGAGGCGACCTTGAGCCAGTAGGTGCTCCACAAAGCCGTCCCTCACTTGCTTAGGGAGCTTACTAAGGAGCCGGTCCACATGGCCGGTCCACATGACTTCCATCCCGTTAAGTCCTTCCAGCGATGTCAGCATTCCCACTAGCAAGTCGATGCTAAGGGCTTTGGTATCTCCTGCTTTGAGATCAGGAGCGTTCAGTATTGCGGCAATCTCGCTTTGTGCAAGCTGATGTGGCTGTCCATATTGCCGCTGCAAGGCCTGCATGGCGGCAGTGTAGGGTTGCGCGTAATGCCTGCAGGACTGGGCTATTAGCTTAGCCTCATCCAGAACCAGCTGCTCCATAAGTACACGGTACTTGTAGTGCTCAGAAAGTTCAGTGTGGGCATCGAGTAGGTGGTCCAGCGCCATCTTAAGGTCAGTGAATTCTCTCTCGCTGTCATGGACCAGGTTAGGCAGTTTAGGTACAGGGACCGGCTGCCGTGGAGGCTGGAGAGCGTATGAATCCTGTAGTGATGTATACCGAGGCTGACGGACATACTGGACCGGTGGAACTGGTACAGAGTAATAGGGTGCTGGACCAGGTGTTGGATGCACCAGCTGATAGGCTGGCTGAGTCGATGCAGCAGGCTGAGGCTGATACACTGGTTGTGGATGGTGGCTCAGTTGGTGCGGCAGTGGTTGATACATTTGCTGAGCAGGGATGGCTTGTGGAGACTGATATGCTGGTTGTTGATGGCTCTGCTGGTACGGCAGTGCTTGATGCAATTGCTGAGCAGTGTTGATTGGTGGAGGCTGATATGATGATTGTTGATGGTGGCTCAGCTGGTGCGGCAGCGCTTGATACGCTTGCTGAGCAGGGAATACTGGTGGAGGCTGATATGCCCTCGCTGCTGCGACAGCGGTTGTGAATGGTGAAGGCGGCGCTGTCCAGGAGGGTAGTTGATAGGTAGACTGCTGAGGTGCACCTGCTGTATGTTGGCCCACTGGCTGGAGAGCAGCTGCAGTGGGTAACCATCGTGCAGGGTAGATTGCTGTTGCAGTCTGAGGTTGATAATTAGGCTGTGCAGGCGTAGCTGTAGTATATTGATGCACTTGATATGCAGATCCCATTGGCGTAAGCTCATACCGGGTCTGTGCGGCCGCTGGTGTGCTGCCATGCATTCTCTCCACAGTCGATGACACAGGCTGGTTTGACTGGTAGGGAGGCTGGTAACTTGGTACCGTTGGCATTTGCTGGCCCACGTGACCCACTGCTTGCATCACCTGGAAGTCAGACTGTGGCATGACCCGACTCATCGCAGTGGGGGCTGGGGGCCTCGGAGCTGCCCCGAACAGCAGTGTGGAGGTTACTGTCGGCGGTAGAGACTGAGTCGACATGTAGGCTTGCTGCCTTTGGCCCGGTGTACAGGTTGTGGCTTGAGACTGTAACGTTGCAGTTGTTGGGCACAGCAGAGGTATTAGTGGCAGCGAGCTCGACCATGGTGAGCGGTTGGGTGGGACGCCCAGACTATGATGTGACAATGGTGGTGGAAGGCGTAGGGGCATGGTAGAACAAGGTCCTCTTGCGTCGGAGGTGCCACCTGTTAGGCTCCGACTGTGGTGGCTCTGCTCTGATGGGGATGGCGATGTGAGCCCCACACCCACTTCCCGCTGGTCAGGCTGGGTGTTAGCATACGGTGATAGGTCCCAGTGTCGCATCTGATCGACTGCTCCCGGCAATGAGAGGCAGGGAGGGGGCCCGAGCGCAGTGTGGAGCTGGTCACCTGTAGCTGCAAACTCGGTCTGCAGGCTGAGTGACCGCAGCTGCTGTGCGGTGGCACCTTCGCTGTCATCTGGTAGAGGCGGTGCAGTATTAGGCATGAGGGACTGTGGTAAGCTAACCAGATAGCCTTGCAGGTGTGCTGGAAGCTGTCGCAGCCTTCCTCCTCATTTTCCATTTGCATCTGCTGCTGTGCTCTGCGTGTCCATGGCGCTGTTGTGGGTGAAGTTCTCCGGCTCGAAGGACCAATATTGAAGATATAATGTTTGTTTGCAAGGTTTGCTGGAGCCACTTCATCCAGAACGGCACACCCCGGTCAGAGAGCGGACGCAGACACAGAGAACAGTCCTTTCGTATTTTATTAAGGATTCTGTTGTTGAGTGATATCTCAAGAGTGCTTCCATCCAGGTCGTAGGGCTGGATGGAGCAATCAAAGATTGAGTGAGTGCTATTTTATTTCATGAACGCACTCTCTCACTAGGAAAGCAGACAGCAATGGAACACATGGGCGGCAAGATGGCCGCTGTATTTAAACCCATTAGGACCCCCTGGTCTGTCCAGAGAGATGCTCGACTATAAATAATAGGGCCCCTGGGCCATCAAGAAGTTCCTGCATGGAAATAACAATACACAGCATAACAAATAGTGGGGAATTTACAACAATTGCATTGTTTATTGTTTATTGTTATTCGCACTTACAAATATACATTCTGGAATAAAATTAAGTAAAAAGAAGAACAGTTAAAATGTGCAGGAAAGGTAAAAAAACCCAAGGGCTTATAAGCGACCTCCCCTCTTAAACCTATATAGGATAACTACACAAAAACAATCCCTCCCGTCCCCCCCCGTCCCCACATTATGCACAAACACATGTGCATATTCCTCTCTCATACACACAGATACATACAATACAGCATTATATATTATATTATAATGTTGGGTAAAAGATTTTAAAATACTTTACACAAATACACATGGATACTATAGACTACAGGATCTGTAGTTCTTTTTTAAGCTTACTTTTAAATATATTTAAAGTGGAACATGTTAGATTTTGTATATCATTCCACATCACTGCACCTTGATAAACAAATGAGAATTTGGCAACAGAGGTCCTACAGAAAGGAATGCGTAAGTCTTTATTTCTTCTTGTGAGATGTGCATGATAATGAGAATTAAACTCAAAATAAGTTTGAAAAAAATGTGGCAAAGATAAAGGAAGACCAATTACTTTGTACATAAGAACCCCTGTTTGATACTTGTTGACCTCATAAATTGTGAGTAGTTGCAGTTGTTTAAATAATGGTTTGGTTGGGGCTAAATAAGAAGAGTTGGTTGCAATTCTTACAAAGGATTTCTGAGCTCTATGGATTGTTTGTAAGTAAGATGGGTAAGTGCTGGCCCAAATTATATTGCAGTAAAAGATGTGAGGATCAATTAAACTGTAATACAAAGTTAGTAATGTGCTCTTTTTTAATTGTTTTTTAACCCATTTTATAATGTCCAACGATTTTGAAACCTCCTTGCAAACAATTTCACAATGATTCTTAAAGCAGAGTTTCTCATCGATATTGACACCTAAGAATTTCACTGATGAAACTTGTGCAAGTTCATTGTTATTGATACAAATCTTGATTCTGTCTGAAATGTTTTTGTTCTTATTTCTAAAAATAATGAAGTTAGATTTTTTGACATTGGGTGATAGCTTGTTTAACTGAAACCAATAGGAAAAATGGATGAGTCCAGAATTTTCTTTATCAATAAGGGAATCAAAATTCTTGTCAGTGACGAAGAGATTTGTGTCATCAGCAAATAATATAGGTGACAATAAACTGGATGCATTTGGAAGATCATTCACATAAATCAAAAACAACAAGGGTCCTAGAATGGACCCTTGTGGAACACCACATTTTAGTACAGCCAGCTGTGATCGATTACCATTGAAAACTACAAATTGCTCTCTGTTGTTTAAGTAATTCTCAACCCATTGTATAACCTGTTTTTTAAGACCATAACATGACATTTTTTATAGTAAAATTTCATGATTTAATTTAATTTCAAGAAGTGCCTGCATGGAAATAACAATACACAGCATAACAAATAGTGGGGAATTTACAACAATTGCATTGTATAGCAGTGTACATAAAGACCCAAGGCCTCATCCATAGCTAACAGTGTACTGCACTGCCACAGGACCTAGCATGTCCTACCATGCTCTGTAAATAGCTCATGTACAGATACCGATATGCCTACTTTGTTTACTGTTTATTGCACTATGTCGCTCTATTGGTTGGACTCTTATTATTATTACTTATTATTATTACTTGTATTATGCACATCGTTGCGGGCGAGACCCCCCGCATTTCACTCTATACCTGTATGCCGTGACAAATAAAACTCTTGTATCTTGTATCTTGTAATATCAAAAGGAAATGAAAACCCACCCCCCCTTACAGGCGTGGACGCCCAAAAGTACAGGTGGCGGTGCTCACTTCTAAGGCTGGTGTCTTTAACATCAGGTCACCTACGTGATGCAAAAATGTAGACCCCAGGGTATCTTCCTGTCCTCAATGTCCCTGTGTGCAAAACAAAAGATTAATACAAAAGAAAGACAATCACCATAGGCTGGGTGATAAACAAATATACAAAGGGTTAAGGTTAGACAGAAATGTGCAATAAACTATAATGACCTAAATACTAGAGTTGTTCCGATACCGATACCAGTATCGGAAATGCTGCCGATACTGCCTAAAATGCTGGTATCGGTATCGGCGAGTACCCTCTAATGTTGCGCTCCGATACCTGACGTAATTTTTCAACAACACTGCGGACGTTGGGCT